>NW_027040520.1:0-405000 GCF_037179485.1 Ochlerotatus camptorhynchus
TAATTAGTAATTTAGATTAGAATCCGACTGATATTAACCCTCTACAGCAGAATAATTTGCACAAAAGCCATCCAGGTTGCATAACATGTATCCCACGGTGTAATCAGATTTCGCGTCTCGTTGAAAGGAGAATAAAAATAAAATTCAACGCCTTAGGGAACGCGTCAATTATTGCTTCAATCAGACACAACATCCATCAAGCAGTAGTGAGCCGTCACGAAGTCTGTCACGTGTACGTCCTGTAAAAGCAGTTATGCACGCATGGGCATCGTGATGGCTTCAATCCAGCATATGCGGTATCATGTCATCTCCAGTAAAAATAAACAACTCTCTAGAATTCACCGTCGGTCTAATGTCAAACAGAATGCTTCAGACCGATCGCCAGTGCGCTTCAGGGAATCAATCGTAGAAGTATCACGAACTACAATGATAACCTTGAACCCATACCACTTGGTGGGAACTTCACAAAGAGGGGGTGTTTTTGTTCGCAGAGATTGAAGCGGTCTCAATTGGTGCGATAATGAAAGTTCACTACCAACTTGGACAAAGTAAAAGTTGTTCGCATGATGTGAGCCATGTGCTATGATCACCACTGGTGTGGTGTTGAAGTGATTGTGACTGAATAGTGGTTCACTTACTATCAATTCCAATAATGGCAACGAATGTGTGTAGGCAGGGTTGCTTCCATTCACTTTGCTATGAAATGGTTTTTTTTTAATTATGAAATCATTAGATACTTACTTACTTTTGCTGGTCCCTACGTCCCTCCGGATTCTACGTGCATCACAATGTTGCGCCTACAAACTCGGTTCATGTCTCTAGTTTCTCGAGCGTCCCACACTTCCTAGATCTGGCTCCACTTAGTTGTACCGGGTGGATTCGAGCTATATCGCACTTGGTTGGTCCAGCCAACAGATACTTCATCTTCGACGTCTTCTTAATCGTTGACTATATTACATCCCTACTGGGACTTTACGCCGGTCATCAACTTAGTGTTCTTTGAGCACTTCCACAGTTGTTAATTGATAGCTTTCGTATCAGCCTGGTGTACTGCTCAGCAGCCGTCTAGAACGTTATTCCGATAATGTCCGCGTCGTCAACGAAGTAGAGCCACAATCAACGACTTTATGACTCGTGAGTGTTCACTCAGAGTGGAGCGCTCACGAACAATAAAATTGCTGATTGTGGCTTTCTAAAAGCGAAGTTAACAGGTACTTTATAACCTTTTCTTTTAGCTTACAAGAACAAAATATCGTTATAGCATATAATTATTGAAAAATTCTATTCTTGTATAGCAAAGTGAGTGGAAGCAACCCTGTAGTGTAGGTATGCCTTGCAATTTGTAATCGCGTCAAATGGTTCTCTCAACATCTGATGTGATGATGGGGGAATTAATATTTGCGCCTGATACGGTAACACTGGGAGCCAGATGGCACATTGTGTAACACGATTGAAGCGATTTTATTTATACATATAAAATCCATTTGACGAGGTCCGATTCACTTTCACGATTGTGCTCTAGGGTTGAATATTCATTGACGAGTTAGAATTGAGGGGTGATTCAAATATGACATCCAAAAAAATTTTCGATTACCTACAGCTACATCTTCTCCCCTGTGTCTCGCATTTTCCCATACTTATTACACGTAGGGAAAATTGGTGAAACTTTATTTCTGTGGACACTTGATCCTCCCTGTTTTCTCGACATCCAAAAGTGATTTCTTTCGTTTAAGTTGCTGGAAAGTGCATTTATTTTCATATAAGAGTTATTCAAAAGTTCCTGATTCATGTAGCTCAAAATTGTTTGGTCAGCAGCTGTTGAGTAGTTGCAGTGGAGTAATGCAAAACGTTGTAACGTCACGCAACATAACCACTTGCCAAATCGTTTTGAACTATTAAAATCAGAAGCTTCTGATCAATTCTTATAAGGAAATTTATTGTACTTTCCAAAATCCAAACTCTTAGCATTATATATAATGTCAAAGACTCCACAATAATTAAAAAAATATTAATTTGAAATGCCTGAATACACTCTCTTACAAAATTGCATGTAATCGAAAAGGGATCAAGTCTTCCCGAATTAAAAAAAAATTCGTTTTTGTTCACATTTTAGAAGCTCTTTATGAGCTTGTGCATGAGCCGCATCTAATTTTGATTTTCCTCAAAGATATATCCGAAATTAAAATGGGATCAAGTGATTCCACTCTCTTCTAATGTCACACATTTTAGGAACCCCTCCCCCTCAAAAGTGGACGTTACATTATAATCGCCCCTGAATGAGTGAATAGGTTACGTATTTTATGGATTAAAACCAAATAAATGTCTTCCTAGGTTGTAAACCAAAGAAAATGATTGATGATGATGGTCCTACCTCTTTCCTCTACAAAAGTTGGAGCTGAGATTTATCTTTAACTCAAGAGCAGTCGCTTCAAATCACCGAAAAATGGGCGCTTATTGTACAAGGGATTAAAATATTAAATTTAACTCTAATTGATTCGAGTTTTAATTCTTCAAGCCAAGTCTTTCTCTTTCTAATGATTTATAAACATTTTAAGGATATTGTTTATAAAAAACTTGTTTCAATAGTATATAGACCACCAAACATTTTTTTTTATCTGCTACTATTTAATCAAATATAAAAAAAAAAATCATCACCATCGTGTTAAATCGTTTTTCAGTCGACATAGAATTGGATACCACTTGGAAATTTTCTTGATGACATCGTCAATGTGAGAGTTGAACTTAAGTTTGTCAGCAATATCACGCCAAGATATTCCACCTCCCAACCGCGATCAATTGATTTAAAATTGACAATATAGTATATAATTAAAGGAAGTAGTACCTTAAAAACGGTAAACTGTCAACGATTCGTTTCCAAATTCATTGAGCCAAGTATTCCCTTTGCTCAAGATCAAGGTTAGAAAGCTATATCAATACATATCAAATAAAGAGTCGCATGAATGAATGAGCCACCTTACAAGTTGAAGCTATGTACGATTTGCCGGTACGAAGCTATTTGCTATTTCAAGCGCCAACAACGAAATTGAATATGCAACAATCGTACGTCGAGACGGTACCTGACGAAAACTATTGACGGGAATAGCTTGAAATCTAAAAATATCAGTTGTAGAAGTACGAAACAAAATGGTAAATTCAACATATTGGGTAAAAGTAGTAGTTTGGTTTTGATATGAATTTAGTTTTGTCCCATTTGAATAGAGTGCCTAACTCCACAATTATTTAATGGTAAATCCACACTTAATATATTGTGTGTTCTTTATTACTGCAATGTTGAATGTTCCTCAACGTCACAACTGTTAATCAATGTATCAGTGATAGAAATAACATATGTTTAACTAGAATTGGTTCACTTACCCTATATGTGCTAATGTGGTTCATTGCGCCTGAGAGGGAAAGCTGCATGCAGTTTTCAATTTACGGCATGTGGCAGGTCAAGTTCGGTTATTTTACGTTGCAATTGCCGGCTACATACATGCACTTGTTGTTGGTAGGATAAGCTACACAAAATAAATAAATACAAATGAAAAATAATATGAATATCGATTTGGTTGAATTGTTCGAAACAGTAGACAATGCTTTTAACTATAAGAGCAATTTGGAATCTTTTCTATAGATTTATTGTACTCAGCGGTGCCTGTGGTGTAGTGGTAAGCGTGACTGTCTCTCTCTTCAAAGGGCCTGAGTTCAATCCCAGTCGGCGCCGTCAGGATTTTCTGAGGAATAACTTCTCTGATCACGCCACTACGTCTTTGTCGACTATACTGGGGTGTAAATCAAAAAATATGTGTGGAGAACTTCACTTCGTAAAGGGTGATACGGTCAAAATTTGGTAAATTTCTTGGTTGACAGTCCCGGAAGCTATGAAAATGCTGCTTTTCAAGCCACAGGTACAGATGGCTTGCCAAACCAGATATTTCTTTGCGAACTTTGACAGTTTCATGTGCTTGAAAACATCTGCTACCTTTCCCCTTCCTTTTGCCGTATAAAACTCCTGTCCCGGAAGCTGCTTGTAGTCGGCTTTGACGTAGGTTTCGTCGTCCATTACCACGCAGTCAAACTTCGTCAGCATCGTCGTGTACAGCCTCCGGGATCGCGCTTTGGCCGTCGTATTTTGTTTATCATCGCGATTTGGAGTCACTACCTTCTTGTAAGTCGATAGTCCGGCTCGTTTTTTGGCTCGATGCACGGTTGTAAACGATACACCCAGCTTATTTGCGGCATCTCGGAGAGAGAGGTTAGGGTTTCGCTTGAAACTACCGGCAACTCTCTTTGTCGTCTCAGCGCCTTCCGGTTTTCGATTTCCCCCCGATCCAGACTTCCTGGCTGTCGACAAACGTTCCCCAAACACTTTAATTACATTTGTAACGGTTGATTTGGCAACTTTTAGCGATTTTGCCAACTTTGCGTGCGAGTAGCTCGGATTTTCGCGATGCGCGAGCAAAATTTTGATACGCTGCTCTTCTTGCTTGGACGACATTTTGACAACTGAAGAGTGAATTCCAAAATCAAAATAGGAGCAACATTCTACACACACACACCTTCAAAATGAGGGGTGTTCAGGTTTTTTAAATGCAAAATTGAAAGAAATACGTCAAGTTGATATTGACCAAATTTTGACCGTATCACCCTTTAGAGCGAAGAGTGGGTGAGATAAATTACAAAATCGCTTATTGCGACTCTCATGTAGCAAAATTGGCAGGTATTATGTGTCAAACACAAACTTAACAATCTTTTCTTGTAGTTTATATAATAAAAATATTTTCATAATATCTTATTATTCCATAATTTCTTAAAACATTTTTTTAGTCAAAATGAATGGAAGGCACCCTGTGGTGAAGTAGTGTTAGGTTTTGAACGCTTGTAACTTTGTCATTTATAGATGAAATTAAAATCCAAATACGCCAATCGATAGGATATTACATTACGAACCTGCTGAAATAAATATTTTTCAAATTTTTCTGTGATAACACTTTTGAAAAATGTACAAATGATAATTTTATCACTGTTTTCATGAAAAAAGCGTTTTTCTCAAACCCAGTCATCATAATCGAGTACCACTTGGTTGCACATCGTTCTGAAAAGATATAAAACAGCACTGCTGTCGCGCTTCTGCTCATTACCGCTTCGGACGGCGTGGCGCTTGGTCCTGCAGTAAGCAGGAGCAAGTCAGTGGTTAAAGGTGACTTGGGTCCCGTTCAACTAAGGGGCTCATCATCTTCCTAATAAACATTTTTCAGCAAAGTTATCAATTTCCTTTAAGTCTTCACCATAACGATATACGGAAAAGATTGCTATCTGAACTTAAAGGAAATTGATAACTTTGCTGAAAAATGCCCTTCGGCTAGAACGATAAGTGACATTTCCCATAATAATTCCCATAAAAAAACTTCAAAAGGTCTGTGCAGTCCGAGTTCACATAAAGATTAGCTCAATTATGTATTAATATTAAGTTGAATTGTTTTGAATTTAAACACATCAGATATATTTATTAGATTTAAGTTTCGTGTAATTACAATCAGGATCTACATACCTACATTTAATGATCTTCAAATTAGTTTAGTATTGCTCAAATTTGCAGTGTTCCCTGAGAGCTTTTTGAAGTGCTTTGACTTATTATAACATTTATTTATTTTTCCTTTCCAAATAGACTATCCTCCAGCGATAAAATATGCTTCACTCGTCACATGTCCAAGTTAGTGTGTTTCTCTTGCTAGTTTCTATTATTTTATTATAACTACTTCTTCCTCGCATTTCAAGCTTATTGCTTATCGCATATTAGCTTATTGCGTGCTCTCGATTATGTGGCAATTACAATCATACTCAATGCCCAGGGAACCGGAAAAATTCCTAGACCGAACCGGGAATCGAACCCAGCCACCTCCATCATGGTCTTTCTTTGTAGATGCGCCTTCATCGACTGAGCTAAGGGAGGCCCCTATCACTACTATGCGCATTGGATTAAATGAGAAATTTCAAGAACTTAATTGTGTTCTAAGGTTTGCGTACATTTTGACGTTAAGGTGTAGCAACTAGGCATATTGGAAGATAACACTTTCTGCAACCTACACACTACGAAAAAGTAATGTAAATTTCGGTGCCCTGAAACCAACACATGCAAGCGGCCCTGATGACATAAGAATCAGTTAAAAGAAACGAGATATTCATTTACAATTTGTTGATTGTGCGAGTCAGAGCAGTAGGTGTAATGTAACGTAAAAATGTAACATTGTTAATATGATATACAAATTTATGTGTGTGTAGATGAATGAGAGAGCGAGTGAGTGTGTTAAAATAATCCCGAGTCAACCGCTGGTAAACGGTTTTCTTAAATGTAAGTTAGGTTCAGTTAGATTAAGTTGGATTAGGTTAGAGTTACGGAGAAGGAAAAAGGTAAAAAGTAAAAGGAAAATGTATAATCATGGAAGATAATAATTATCCAGAAACATTTTGCCAGGTCAGTTTCTTACCAAATGAGTTTAAATTTTGGGAGGCTAACCAGGACCCGATTTGAAACCTTTTGATCATTGTGGAGCGAAAACCTCAAATTTTGCATCAATCATTTATACATTTCGAAGGGAAGCATTTTTTTTGCCAATTTTTCACTAGCCATCAAAAATATCCATTTATATTGTCCAGATGACGCAAAAAGTATTTTTAACGAAGTACTCAATTTTTAGATCCATAGGCCTACATTAAGATCATTTCCTCTATGTATTTTAAGCCGTCACCGCATTGTCAAATGTCTGATAAGCGTTTATTTATGTCAATACAAGCATACATGGAGCACAATGCATTTATCATACAAAAATTGTAATCGCATTGCATTTATTTCGTGTGGATTTTGTTGTTTGCCAAGTTCTGACAATATCTGAGAACAAACTTGTGGTTTCCTTGTGAGCAGTTCTAGGTCAAATAGCAAAAAAAAAAAGCTTTGGATTGAATAGAATAACATAAGGTAACCGTCAACAATGATGATGATGATGATGATGGTACAGCACGCAACACCACCTTACTGTTTATCTCTGAGAGGGTAAAGAAGAGTTGCATTTAACGCACCATCGCCTGGAAATGCTTTCGGTAACGTGGGGCGTTAGGTAGTGATAAACGTTGCAAGAACTATTCCACAGCTGCAAACAGTACATGAGCAAGTCAAACGGGCACTCTTTTGTCTGTGGATTTGAGGACATACCTCAAATCACCTCACCCATCAAAGTATGAGTTAGCCAAGATGAAATTAGATATAGAGGTGTTCTCACTTGCTGACTTTTTGGGAAAAACCAGTAAGTGGTAAACTGCGGGTATGAAAAGGGTAAGGAAATGAGAGATGCGATAGAGGTGAACGGTTTATTTACGCATAACCAACATTCTGATTGGGTAGTGAGTTGCGCAAGCAGTTGAATATGTGTAACTAGAACGTTCAGCAAAACGGACCAAGAGCAATATCATTGCTAATGACGATTTCCATTTTGTAGTATTTGAATAGCAACTCTTTGTTGATACCTGAACAATCAGGATATCGGGAAGGTCATTTTTTTTGGATCAAACGTACTTTTGAAACAATTTCTAGGCCCTTACTGTTAAGTACAGTTAAGCGCTCTGGAATTACGAGTTCGTGAACATTAACGGCAAAGAACTCACCAACACTGGAGACCGTGAGTTCCTGCCCACCTGTCATAAAACCGTCTCGGGCGCAACCATAGATTTGATTGAGAGATTTACAACTGACAAGAGGTTGAGAGCGAGCTTTTGCGCTCTCTTTCTCCATTACTCTTTTTGCCTGCAATCAGATATCCAAGTGCGAGACGGTTTTATGACAGGTGGGCAGGAACTCACAGTCTCCCAGTGTTGGTGAGTTCTTTGCCGTTAATGTTCACGAAAAGTTCACTATTTTGCTATACAGAAATTCAAAACAAAAATTTTATCTGCGGATTTGAACAGTTTTTGACCTGTTTCATACTACCGGAAGGTGTATGCTGGTCACAAATGCCGTGCCAAACTGATTTCCTACTCAATTAATCAATCTTTGATGTGAATTTCGCTAATAAACACGAGGAGCATTTCTTATAGCAAAACTTGCCATAACAAAATGGGCGATTCATTTTGGTAAACAAACTAACACTTCTTCCGACTGTGGCACCTCTCTTACTCGCCTGGTACCAGACCGAGACGGCTAATACATAGGTGTAACAGTCGGAAGAAGTGTTAGTTTGTTTACTTAAATGAACCATGCCCATTTTGTTATGGCATGTTTGCTATAAGAAATGCGCCTCGTGTTTATTAGCGAATTTCACATCAAAGATTGATTAATTGAGTAGGAAATCAGTTTGGCACGGCATTTGTGACCAGCATACACCTTCCGGTAGTATGAAACAGGTCAAAAACTGTTCAAATCCGCAGATAAAATTTTTGTTTTGAATTTCTGTATAGCAAAATAGTGAACTTTTCGTGAACATTAACGGCAAAGAACTCACCAACACTGGGAGACTGTGAGTACCTGCCCACCTGTCATAAAACCGTCTCGGTACCAGACTGCTGTTTCCGTGTTGCTCCCGTTTGACGCGTGACTGCTGAAAGTTTCAATTACCGCCATGTATTGTGGAAAATTTGTGGTATGTCTCAAGAGGTGAAGGTCTGCTTGACTTACATCAGGCATTTGACCATTCACAAACTTGCCACCCGCCACCCAAAAATGCTCGCTTTAGATACACTATTTAACGAGTTTTGTCATGGTAGTGATATTGACATGCTTAGAAATCAATGCATTAGGGATTAGGCAGACCATCCAAACTGAATTTAATGCTTTTTGAAGCAAACCAAGGTCGAAGATTCAATTGAGCCACACTATAAAACAGTTTATTCATGGTCACTTGTGGCCTGGAGTGAAATCTATAAAAATCTAAACGCATTTTTTTTTAAATTATTTACGCCTGTGTCGTGCACAGGTTGCACATGTGGACGCGACGCCACTGTGCTTCATAGTATTTTTTGGAGAAACTTTTAGAGGAAATCGGTATATTCCGGTGTTTGAATTCCTGCCCCGCAAGCAGCCAGAGAAGCAACAACGAAGAACGGAAGCAAAATGAAGAAAAGCGCGGGGCGACCCCGGCGTAGTGGTTAACATCCATTCCTCTCACGCCAAAGTCACGAGTTCAAATCTCACCCCCGGACAAGTCACGAATGACCCAAGAGTGTTAAAGTGACTATAATCAAAAAAAAAAAAAAAAAAAGAAGAAAAGCGCGACCAGGACGAAGCTGAAAGTGACAGCAGTTTCGAAGCTAGCGCATACGCAGGAGTGACGAAAAAGCGCCTAAACCTAAACCGTCACTCACCGGTCGAAAAATTCATGTAAATTTCTGCGAGATATAGCGCACATAAAATTAACGCTAGATTTGGCATGAATTTACAAGATTATTCGTGTAAATTTAAGAGCAATATTGTATAAATTAGCAATCTTGTATGCAAGCTTCTAAACGATTTCGCTGTTTATGTCAAGTATAGCTCAAAATTATACGCAGGGAGATTTTACGCGATAGTTAAAATTCAGATTTTTTTTTCTGTGCTGCACCAGTGATTTGAAATAATCAAGTACACTCAAAAAATTCCACACGCATCATCATGTGTCTCACACTTAATTTTGCGCTTATTGTGAAACACATCCATTTCATGTGTGAATCTTATGCTATGAACCATGCCTAAACACTATGGATTTGAATTTTGACACACTTGGATTCTATGTGTCTCATATGGTGATATCAATAGCTTTGCACACCATAGTTCAATATTCTACAATATTCTACTTTATCGACTTCTACTTTACCGACTCTAAAAATTGAAACGACAAATTATAATCAAAACTGCCAGAGGCCAGAGCTTTCACATATCTTTTTAATGGGTCTGATTTGGGATTCGATCATGGACTGTTGGGGTAAGCTGCTGCCGGAGTATTCGTTCTATCTCACTGTGCCAGGGTTGCTCTCATATATGAGGCGGGTTAATAGGATAAAGTCACAACTCTTGTTTTCGATGTTTACCTTTCTGAGCAAGCAATTCACATCGTATTGAAATGCAAAACACTTTAAATCCATCTGTTTTGAACAGTAGCGTGATTCAATGTGCAATACACTTGAATAGAAAGTGAAAATTTTTCAATATTTCAAAGTTTGAAACACTCTAAATTAACGTGTATAACACATCGAACCAAGGTGAAATACACTTAAAGTACATGTGATTCTGCATTTAAAAAATCAAGTGTTTAAACACTTCGATCAAACGTGTGAAATTTTTTGAGTGTAGAAACCAACGAGTTTTGTCGTTAAAAGTCAGAGATGAGCAGCATATAATTTCGAAATATTTTAATGATTAAGGGGGATTTCCGGTTCAATATTTTCAAAAAATCGATTTTTTTTGCATGAAATCAAAGCTAAACACATCTAGAATATGTGGGTAAAAGGATATTTCGATCCGGCAAATATTTACGTCGCTACAGGCCTTTGAGTGCATCGACCTCCCGAGCGGTATGGATCGCGCAGGTATAAGAAAAAATGTTTCGCAAACTTTAAACGCGTTTTTCTCGAAACTACAGGTTCAACCAATTGACTTCGTTCTTTGCTTCCCTTATTGAAAACACTTTTCTTCATGGAATGAACTATAGACTCAAGGAGAAATGTGCAATTTTCGATTTTTCACAGCCTGTCAAAGTCAAAAAATCGACCGAAAAAAACGACTTTTTTCAAATGCCCGCCATTTTGTCAAATCTTGAGATTATAGTTCATTCCATTCTCTGAACTATACTCTTCAAGAAACTGAGCCGATTTTCTTTCTAGGTGACGATTTGCGACCTCTAGGCTGCTCGCAGTTTTGGGAAGTACCCGCCGGGCAGCCGCCACATTGGACGCCATTTTGGATTTTTTGACTTGAAAAAATTCCCAGTTGTAGAGCAAGAATGAATAAAGATTTGACAAAAAACTCAGGTCTCTAACTCTTACCAGTTCCCTGGAAAAAAAAATCCAAAGTTTAGGTCAATTGAACCGGAAATCCCCCTTAATTTATCCATCAATGTAGCAGAACCTTTAAAATACCTTACAGCTCTATTTAACATATTCAAATAAATGTTTACGCCAGGGTTTCAGAACCAATCCGTCAAACAGAGCGAGTCTTTATCAAAAGAAAGACTTGCCCTTTTGATGCATAATTTCCATCAGTTATTGGTTTTTTAGGATTAAATTACTCAGAAATAGTATAAATTGTCTTCCTTGCTCCAACCAAGATGTACTGTGAGTAACCTGAAACTAATCATAAAACCGGACTTTGGAAAAAAACATGTGTGAAATCTGGACCGTAATTCAACAATTTTCGAGATGGGTTTTAACGGTTCAAAACCAAAATTACCATGCATTTTTTTTCAGAGTTTCCATAGTATTTATCCCATAGTAGCAATTAAATTCTACTCATAATTATTATGAAATTCTCCTTAAACATACCGGAAAATTCCCTGGGAAACTCCCCTCGTTATTACCCTCGAATTCCTTTGAAACTCTTCTAAAAATTTCCTTTGAAACTATCCTAAAAATAATATTCTTTGGATTTTTTTAAATTTCTTTGAATTTTACCCAAAACTTTCCTCAGATATCATTCGAAATTTTTCTCAAAAAACCTTGGAATTCTCTTCTCAATATTTTAAAAATTCTTTTAAAATCCCATGCTTTTTTTATTTAACCTTAGAACATGATTCTTTTAGTATTTTTTTCAGAGCTTCCTTGATTTTGTTTTTTTTTTAAATCATCCCAAAAGCGGTGCCGGTGGTGTAGTGGTAAGCGTGATTTTAAATTATCCTCAGAACACTTTATAAATTCCAATTGAGTTTCTCTTGAAATCCTCTCTAAAATTCATCTGCTGTTCTCCTCACAATCCCCATATAGTTCTCCTCAGAATCACATAGGAATTATCTTTGATATTCTCCTCACAACTTTCATGGGATTCTTCCAACAGTTTCTTAAGGCTTAATCTCAGAATTATTTTGGGATTCTTGTTAAGAATTCCTTTGAATTTTTGAGTTTTTCTAATTGTTTTTAGAAGCAATTCAGGATTTACTTTTAATTTTAAAATTTATGCATACAAATTCTTCACATTATTAGAACCCTAAAAATTTTTGAAAGTATTAAAATTTATTTTCTTCCAAATCTTGGATTTGTGTTTTCAAAATTCCGCGTTTTGAGTATTTTTTTCAGTCTCAGATTGTTAAACAAAATTCCAATTCGATATTTTTTCCGTCCGAATCTTGGATCACGATTGTTTTTAAAGGTCACAAGTCTCGAGAAAAATGTCCTAGTCAAAGATTCTACACAAATGTGAAAGTCTCAGAATCTTGGAAATTTTCTCGATTTTTGAAAGATTTCTTTTAGTACAGATCAAGGTGTGTTAAAACATTTTCATGGTCAAAAATTTTCGTATAAAGTTTTTCCTCATTTAATCGTCCATAAAACAATTTGCTAATTTAATCGTCCGCATGCAGTTCGATAATGTTTGGCTTAAAAAAACAGTCAAATTGATTTGAAGTACACTGAAGTGTTTTTACACGGTTTTTTACGTGGTTTTTTACACGTTTTTTACACGGTTTTTCGCGATTTACACGGTATGTTTTTAACGATTTCTCGATAACGATACAACCTATCAACTTGATTCTAATCACATTATCCGTTTCAAGCTAAATGTAATCTAATGGCATACTTAAAAGAAAAATCACAACTTTTGGTGTAGATACAGAATTCTTTTAAATATCTCTATATGGACCATAGCATGATTTAATTACAAATGGCATCAAAATCCCATTTTCAAAAACATTAAAGCATGTGAAAAAACAAAATCTTGGTAGGTTTTTTTACACGATACATATCCCCGGGGGAAAAAAATACCTGAGTGTATCTCGAATCGTGATTTTGCATCAGTTAAACACTTTCGGTTTTTGCTAACTATTGACAAGTGGGATATTGTTTATATTTTAACCGGGGAAATCCGGAAACACTGAGAATTTGAAAATGAAAATTCACTGGCCACTCTGCTATACCCAAAATTGATTGTTTTTTTACTTATCGATTGCAATTTCTAACGCTACATGATTATTTCAAGAAAAAAAAACTGTTTCGTCAACTAAGTGCAAAGTTATTTACAAATAAGCCATTTGTGCGCAAAACTGTGCATGCCAAGCGTAGTTGCTGGCAATAGCGGACTTTTTTTAAACAATTTTGATTCATCTTTCAAAGTGACGCTCCATCGTAAGCCCAAATGACCGGAATACTAAGGAATTAACCGGAATCAAAGTTCTATACTTTAAGCGTGCCTTTCAGTAATCTTTGGTATGCATGGTAATGTAAACAAACTTTTTTCTAAAAATACATTTTCATTGCGTATGAGGAAGCAGTACACTTACGTGGAGCAGTAAAATGCTGCGACAGGTATGCAAATGAAATAACACGTAAACTGCGCAACACCGCATTTGATCGCGTCTGTAGATAGGTAGCTACGTGAGTTCATGAGCAGCTCACCAGACTGTCCAGTATACATACAGCAGGTGCATCAGTGCAAGCACCGGCGACAAAATGTTAACTAACTCTCTACAAGTCATAATTTATCCGGTATCAAGTTCCCATACCGGCATTTCAACCTTGCTATTACTGTAAACAAACTATGTAGTGATATCAGTGAAGTTGCGGCTCAAGAATCGAATGACGATGAATAGGATACTGTGAATGGTGGAGAACGATTACACAATATGAACTTGAAAAATAACCAAATCCCCAGATTTACATGTTGTTTCGAGGTCGCTCTGTATATTGAAATAATCGAAAGCAAATTTTTATGGTTAACCACCGGAAACATCGATCGTCTCATTTTTTATTTCCATTCCAGCAGGAAGCTTTCAATATTCTAATTTGTTTTTCTCATTGTCCACCTTCCATTTTTCTTTTTTTTGTTGCAGAATCATGGATCGAACTATCATCTAGCACAAACACATGTCCCAAGAGCCCCGATCGGACGACTCCGTTACCGTTTACCTCGGTGGAAGAGTATCTGAGACTGCTACGCGAGGCTCAGCGAGAGTCGAAAGAATCAAGCCGAGTTGCGTCATTGACTAGTTCGCGGAGGGATTCACCTCGTGGAAGCCCGAAATCGCCACCCAACAGCCCTAATACCGAGCTTGCCACCACCGAAGAAGAGCTTAGAGGTGTCTACATCAACTATCTCAATAGGGTAAGCGCGTGGTTGTGTTTTGCTATTCCGCACGCGTATTCGTCGTAGCCTTGAATGGTTCTGCAAACGAATGGAATATATTACCATTCCCAACAAAGCTGATTAGAGCTAACACGGCAACGGAACAAATGGAGACACAGGAATGCTTTTTTTGGAGTCAGCTAATTCCGATACATTCTGGGTTGTTGTTCCTTAGGGCACGGATGTTTTTTATAGTCACTTTAACACTATTGGGTGATTTTCTGGGGATGAGATTTGAAGTCGTGATTTTGGCGTGAAATATAAGGATGTTCACCTCTACGCCGGTCCCGTCCCATATTAAGTTATTTTAGCGTGATTATAGGGACTCCATTAAGGTTTTTAATGGCAATTTTGACGACTTATTTCTATAATTCATCAAGCGTAAGAGCTATAAAAATTTGCATAAAGCCGTTCTGGTTTTTTGACGTTGGTAAATCGACTTTTTAATACTGTTGACGCGTTTTAAGACTATTTTAACGTGATAATGCCATTGTAAGTTTATTCTTTTAACATCATTATTAGTTATTACTAACCCCTAATGTAGCCCTATAGAAAAAAAACATCTACCAACAACTTTTTCACAACTGCACTGAAAAATTCATAGTCAAAATTTTCGCAGCAGTAATGTTTTATTTAAATTTTAGAGGGTACTGGGTGAAATTCATCTGCAGGGCGGCCACTCAACCGAGAAACCGGGAATCGAAACCAACCGGGAAATATGCGGCAATTAGAATGCAATCTCAAAATATGTTTCTATATTTTTTATTCGAATTCTGTTAACCTGTTAACTATTTGTACTTTTTCCTCCATTTTATGTACTTTGCTCTACCGGTCTATGTAAACCGACTTGTACTTTTCAGAGCTGAAACACTTATCGACTTCCTTTTCCTTATTCTGGGATAGAAAAATAGGGGATTAATGGATGTAATGTCGGTCAATTCAGCAATCGACTACATTTTCAATAGCGACCAAAATATCCATTAGTATCGTCCCAATGACGCGTTCATCTAGATGAAATTGACAAATAGAAGATTTCTAACGATGGGTCCAATCTTAAATCCATATTCTACGCGAGTAAAAATATTCTCTGTATAGGGGAAATGGCTCTAATGTTGATGGGCGTTGGCCAAATTTGGATTTTTCAGATATAATCCTAAATAGGATCTAGATTATTTAATACTCTAGTAACCTCAAGTCCGTGCTCTGTCACAATGTTTCATTGTGATCAATCAACACTCAAAGGGGTAAAATATAAAATTTCGGGTGAATTTGAAAGAAAGGGAACTTGGAGTGTAGAGCGTACTGCCCACTGGACGATTCTGAAGCCTGGCCAAGTGAGTGGGGTATGGGTTTATTTGATTGAACGTCATTTCCAATGTATATATTGATACACTCAAACCATTGGCATTTAAGATAAGACAGAGATAGGATGCGGAGGGCCCGCTTAGGGAGCGTAACCCATGTTATGGTTTCCATTTATTGAATAGTTCAGATGAGCTAGAAATGATAGGTTCATAGTGAGAAAATGTACCATATGGGATCCGTTCACTGATCAAAATCAGATTCACATCGTCAGGCCCTGCCCAAGAATAAGAGATTGACGATGTTTTGTCAAGTTTTATTTTATTGCACGTCCGTGCTCCATCACAACATTGTGATGTGTCAATACTCACTGGGCTATATGTCTTAGACCAGTTCCAGATTAGTTTGCTATTAATATCTTCTGCATCGCAGTTCGCGAGAGATTACTAAATATGGGTTCTCTTTTCCGACCATAATAGTGTGAGGGAAGTGGGTGAGTTAAACGTTGCGATCTGAGAGCGAAATAGAGGCAAATAAATAGGGAACACAACACCATGACCCAAATAAGTAACCAGGCTTGCTTCCACTCATTTGCTATAAAAGGGTGGTTTTCTGAGTTTTGAAATGGTTAGATGTTATAATGATGTTTTGTGCTTGCTGGATACAAAAACAGGTTGAAAGCCGGGTTTTTGACACATGGGACCTATCCGATTCGCTTTCGGATAGTCGCAGTCAGCGATTTTGCGACTCGCGAGCGCTCACTCTGAGTTAGCGCTCACCAATCGTAGAATCTCTGAGTGTGACACTCAGAAGGCGGGATTGACGGGTTTGACGGGTGTGAAGCATGTGAATCAAATTCATCAGTACGTTACAGCAAAGGCACTGGGGCTTATGGCAGCAAAACCCCAACAAGGAAATCAAGCAAGCCAATAGGAATTTGACCTGGGCCCAGGTCAAGCAACCGCTCAGAATGGAGGTTTCTCATGTTGACCCCCTGCACCTCTGGCACCCCTTGCCATACAGAAATTCAAAACAAAATTTTTTATCTGCGGATTTTAACAGTTTTTGACCTGTTTCATACGACCGGAAGGTGTATGCTGGTTACAAATGCCGTGCCAAACTGATTTCCTACGCAATTAATCAATCTTTGATGTGAATTTCGCTAATAAACACGAGGAGCATTTCTTATAGCAAAACTTGCCATAACAAAATGGGCGATTCATTTTAGTAAACAAACTAACACTTCTTCCGACTGTGGCACCTCTCTTACTCGCCTGGATGCAGCACAACAAGTCCCAGGCGAGTAAGAGAGGTGCCACAGTCGGAAGAAGTGTTAGTTTGTTTACTAAAATGAATCGCCCATTTTGTTATGGCAAGTTTTGCTTTTTGGACTGAACCCAGGAATTGAGGGAAAAGTACTTAATTTTGAGTAGTTTTTCATCTCCGTGTACGAATCTGAAGCTAGTGTGACTGCCTACGGGAGCAACAGGCCTGCTGGTGGAAGAAAGTCGTTATGCTAAACGGTCTAGCATAGGCCACGACCAAAATGTCCGTAGGTTCATACCTAGCTTAAGTGCAGATGGGCGGATGATAGTCGGTCAGGGTGTGAGCTGAGCAATAACAGTAACAATATATAGGGTAAATGGCTCTAATGTTGACCTATGGTTCTAAGATTGGGCCCATCGCTAAAAATCTGCTATTTATCAATTCTATCTATGGGACGGTTCTAATGGATATTTTTGGTCGCTATTGAGCATTTAGTCGATTGCTGAATTTATGTATGGGCCCAAATTAGGAGCATTTAGGCCGACATTACATCCATTTTCCCTACCAATGCAAATTATTATACTAACACTTTAAACTTTTTTTTTTTCTATAGTCACTTTAAAGCTCTTGGGTCATTCGTGACTTGTCCGGGGGTGAGATTTGAACTCGTGACTTTGGCGTGAGAGGTATGGATGCTAACCACTACGCCAAGGTCACCCCCAACACTTTAAACTTAATTTTGCTCTAAAGTGAGCGGTGAACGGGTATCACCCTTTCTTATCATTTTTGAGTTATAATTTGCTGTAAATAATGTTTGCAAAAGTTCACCTCTTTTCAAGTGGAAGTCTGCATAGTTACTTAAAGAAGACGAAATCTTTACATCCGCAAATTTTCACAGAATTTCGACTAGAATGGGGTACGCTTATAGATGTACTTGGGACCAATAGGCTAGTCAAGTAGTGAGCCAATTTAAAAATCGTTAGTTTCCACCGGTTGTTTATACTTTTTAATGAGCAATTATTTACTTTATTTGTATTTCGAATTGTTTGCTGACAGAATCTGTAGAGTAAGGTGGAGCAAAAGTTCGTTTTGAGGTTCTTGACACCTGTGCAAAATAAAACTCATTGTTATAGCACTTTTCTACATATGTCTATGTCACCAGGAAGCTCGAATTACCTACAGTGGGGCAAAATTTCAAGTCGTGTCCCAAACCCATGTAATCATGCACAAATGTCTAAAATGCATTTATTTACTATAAACATCAAAAATGGAGTACATTCTGCTCAAAATCTCGAACCTTACGCTATGCCTGTATTCTTATTTTACTTTCACAATCTATAATGCCGAAATGTGCAAATGAGAGCTTATCATTTTAATTTAGCTGTCCTCGTCAATGGTTTGAAGATTGAATACCTCTGAGTACAAAATATGATACAGTGCATGAAATGTTTTTGTTGTTCACGTCCGTTGCAGCAACTGTCACCTATGGTGCCGGTATTGAACCGAAATGAGGCTAATGGTGAATTGTCATTGATAATGATTTTCTTTTTGTATTGCTTGCTAGGTCGACGTCATACCAAATGGAGACCTGATACGCCGTGCATTCACTTCATATTTGCTTCTGAAGTTGGAAGCCTGCGCGAAGCAGATTGAGGAGCATGAAGCGCGAATGAAGAAAACCATAGTAATAGCAATATAAATGATAATAATAGTCATAGTAATGATGGCCATATGTAGTGTATATGTGTGGTTTGATACGATAACACAATCAGCTGTTTTGTCCATCGCTGGACTGAGGCTTTGTGAAATGTGCCAGTTCGAGGTAATCACAATGCGGAAAGATTAAACCTTCTTGAAAAGAAAAACAGAAGGTCAATGTTCAGAAATAATTCTGATATCGTGAGAGGGACTAATTTTAAACAAGTGGTTTTTGCAGCCAGACTGGAAAGTAAACAAATGGAATATTCCATAGCGTTGTTTTAAAAGATGCAACTTTTGTTACAATGAATCTTGCTTCTGTTGCATTTTGGATACATTAGATATGATGAACCAATATGAATAAATCTCAATAATTTTGCTAGCATTTTGAAGAATCAATTGAGTTACATTGCTAATGGTGTATAGTGTAGTAAATATTTTGATAAAGGTTTTTAGAATAGCACAAAATTTCAATTTATAACCATATGTTAAACACTGTGGAATAGATTGAATCCTGCTGATATGGAATTAATGATCATTTACGAGAAAGTCATATTGTGTCTCTTAAGTCTCTCATCAAATATTACTCGGAAAATGGCACAGAATTCTTGCGAAAACCACATTAACTGGTCCGGGCTGAATTTGTTATCGGGCATTACTGTTACTTTAATCAACATGTTTAATTTTCAAATAGGTACATAGCAAAAATCCGAAACTGTTTAATTAATATTTCTTCTTTTTTATAGGAAGGAGCTGCTACCGCTCAAAAGGATAATGACTGGGTATGGGAATGGAGCAGTCGGCCGGACCAGCTGCCTCCAAAGTGAGTTTATTTATTGTTTTCAGAATATGTTTTGCTTTAGTTATAAAATAATATCGATCTTTGCAGAGACTGGAAGTTTGAACATCCCAAACAAGGTGTTCGACGTGGGCAACAAGGATATTCCATGCGGCTGACTCGAGTAGGCAAAAATTCACTCTTCTCTAGAGAAGTTTTGTATTCACTTGTACTGACCAATGTATTATCGTTGCTGCTGGGTGCCGGAATTGGGTTTGTTTGCGAAATTGCATTGCATGCATTATATGGCCATTAGACTAACAGATAATCTACTTTCAGCGCCTGGTTACATAAACGAGGACTGCTTTTCACACGTATTTCGATTGAATAATCTGCTGAAGGACTATCTTAAGAACATCACTAGATGGCTTCCGGTAGCAGCGAAATGATCATGATCCATGCTTTATTGTCCAGAATCCGTTGCTCGACCTGTGGCCATCTCCCGATAGAATTAGTCATAGTGTCAAAAGAAACGAAAATCAGTTCAAGCACAGAGAAATAGCAATTTTCTTCACAAACACTAGACGTTTCCTGAAGCAAACACATTCTAATGGAAACTGAAACCTTCCAGTTCATTTGAGATAAATTCTTGTTGGCAAATTTGCTGGAAACTCAGGAAAGCGATTGTATCCAGAAGTCATTTAAATAGGCTGAGATTGATGTGATGAATAGTAGGGGAAACGAAAGATCAGACTAGCTAGAAAATGTACAGATTTATTAATGGACATTACGTACATCGATGTTTTGAAATAATTTTTTTTAATTAATTCCACGTAGAAAAAATGAAGGATACATTATAATTATTTTTTCTTCTGTATACCATCAACTACGACAACAATAATGTGTTGCTTTATTCAAATTCCCATTCATACAGATTTTATGTTACTACGAACTTAATTGTAAAACATACAGCAAAGATACAGCATACATTCTTATTCTGAATTTAAAAGAGTTGGCTGGAGAAATAATTTTATGCATTGTAAATGATATGTCTGTAATTGTTCAAATGGGCAATTGATTTCATTTTCGCTTAATTTCCTACTAAAACTATATTTTTTTCAAATCTTTAAAACCTCTCTGAATATTCATCTTTTTAAAAATCGTGAATAAATCGATGCAGCATGGGCGCCACACGCCGTGTCAGAAATGGTGGATTTATCAATTTTCATGTGTATCTGGTTTTTCTTCGCCAAAAGTTAGTTTAGGTCCTCACATTCCTAAATCGGTTCTCTTTAAAATATTCAGTAGGGGAAATTTGAATTATACAATTTTATCATAATTTTCTAACCAACCGATGTAGGGATGTTAGCACCCAAACTAACATTTGGCGAATAAAAATCGGTTGTACATGAAAATTGACAAATCCGCACTTCGGACACGGCATTCCGCGAATAATGTTTCCAGATTGACTGGCGGAAGGTTTTACAGTGTTCTACAATAACATAAACTAGGGGTTATCACATACAGCATCGTAATTATACACTTTATAGTAAAAATACCAGAGTTCTTTTAAATTGAATGGAGTTAACGATGCGCTTTGTGAATAACCGTAGTATTATTTTGCCACAATGTTTAAAATCTGGTTATACTGAAAACAAAACAACTCAAAGAGTGAGTCTCTTCGCTTTTACTCAGTTGTATGGATAAATTTCTAAAAACGATACGCTTTTAGAAATTTCTCCATACTACTTAGTAAAAGCGAAGAAACTCACTCTCTGATGAGTTTTGTTATCAGTGTATCTTTTTTCGATGAATATTTCCTTCAAGCGCTCGGTGCGCCATCTATCAACAAATCTTTCAATTTGTCCACCATAAAGCTTCACTCATACACGGCCGATTAAAACAACTCAAATTTGATTTTCGTTCTCTCAAATCCGTAAAAACGTAAGTTGCTCATAGACTGACTAAAATTTTCCTCGATTTTCTTGGAAAAACTTTTCGAATATGAGGAAAATCGAAAGGGGCTCCACTGAAGAGTGGTCTACTCCTAGACTGAGACAAAATTTCGTCGATTTTCTTGAAATTCCAGCAGATTTTTGAGGAAAAGCTAGGAAAATTTTTGTATCTACTGTCTACTGTCACTGAAAACGAATCTAAAACTCAGAGAGTGAGCCACTTTTACTCATTCGTATGGAAACATTTCTAAAAGCGTGCTCAGTGCATGACAGTTTTAGCGATTTTAATTGAAAAGCCACTTAATTTCGAACGATCTCATCCGACCGTGTACATGGCCTTTCATTCTAACTCAGTGACTGCACGGCTAATGAGATCAACTCAAATTTGAGTTCAGTTTACTCAAATCGCAAAAAGTGCAGGAACTCATTGATGAGTAAATTTGCCTCATGTTTTTCCAGGATTTTCCAGGAAACAAAATCCAGAATATGAGAAAAGTAAAGATTGGATTCTCTCAGTGTGTTGGAACTACGCCTAGACTGAGTCAAATTTTCGTCAATTTTCCTTATTTTCCGACAGAGTTTTTAGGGTTCTCCGCAGGAAAATTTACTCATCGCTGAGTTCCTGTACTTTTTGCGATTTATTAGTAAACTGAACTAAAATTTGAGTTGATCTCATTGGCCGTGAAAGTAAAATTGTATTTATCCTCTTTTTCCCTCACGAAAATATCGCTCAATTATCACAGCTCTGTGTAACTCCAGTTTTTTTTTTGATAATTGTGTGATATTTCCGTGGGAGAAAAAGAGGAAAAATGCAATTTTACTCTCACGACCAATGAGATCAACTTAAATTTTAGTTCAGTTTTCCTCGGTCACTAAGCTGTTTCAACGGCAATTTAAGAACCGGTCTTGCATTTTATGAAAACCCCGTAATATCGACAGCAATAGGGTGATGATGTTAGAGTATAAGCAGAATGATACGAGTTATTGCACTTCATACAAGTAAACCTCTCTGTGTTATGCTAAATTCTTTACTGTAGGATTAGGATATAAACCCAACTTAACAATTTATTGGCTTCTTCATTATCGGTATAGAAGCAAACAATATCAAAACATATTCAATTTATTAATAATCATCCAACTCCATAAATTATTATTATTGTTTAGAATCTGATTTTTATAAAAATTATTAAATCAATATAAAATGAAAAAAAAAACGCTTTATTATTTGTATCCTGAAAGTGCCTCATAATGAAGAAAAGAACCACACGGTTGGTTCATGATTACTTAAGATTCAGAAAATATAAGTGGTGACATTTAACTAGTTTTTCTTGGGGGACGGCACTGGCGTGGTAGTTAACATCCATACCTCTCACGACAAAGTTACTAGTTCAAATCTCATCCCCGGAGAGGTCACGAATGACCCAAGAGTATTAAAATGACACTAATATAAAAAAATAGGCTTTGATCTGCTAAATGTGTAAACAATTAGTTCTAGATTTAACTGAGAGAAGATGTAGAGTGGTCATAAAACAGTTTAGGATGGGAAAGAGATGCTATCGTTCTTTTCATACAAGAGCATTTGATCTTTGCTCTATGCGTCGCTCTTTTCACTTCACGTGCATATTGAACGTTTTGCTAGACTAGCCTATGGCTAAAAATCTCTATATTAAAGCTTAAAATTGAATTACGCAGTGTGTTAATTGATGGCTGTGGGTTCCTATTGTAGTGTTTTATGGTCTATGGAATTTTCCAAGGTGATACAGCTATAAGGGCGAGGAGATCGCGGGACGAAAAGTGCAGTTTTAGGGCAAATTGTAAACAAACTCGGTCGCTCCCCTATTCGAAAATTCAACATGATGGCTGAAGCATGGATTTGGCACATTATGTAGTCACCTTGGAATTTCCATAAGCCATGATGGGGGCACAATATAGCAGAGTGTTTTTTTTTTTTTTTTTTTTTATTCAGTGGGGAATCTACTCCCAGACACCTGAGAAGATAACTCAGGGTATGGGGATGGGAGAAGTAGCGCTCCCGACCCACTAAACCTTACCCTGTGCTCTTGGCCCTTGCCCTCCCCGGAACCGCCCGAAAGCATTACATCATGGGAGGCGGCCGGTTGCGCTATGGCGCATCACACTAGTGGTGTGTCACAGACGTGACACTAGCTACTGCACAGTGAGCAGCTGTGCAGAGCCTTCCTCTTATTGTTCGTTGTTAATTGTTCGCCTGAGTTCTAGAGCAGACGTGATAGCCAGCCAACTGTCCACGGCAGGACAGGAAAGATGTGACCGCTTACCGGCTGCGTGTGCTGCGACTTGGTTAGAGTCGTCTACACTCTAAGAATTCGGTGTCACTTCTGCCTTTTCACAACGAGGGTTTGTGCAGGGCTTATCGACCTCCTGGGACGAGCTGGATGGGGCTCCAGCGTCCTTACTCTGGTGTAGTTCGTTTAGCCGCAATATTTCTCCCTTGGGTTCGATAATTAACGTTTCCAGGGCACACCACGAGGAGACGAACTACTTCATGCACCATGGCGGAATGTGTAGCCGTGACTGGTACACCTAGGGCATACTAAAGAAAGAGGCTTGAGGTTGATCATACCCCCTTATTCTGTGAGTCACGTGACTCTCTCTCACCGGTGAAGTGACAATTGTCACCTCGTGTGAGGTGACTCTCCATGTAAATCAAATGGAGAGTCACCTCACACGAGGTGACTATTGTCACCTCACCGGTGAGAGAGAGAGTCACGTGACTCGCAGAATAGGGGGGATAATCTCATAATTGGATGTTCTTTTCGAAATGAAATCGTTTTTGTTATTTTTGTGAAGGAATTTATAGTGTTTGTTTATAAATATTATTCCTACACAATATTATTTTTTCAGCTGAAAGGGGGATAAACCTGTGGCTAACAAGTGCCAACATGAGAGGAAAGAGATGTTTATTAATCAGCTGATTTTTATGAATTTCGATTATTACGGATTATGTATGTGATTTTTTTAGTTTAAGTTGAGGGCGTTAGAAGGAAAGGCAATTTGCGATACTTTCAGCAAAATTTTTAGTAATAATAACCCATTTACATTATGGGCTTGTCCATAAATTGCGTCTATAAAAATATATATTTTAAGCGGGCGAGGGAGATGTTTAGAAGTGTGTACGGTTCATTTTATTTTGAAATAGTGATGTTAATCACCTACACCCCTTACACCCACTCAGTTTTAATAGAAGGCCTGAAAAAAAAACCTACCACGGATAGTGTATAAATCCACACCATAGGACATCGATGTTCGATTAATTTGGTAAGTCCAGGCATGGGAAATCATTTGCATTAATTTCGTGCATTCATTTACATTCATTTGCCTCTAACTTATTTTTTCAACAGCATTCCGCAAAATGATGTATAGATGTAGGTTTTGTCATTATCTACAACTTTTGTTAACAAGTCAAATCCGTATCTCTTATGCATGTCGAATCAGAGCGAACAGAAGCCACTACTGTTTTTCAGTGAATGTATTTTACATTCACTGAAAAACAGTAACAAGTTCTGCCCGCTCTAGTTCGTGATGCATAAGAGATACAGATTTGAGTTATGACCAAAACTTGTAGCTAATAACAAAACATACAAAAGCTCTATACATCATTTTGCGGAATGCTGTTGATGAAAAAAGTTAGAGGCAAATGAATGTAAATGAATGTATGAAATGAATGCAAATGATTTTCCATGCCTGGGTAAGTCTATTCCAGTTGAACAATATTTTAATAAATTTGATATAATTGTAATTATTCCCTTTGGTACCTGTTGGGATAACCTCGATCGTGCGTGATCTATTGTTTGTTCGGTTGATGTGGTTTGGTATGTGTAATGAGTTATGCTTTTGTTTTTGCTGAGACATGATTCGTTTTGAGGGAGAAAATAGATGCCATAATCGAACATATAGGTTTGGTACTTGACTAATTAAATTTCGGTTTGTTTAGACAAAATGACTTTTCCTAACTGATTTTTCGTAGCATCATGTCTCTGGGCGTGATCGTCGGTCAGAATGGTTTGTTTTAGTGTAAGCGGTACGTTTGTCTAGTGCCAACAGTTTTTACTTCCTATCACGGAGGAGATCACGAGTTCTATCCCAGGCCCTGAGTTGATAGGATCACGTCTTAGAATCATTTGCTCGCCATGCTTTTAAAGATTGCTTGACTTTCCAAAGTGAATCCATATCTAATTCACACTTGCCATTAAAAAAAACACCGTTCGTGTGACAACCGTGGATGCAGACTCGGTATCTTGTGACAACGGGAACATACATAAAAATCCCCTCCCAAATGACCGTTATGCTTTGCCGGCGTCTATAATGATCTTGAAAGTACTGATTCACCCAGCGGTGCATCCACGTTCAGATATATGGGTAGAACAAATCATTGTCAGATGAAAGTTTCGGATCGAAAGAGTTAAATTCCTGTGATAAATCGACGGTATTGACCTATATCCAGCTTGGATCACGTTCAAATATTACATACAATACGTTATGTCGATGTCTACCCAATGTTAGATTGATGACGGATCAATTCTGGGTTTGTGTCGGGTCAAAATCCGGTTGGGGTTTGGTAGAAGTTAGGTTGGTGTCGGGTTGGCTTAACTTTTCGCCGGAATGTCGATCAGAGCTTCGTATGTGAGTAGGTTACACTCAATTTAATGATATCAAGCGTTTCTCTAATGAGAATGATCCATCCCTTCGTCAAATTACTAAGCAAACTAATATCACCCATTCGAAGGAGGTTTCTTTGATTTTCTCATTTTCATCAAAAATGTTCTATTGATTTTGATAATTTACAGTACTGCCTTAAATTATCGTCGACCGGAAAGGTAAACCTTAGACTTCTCTGACGCTTGTAAATTGCACAAGTATTAGTGAAGAACTTTGGGTAAATTCAAAGGTTTTCTTGCATTAACACTTATAATTTACCCCCAGTTCTGCACTAAAACCTCACAAACGTCAGAGAAATCTAAAGGGTGTCCACGATGAAATTGCCACACACAAAATTGATTCGCAAAATTCGAGTTTTCATCCGATTGCTATCAAATTTTCAGAGATTGAGAAATAACTATTAAACTTCATTTTACCATTTTACTCGTATTTTATTTACAGTCCATACGCAAATGCCCGCACCTTGGCCTTAACCCTGGCCATAAGATTCTGCACAACCTGTGAATCAACCGTTTTTTGCATGTAAACCCATATTTTCTTCAGTTCCTCGACTGTCTTCACTACCTTAGGTCGTTTAAGAAGGTGCTGCTTCATAATCGCCCAGTACTTCTCGATGGGGCGGAGCTCCGGAGTGTTGGCAGGGTTGAACATTTTCGGCACGAAATTGACCTTATTGTCCGCATACCACTTCAGCACGTCCTTGTAGTAGTGGCATGAGGCCAAATCCGGCCAGAAGATTGTTGGGACGTTGTGGGCCTTCAGGAGAGGAAGCAGCCGCTTCTGGAGGCACTCTTTTATGTACACCTGTCCGTTCATCGTGTCCTGGGTCACGAAAGGTGCACTCCGCTTCCCGCACGTGTAGATGGCTTGCCAAACCAGGAATTTCTTCGCAAATTTGGACATCTTCTGAGTGCGGCATGCTCCGGAACGCTGAACTTATCCTTGGCCGTGAAAAACAGGTTGCCGGGGATTTGTTTGAAGTCGGCCTTCACATATGTTTCGTCGTCCATGATGCAGCATTCAACTTTCGTCAGCATGTTGAGGTACAACTTCCTGGCACGGGTTTTGGCGGACTTGTTCTGCTTCTCGTCGCGATTAGGGGCCTTTTGTACCTTGAACGTTCGAAGCCCAGCCTTAGTTTTGGCCTTCTGGACAAAACTTCGGCTTAGGTGCAGCTTCTTAGCCACATCCCTAACGGAGGCGTTCGGATTTCGGTTGAAGCCCCAACTACGCGGTTGTGATTTTTGGTGTTGTACGGAATACTTTTTCCTTCACTTCTGGGCTTCCGATCGGTGGTCAACCGTTCCTCGAACCGCTTAATCACTCGCGACACCGTGGAATTCGCGATTCCCAACGTTTTAGCGATGGAACGATGCGAGAGATCCTTGTTCTCGTGATGAATGCGCAAGATTTTATCACGCACGAGCTGTTCTTTCGACTCCATTTCCGCGAGTTTTGATCACAGGACTTTAAAACTTGCAGGATGTAAATAATGCACTATGAACTAAATCCACCCAAATTTTCATTAAATTCTACCCAACGGTTAAAAAGTTAGAGCAATTTCATAGTGTGGCAATTTCATCGTGGACACCCTTTATTCTACATATATTTTGTATGATACTACGAACACGCTGTAAAGTACATAATGATAATGGATGTTCATTTTTTTATTAGGGTTGTTCTCTAAATTGACCACTTTGTCAAGCAGTTTTGGCGTGACTTTGCGATTTTACAAAACTGTTGGCTACTTTTCTCGTGGTTCTAGAAGAAAAAATCTCAAAATAATGTTTTATTTCAAAGTTTGAGTGGTAGTAAACGTTATTTTAACTGCTCGAATGAAGTGGTCAATTGGAGAACAAATGGGTGCTTAAATTACCCCGTATTATCGTTATACCATGTCCTTCGGCCCTTTTCAGTGTCACTAATTGTTGAAAGAAGAGTTTGTTGTTAATTGACCCTTTATTTCATAATCATCTCTTCACTCCTCAATCCTTAATTTAGGTGGTTGTTTATAATTCGTCACATGTTTCTTTTTTTATATTCATATCTGATTGAAATTTAGGAGACAAATGTAATAGAATATGTATTCGCATTTTTATGAGGTCCTGAATTTGGTAAAGTTTTACTAAGCATCAAATCCAAAATATGTTCCTTGGACCGATAATAGGTTACTTCTATTGTATTTTATATCAATATCAAGAAAAATCAACGAGAAGTTCACTAAGAGTGGCGCCGGCGGTGTAGTGTTAAGCGTGATTACCTCTCACCCCAGCAGACCTGGGTTCAATCCCAGTCGGCGCCGCCGGGATGTTCTGAGGTATAACATCTCTGATCACGCCTTCCTTCGGATGGGAAGTAAAGCCGTTGGTCCCCAGTTCATGAGTTGATAGGTCGATAGGTAGGGTCCAGGTGTGGGAGCAGTCACCCTGGCGTCGGTAGCATTGGTGCTCAGCACGGAAAACAAGATCGACGAAAAAACAAATCAAGAAAAAAAGTTCACTAAGCAGCTTAACGTCAACCGGTCGTATCTTGTAAACAATTCCTCAATTTTTCCAGAACCATCATCCAATGTGAAATTTTTGAGCGTGCGCTAAGCTGCAAGTGCTCAGGTACACTTTTGTACGACCGCTTGTAAAAGCTCTGAACAAGAAACGTTCTCGGTTGCATTTCCCGACATTCGCAGAACTGCTGCAAGCTTGTTTATGACGGACAAAATGTCACTGGATGGATTAATGTATAATTCACTCTGTTTTGCCAAATTTTACCATCTATGCATTGGAGTGGATTTTATTCAATTTTATCTTATGGTCACATGCTATGAACTTCAAATATATGCGGTAATTAACCAGAAAACCACAACATTACAAAAGTCTGCATCGTGCATCAGAACCCTTGTCTTAACCGCTTCTAACTAGGGAACAACGAATAGGGTTAGTTATCCCATTTCCGGCCTATTAAGCACAACCCGCACTTAGTCTTTCAGAATCTAGCGCAGTTTAGCACCAAACGGAATGTTATTATTACTGATGGCTTCCAAATTTATTTACCTTTCCGTATGTACCGTAAGATTTGATAAAGAGAAACTAATTGTTGAGATATTGTCAAAAGTCTAACGCTGCTTCTTGACGCCAAACTCGGCCTACGGATTCTAAACTCGGCCTACGGATTCTAAACTCGGCTTAACGCATTGAAACGCCATTAAAACGTCAATGAATTCACTTCGGCCTATCGGATGAAGATAAAAATTGATTCAGTCGGAGCGCTTCTTTTGATTTTGGGAATAATGGGTGCAAACCTTAATATCACGCGTTGTCATTGACTTCGTTCCGTAGCTAATAAACTAAAGTATCGTACCAAACGCACAATTGACTTGTTAACTCTGAAATCAAGGATTTATATGAAGTTTTCTGCTCGATGGGCCAAAAATGGGCGATTAGGCCGAAGTAGTTCTCTACCCTAGATGATTAGAAATCACACACTGAGGTAAAAGATCGTATGAATTCAAAGAAATCAGTATGAATTACACACGCTTATGAAATTCGTATGTGCCGTTCATAAGTCGAGCCTTATGAAGTTCTTGAGATTATTGGCCTTTGTGCATAGATGAAGACTAACTAATTTTTTTCTTATTTCAAAATCATCCTCGGTGGACAAAGCCGAGTCTTGTCACTATCAACAAGGTATAAAAAGTAACAAGGACTAAGATGTGTTACTTTGATTGTAATTGTTATTGTAATTGTAATTGTTCAGTGTATAGGCTGTACCAACCGCTAAGTCTATACACCTACTGTCCTTCCCGTTGCACTCGTCAGCTCGTGCGATACTCTAGACACACATGGGTGGTCGTATCCGGGTCCTCCCCTGGGTAGGCTCGTGTCCGTCCAGGTTCTGGTACATTAACTTATATCTATGCATGGTAATTATACTTTGCAACTCACCTTTTGATTATAAATGGCGATAATGCTGAAACTATATGAATGTTAGTGATCATTATTAGGTGTGTGCTGCAATACAGTAGTAATTGAAGGAAATGAGCACACACCTTTTACAATTCTTATCCTACTTACCAGTTCCGTCCAGTATAAATTGGCTGTTTCCAAATGGCCTAATCCTTTCTGACTGCTTACTCTCTTACGTTTTCTCGCTTTTTTCCTTCTTCCTATTGAAAATCTGGCCGTGTTCCCATTTGTTCTCAGGTAGGTAATATTGGTACATGAGGGGAAGAAAGAAATAGAGAAATTTTGGAGCCTCAACGTCTGTTTTCTGTGGCTATCTTATATCGAGCTCTTTTCAATAATTGCAACATGTGAATAATGCAGAAGAAGTTTAAAATTGTTCTAGTGCCAAATTGGTTTTGAAGGAAGGTCAAACTACAAACGAACAGCTCAGCCGCTCTGAACCCTATGAAAATTATGCTTTCCCAATATGGTACATTCTCTCACTATAAACCTGTCATTTCAAGCCTATCTGAACTATTTAATAAATGGAAACCATAACATGGGTTACGCTCCTCCTAAGCGGGCCCTCCGCATCCTATCTCTGTCTTATCTCAAATGCTGATGGTTTGAATGTATTAATATATACATTGGAAATGACGTTCAATCAAATAAACTCATACCCCACTCACTTGGCCAGGCTTCAGAATCGTCCAGTGGGCAGTGCGCTCTACACTCCAAGTACCCTTTCTTTAAAATGTACTCCAAATTTTATATTTTACCCCTTTGAGTGTTGATTAATCACAATGAAACATTGTGACAGAGCACGGACTTGAGGTTACTAGAGTATTAAATAATCTAGGTCCTATTTAGGATTATATCTGAAAAATCCAAATTTGGCCAACGCCCACCAAGGACTAAGATGTGTTACTTTGATAACTGAAAATCATTTTCCCCTAATATGAAGTAGTCAGGACTAGGAATTGGTGGTAGATCTTACGGGACTTAATTTCATTTTCATTTTGCAGCGTTTGGTGGGGCAATGGGAGCGCAAGTTAATCCAAAGGCGAGGATAAAGGAAGGGTAATGACTGAATAGTCTATGCGGACCACTTGAACGCCATGGGAAAAGGTAGGGATTGAAGAAGTCGGTTATTGGGGGGTTTTGAGAAAATGACACCTAATACTAGATTTGTGCTGCAAAATTTAAAAAAAAAAACCCTTAATCCATCTCCCACTGATTCATCCTTTCACATATCCGGAGTGATTTGAGATTTGGGCGTAATTGCTTTTGTAAACAAACATGTCAATCACTGATTTCTCACGAATAAACGCTCAATTTCGGACACAAACTATAACAAATGATAGAGAAATCAATCATCTACCTGATGGTGTTATTAGTTTTCGAGATTGAGGTTTTATTTGCGAGAAATCGTCGATTGACGTGTTTGTTTACAAATGTAATTACGCCCAAATCTCAAATCACTCCGGATATATCTAGATAGAGCTGGAATTAGGGCGTAACAGTTTTTGTAAACAATGACTTCTTTCATTGATTTCTAGAAAGTTAAGGCTCGCCAACGCAAATCAACATCACCATCGGCAAGAAAATCGTTTGCATGGAAAATCATTTGCATTCATTTCGTGCATTCATTTACATTCATTTGCCTCTAACTTTTTTCTTCAACAGCATTCCGCAAAATGATGCCTAGAGCTTTTGTAGGTTTTGTTATTAACTACAAATTTTGTTAACAAGTCAAATCCGTATCTCTTATGCATGACGAACCAGAGCAAACAGAAGCCACTACTGTTTTTCAGTGAATGTATTTTACATTCACTGAAAAACAGAAACAAGTTCTGCCCGCTCTAGCTCGTGATGCATAAGAGATACAGATTTGAGTTATGGGCAAAAGTTGTAGCTAACAACAAAACCTATAAAAGCTCTATGCATTATTTTGCGGAATGCTGTTGAAGAAAAAAGTTAGAGGTAAATGAATGTAAATGAATGCACGAAATGAATGCAAATGATTTTTCATGCCCGAGTTTCACCCGATATTCTTGAAATACTTGACGTTTTGAATGAAACATTGCCATTTCCAAACTTCGTGTTGTTAGTTTTCTTGAAGGTCTTGTGCTTAATGCTTGATTTGTCTTTCGCTTCGTATTTCTAAGAATTGACTATAAATAGATACAAGAAAAAATAAATAAAACAAAAACAACGCTTCCCGCCCACAAGCTGTAGACCGAGTGCAGAATCTTTGTGATGATACTTTCCAAACGTGCATACCCATAGAAATAAATCCAATTCAATAAAGGATGGATTAAAAAACAGATGATTTCCACTGCGACTAAATCCAGCATTCCTACTAACATATCAAATGCTGTGCTTAATCATTTATTATTAGTACAGAGCAATAAACAATGCACGGTGATAATTAATCTGTGATTAATCTGTTAATATGCTTTTATAAGCGGGTTCAAATGCACTTTTGCATCAACACTTATCTGGCACCACTAGTGTGCATCTTTCCAATGTGGAAAAGATCCAGATCAGCCCTGGGACCTGGTAGCCTAATTAAACTACCTCAAGGTTTTGCCAAAGCCCAGGGAGATCTTACGGAGCTTAATTAGCTTATTATTCACCATATCCAACACGAAATTAATAATTTCCATGGTGGTCATCATTATGCAAAATTGAAACTAGTCCGGATATTTTCGCAGCTCCTGGTAAATTCGGTAAAACTCTCCTCCTTCTATTTCGGTTGATTGGATGTACACACCAAATTTCGTAAATTGTATCGGTAATTTTTTTTGCTGAATTCATTCTGTAAAATATAATTTTTACCGATAGTTTTGTGAAATGTATTGTTTTTCCATCTTTCCGCAATGAAAAATGCTGAATTTCTGCAATTTACAGAAAATTACCGAATACTGTAAACAAATATTGCTGATCGAAACTGTAAATGGCTTAAATTTTACAATACTGTAAAAAAATATGACGAAGGTACTGTAAATATAGCCTTTTACCAAAATAAACGGTAGTGAAGTGCCAGATTCTTGTAAAAATTACCGAACAGATATGAAAAATTCGTACTGTCAACCTCGAACTTTGCCACCATTTAGAGTTTGAGTGGTCTTTGTTTCTCCGGTGAGAAAAGTAAGTATTTCTAGATAGAGCTGGAATTAGGGCGAAACAACTTTTGTAAACAATGACTTCTCTCGATGATTTCTAGAAAGCCAAGACTCGCTCACTCAAATCAATGTCGCCATCGGGTAGGGGAAGACTTCCCTTTCCCGTTGGCTATGTTGGTTTGCGTGGGCGTGCCTTGAGTTTCGGGAAAGCATCTAGATAAGTCATTGTTTACAAAAGCTGTTACGCCCTAATTCCGGCTCTATCAAGACTTATGTTTTTTGCTATAATCTATGTAATCTATAGTGAATGGAACTTTATTTTGCATTCAATCCTAGATCAATCACTTCTAGTCACCAGTCATCATGGACGATAAGCAACCGAAAGTCTTCAACTACTATGAAAAAACAACTAATATAATGCATATTGCATTGTTTTTACCATCAAATTTAAAGAAAACACAAAAAAAAATAAACTTTAACAAAATGGTCGGTACCAAAATGGCTTTACCAATCATTCAGCAAAATTTACAATGTGGTTCAGTATATTTTGACAGGTGAAAAGCGAAAATAAATTTACTGAATGTACTGTAAAACAACAAGAAATTACCGAACCGATTACCGAATGTTCTGCTGTTCCGTATTCGGTAAAAAATTACAGTGTACTGTAAACAAATCTTAGTGTGTACAGCAAAATCTCTTTCTTTATTCAATATAAAATTAACAGCAAACAATTCATCATTGGACGAATCCATTTTCACTTGTGACAAAACACATGCACCTTGAATAAATTTTGACATCAGAGACGCGCTAGCAACGCGTTGACAGAAGCTTTTAGTACACACTAAGATTTTTTTACAGTACACTGTAATTTTTTACCGAATACGGAACAGCAGAACATTCGGTAATCGGTTCGGTAATTTCTTGTTGTTTTACAAGACATTCATCGTGATTTCTTCACAATCAATCTTTGATGTGAATTTCGCTAATAAACTCGAGGAGCATTTCTTATAGCAAAACTTGCCATAACAAAATGGGTGGTTCATTTTAGTAAACAAACTAACACTTCTTCCGACTGTGGCACCTCGCCTGGGGCCGGGACCAACGACTTTACTTCCCTTCCGAAAAAAGACGTGACCAGAGATTTTTATGCCTCAAAAAAATCCCACCGACCTCGGCTGGGATTGAACCCAGACCCATTGGAGTGTTAGAAAGCAGTCACGCTTACCACTACACCACCGGTGCCGGCGTTCATTCCGCTTATTAAAACCGCAACGCCACGCTTCGCGTTACGCCTTGTAGTTAGCAACTTGTTTGCACACCTGTCGTTGCTATCAAGGATATTAATTTATAATACGTGATTTCTTCAAAATGATTTGTAATAGTGATATAATAATAAATTTAGGGTTGTCATATAACTGTTGGGCCTTGGGCAGTATCGTGTGTTGCTGTGAAAAACAATTGGAACTAATGGTTTTTCCCACACAAACTTGCAAAACAAGCAACGTATTATACATCCTGCCACATCCTTACAATCGCAGCGGATAGGAAGGAAAATTGGTCCGACATCTACTTAAAAAAGAAGGTGCAGGGAACCAATTCTACGTTCTTAAATGTCGTGGGAGAGAACATTTGTGTTAAATAGACCCTACACAATTGCTTTTATTGTCAAAAATCTTATTGTCAATACATTTTATATTGACGTCAATATATCGATATTGACAATATTTCTGTGTTCGCATCATCAATATTATTGTCAATAATTCCCCTTCACGTCAATATATTGATACGTGTGGGGTTCGCTTTAGTAGGAAATGATATATATTAAGGAATCTGTACTCGGCAATATAAAGTAAAGAATATGTGAAAATTCGTATCTGCCTGTCTTTCCTATTGGTATTGGTGTCGACTAGCCGCCAATGATTATCGCGTTAAAAAAAAGAAACATCAGACAGCAATGAAGCCATCCAAGTGAAATGACCTCCCCGAAAGGGTTCAATCGAGATTTTCGTCCCGGATCGGGCACTTTTCCGGCAAAGTTCAACAGGTTCCATTGCATCGTTAGTAGCACTTCACTTTCACACCGGTTATAAACGGGATTCGATTCCGTTTGATAAGAATTTTTCACGGTGAATGGGACCGTCCACAAATACGCGCCATTTTCCTTTTCCGCCACACTTTTTCCTCCCAAAAACATGATTAAAACTTATTTACAAAAAATTGAGTATTTTTTATTATTTTTATTAAAATGCTATCTTCTAAGAAATTTTCAAGAGGGACACTTAACACTTAACAAACCAATTGAACAACAACCTCCGGACAAACTTTTACACTTGCTTAATAAGTTTTTGTAAAATTTCAGACGTAAACAAACAGGTAACATAAAGTTAAATGCTCCGAGACTGAAAAGTTCATTTTTCGACCAAAAGTACGTTTGTTTGAGCTAATTTTAGCGTCTGTTAATTAACACTCGTATAGGGCAGTCTTGAGCACCTAAATTAACAAGATTTTTTTTTTCTAAGTATGTTCAATGCACTTGCAAGTTTGACCCGTTTTGAAAACATAACTTATATCCATATAGATTAGGCAAATACCCGTTCGTGCGATGGTCTCTTCAATACCGAGTTATCGAGAGTTTACTGTATTTGGATCAGATCATAAATTATGCTTCTGAATATAAATGGAAATACTGAACCATTCTCAACTTTTAAGTGATTTTATTGAACACGGTACAATATTATTATGCTGCAGTTATCAGTTACATGCTGCAATTATTGATTGCAATGCTTTTGTTTCTCAGAATTGGCAAAGCTCATCACATAACGGAGCATCCATTAAGCACGTCACACTATAAGGGGTGGGAGGAGGTTCACAAATGTGTGACAAGCAATATATAGGTATAGGAAAAACGTGACGAAAGGTGGAAGGGGTGTTGATTTTCCGTAACTTTCACGTGACGTACTTAATGCATGCTCCCTATCTCCCATCACATAGTTTAACAGCATGTAAGCGCGGCGTGGTAAGACTTCATAAGGTTTGCTTAATATAATCCATACTAAATCAAAGCAGTACACATCCGTGATGAGTTACAGCAAGTCATAAATATTTACATGCCTTCCTTACACAGATTAAGCCACATGTGGTCCTTTGGCCAGAGGACTCTGTGCTGTTCGATCAATGATAAGGTATTGGGGTAACATTTGAGAAAGCACTCTGAGAAACCAACGGATGCACACCATACACTAGACTAGCCAATATAGCTCATATATGTTTCAGCCAGCATTGAAAGCACTTGCGGTGATTCTCCTCTGCCTACGACTGGAATCTCAACTGCAAACGGTAGAATGAGGATTGATAGTTGCAATCCTTTGCAAATAAACATTCTCTACACAACAACGGCTTGATTAGGAACACGCATTTACACGCTCAATACATTCGAGGCGACATCGAGTAAAAGCGGTGGCTAGCCCAGGGCTTCCTTTAATGCCTAGACACATGCATCATTCACGAGATAAGGTTTTGATATATGCATAAGGTACAGGAGCATGGCTCGATCTACTAACGAGCCACTATTGATTCGGAATGCAGCATCATGCACCTAGCTGAAGTGTATCATAGGCAACGTGCAGCCATGCTTGGGTACATTAACTGAAATCAAAATCCGAGGGCAATATCCCTACATTTCTCCCTCTACCGAGCACAATTCCCTTCTGGAATGGAAATTGCTTCTGGTTAAAATCACGACTCAGCTCATCCGTAGATGTGTTTATTTATCGCACTTTGCAAACGCTCGACATGTGTACACTTTTAGGAGCTTGTTGGCAACGTACGGTTTCGATGCATGCTCGATGTAAAGCCTAATTTATGCATTCAGTTGGTTTCTCAATTAACGATGATTATATGTCAACAAATGCAATTGGGGCTTATTTGCGTGAGTTATCATCAAATAGTGATGTGACAAGCTGGTTCTCGAAATTTTTGCGCTTTAGAGTTTTGAGATCCAGTTTGATTAATTTCATCACATTTCCGTTATTGTTTTGTGTTTATTTTTTTTCTCGATTTTCTATTTATTTCGCACCGTTTTATATGCAACCAGATCTCCCAATATTTCTGCCGTTGCTGGTAGTAGTTCAGTAATTTTTTTTTATTTTATTTATTACCTACATTCTTACAGAGTTCGTTTACTACAGAGTTTTTAAACTATCCTAACTCCCTTAACTATTATCTGTCAATCATCATTAAGCACAACTAACAAATGTAAAATTAATGTAATGTAAAAATTCCCAAAATGAAATATAAAAACATTTCGATTGTGTTTTTTTTTTTCATTTAATTCGAACTGGACCTACAAGATCATGAAAATTTGAACACAACCGGGACTGTGTAACATAACTGCACCACTCGAATATTTGTTGGCTTCTGGATATGCTTTCAAACGGTGATGGTTCGAATCAACAAAACCACACTTTTCACAGCTTTTCCGATATTGTACGCTTGCTATCTTTCACTATTTGGAATCAAATCATTCAAAAACGCAAATTTTTTGAAACAGTCGTGGATCGAAAGAAAATTGCAAGACATCACTCTCCAATCAGCAGCCACACTTATCTCAATATTCTGCACCTGCGTAGATGACTCAAAAAAATTACCATACAAAAGTTTCGTTGTTGTGAGATCTAAGTGTTCTTTAAAATATTTCCCGTCAGTAATCCATTCTCTCGCATTTCTTGTGAGTCTTTCAGGAAACTTGCACAAAATCAAAAAAGTGTCTTCCTTAAAGTTTATATCTTCATCTTGAGAAAAAGAAGACATTTTTCAAAACCTTTTAAGCTTTTAAAAAGCAAAGCTTTACATTAATCTCCCTTTCCAATAGTTTAGATACAGTTGATTTCTGATGAGTTTGAATATAAAACCCTTCCAAATAAATTTACCACATGCAGATTTGATATTTCTAAAATGAGCATTAGATGGAGGAATAATCTGAGCAACTTACCAAAACTTCGAAAGAATGTATGTATACAGCACTTGACACCTTTCAATTAATCATATCGTCCGGCCATTTTTCACAGAGATGGCGCTGTTCCGCTGGTAGGAAGTGATAAAAATACCCATATAGAATTTGAGAGAAGTGAAAATAATTCGCTTTCGGTGCATTCAGGTCAAAAAAAAGTGAACGACATCCTTAATAAATAAGTCAGGGACCTCGTCGTTTAGTTTTTCCCGGAAATTATTGTTAAACAAGGGACTTCAATTCCTTTTTTACATATTATGCACAAAAGATACTTTCTACCCCGCCCCATACATAAAAATCAGCGGAAAATTCTGTTAGGGATGAGCTATTTTTTGTGCAGAATGTGTAAAAAAGGAGGGACTTCGAACATGAATCTAAATGCATATATAGAGGCAGGCTGCTTGCACACGGAAACAAATCCGATTCCATTTTCATGAATAAAAAATCATGAAATGAAAAAACTTGCCATCCCGTGAAATCGTAACAATGATTCATGATTTCGTCATGGAAAATCATGATTTCATAATGCAGCGGAATCAAGACCGCTACAAGCGTTACACGTACTTGGCAAACCGTGTTCATAAACCACACTACATAGGTATCTATTATACGCCTTTTGTCTTCAATCCTATACAAGTACTGATAGTCTAGTGGTCAAAGTATGGGACTAATAATATCAGGGCTCTGGTTCGAATCCAGTCTGATGCTTTATTTTATTCTTTTTACATTTTTTGGTTAAAAGTTAAACCCATGAATTTAGCTCATGATTTCAACTCGGATGATTCATGATTTTGGGAATGTTTGCTGCGTTACGCAAAAGTTGCTCATGATATCATGAATATTATTCATGGTGTATTTTCATAACATGAAAATACGCTTTGTTCATGAAATCATGAGTCATTATTCCCATTTCGGAGATCGGATTTTTTCCCGTGCAATTGCTCATTACAGCTAAAATGATATTTTTCGTAATTATGAAACAATGAGATACTATAATGATAATTTTTATTTGTTAGATGCAAGATGAGGTGGTAAAGTTTGTGTATAACATTTAAAATTTGTCAATTTTGCTTTCAGAAGGTCACAACTAGCGATTAGCTGTAACAATGAGCAACACGATGAGCGAGCAATTAGCGATCATAAAATCACTAGTTGTGACCTTCTGAAAGCAAAATTGACAAATTTGATATGTCATACACAAACTTTACCACCTCTTCTTGCAAGCTAAGTGAATTTTGAATTGTATCGTAAACACTAACACTCACCCTCACACCACTCTGAACACACCCACACATTGTTTACACAAAAACCAATTTAACTGACATGAATGCATCCGCAGGATGTAAAATGTCACTAATAAACAACAACAACAACGACAACCTCTTCTTGCATCTTACAAATAAAAAATATCATTATAGCATCTCATTGTTTCATAATTACGAAAAATAGCATTTTAGCTGTAATGAGCAATTGCAAGCCTGTATAGAGGTACCAGACATGTTTTGCACTGCAGTGTCCTCTGTGAACAATTAACGGAAAACATATTGTGTGTAGTTTCCGATAGATGTCACCGCAAACAGCAGTAGTGACATCTGATGGAACATGAATGCAGAAGCTTGACAAAATGATTAATTATGTTCAACCGTCGAACCAACAATCAATACGAAACTAACAATTTTAAATTGGCTCACCACTTTAGTAGCCTATTGGTCCCAAGCAAACGATTAACGTACCCTATTCTAGTTGAAATTCTATTACTACACTATGTTTGTTTTGATTCGCTATGAAAGTTTGACAGATAACATCAGGGGTGTGTGGATTCATGCAGAACATGCAGGGGTGAGTGAAATAGCTTGGGACTGCTTGGGACCGTTGTTCTGGTACTGAGTGAGCCAAAAATAATAATGATTTTCTTCGGGACCCAGTGGTCTTAGAGTTACCTCTATGGTCGAACACTGTGTGGATTTAGAACAGCTTTATACCCTGGACAGACTATGGCTTACATCATGTAATATAGGCTGTCTTGCAATGAGCACTCATACATAGGATTTCCAGTGAAAACTAGATGTATGAGTGCTCATTGCAAGCCAGCCTATATTACATGATATAAGCCATAGTCTGTACGTTATGTATCAATTTTGGATAATTTGCATTGACAGTAGTATTCAGAGTTTTCTCGAAAACTACTCCTCAAACTTTTAAACTGTTGGTCTTAGAAATAATCTGAGCTCTTAATGGTGCTCGGTTTATCCGAAGAACTAAAATTTTTTTTAAATTGATTTATTTTTTGCAAATTTAGCAAACGAATTAAAAATGCCGAATAGCCTTCAAATTCTTCGTCGTTCCTGATAAATACTGATATGTCATCAGCGAATGTCATTACAATTATGGACTTTTCGTACACAAGATCACCTGATATGGAAGCCACTATCTTCATCAAAAGTGGTTCAATGTATAGCAGAAAGAGTATCATACTCAATGAGCATCGTTGACAAACGGAGCAATTAATTTCCATTTCTGAAGTAAGAAATCCATTAATTAAAATTCGTGACTTAGAATTTTCATACAAAACCTTCAACCTTTGTTCAAATTCAAGCTTTCAAGGCAAATTTTAAAAGTTTTTGTTTCGCAAGACTTAGTATTCTCCTCAGATCATTCAGGTGATCAACGCATGACATATTATTTACACATGCTGTATGCCCTTTACCAATCAATTTTGTCGTTATTTATGATGGGAGAGTGTGATGGAATAAAAGAGAAGTTATCATATAGCAGCTATTGCAAAATAACAATTTCTAAATCATGTTTACCAACAAACTATTTGAGAAGAGATTTGTTAATTGTGCTGTTTGAACTAATCAAGTTAATCGAGGCAACTTTACAAACATAATTCATTTCTCAATCCACCTACTCAGTCATCACAAAAAAAAAAACTTCTTATTTACCTGATTAAATACTGCTCAATTTTACATACTGACTTGGTGGCATCGGTTTCCGAATTTCTGGTATTTCGGTTTGAATTACTGTGACTTCTCCCTTTTATGTTCTGGACGAGTTTAGGTTACTTTAAACGACTTTGTGTTTCCACTCCCTGCTGACCGGGTTCAGGCTGTAAGACCACGTTTTCGGCCTGGTGAAAAGAGTAATTTTTGAAGAAAATCGATTTTTGAACCACCCTAACATAGAAATGGTAACCCTAATAATAATAATAAAAAATACCAGTCTAATATTTTGCGATAATCTAATCTAATCTAATCTAACACCAACACAGCCAGTTCTTGAAAGCATCCTGGAAAATGACATATTTATACCTACATCATTTTTCTTGTCTATTTGACATATGTTTCACATCGAAGATGCGTCACACATATCAAAACGGCCAGGCCTACTGTGCAGCATTTAAGGGGCAAGATGATTCAGAAAACATTGGGCCTGTTTAAATCGAAGATTTAAACACGATGCTTCAGAATCCAATAAATGGATGAAACGTGGACATCTCGTACCGTACGTTCCGATTTTGGTAATTATATGATTGGTTGGTCGTTGGAAGCATCAAAGCTAGAAAGTGATGCTCCATTTTCTTCTGACGGTTGGGGCATGAGCACTAGCTCTTGTCCTAGCCTTTTATGATTTATGGCTATAGCGCCATTACTCGCTTTCCGAAAAGGTAAGAGGGAAAGGAAAATGAGAAGGACAAAGGGAAATGGATTATGTGAAATCTAGGATCATAAACAATATTTTTGATTTGAAATATACAATATAGAAATGCAGAACGGCGCACCATGGCGGTGGTCACTGCCTGAGTCTTGTCACTATTATCAAGTCATAACATCTCTGAGGCATAACATCTCTGATCACGCCTTCCTTCGGAAGGGAAGTAAAGCCGTTGGTCCCCGGTTCATGAGTTGATGGGTCGTTAGGAAGGGTCCAGGTGTGGGAGCTGCTTCCCTGGCGTCGGTAGCATTGGTGCTCAGCATGGAAAACAAGATCGACGGGAAAAAATCAGGAAAAATAAAAAAAGAAATCCTCTGCACGTACACGAGGAATCACTAAGATGTTGGGTAAGAGGGTTGGGTTTACAGCAGGGTTCGTTTTGGTAAACGATAAGCTGAAGTGAAATATAGATAGATAAATAAAAATAAAAATAACGATCTCACCAAGTGACCTAGTGAATCTGTATCAAGCTTCCAAGCAATGTTCCAGCGCAGTAGTTCAAATCCAAATCGTTTGCTTGATGAGGATCAACATCCGGTCTGACTGTCTGATAAAACTTGAATGAATGTCCTGAATCGATTGCTCTCTTGATCACTCCAACTTGCTCCTCAGTGTGATCAACACATCGTGGGTCCAATGGAGGATTTACTTCGTTTTGTAAACTGCTTAAGTAGTGAATAGCAGGGGTGTAGCTTTAATATTTCTTTGAGAATCTTGCAGGATGGCTGCTATATAGGCGAACTCGGCAAAACTCCCTTCACCCTTTCTCCTCTATCCAACGCTGACCGATCGTCCAACACTCCTTCCCACCAACACAAAAAACTTCACTTCCTCTTCCAAACAAACAACAAACGACTAAATCTAAACACCAAAAATAGTTTATTGTCCGATAAGTCCATTCCGGATTCACTATCATTAACGCCTTGTAGGGTTAACTACCCCATTTCCGGCCTATTAAGCACAACCCGCACTTAGCCTTTCTTAATCTAGCGCAGTTTACCACCAAACGGAATGTTATTATTACTGATGGCTTCCAAATTTAATTACCTTTCCGTATGGACCGTAAGATTTGATAAAAAGAAACCAATCGTTGAGATATTGTCAAAAGTCTAACACTGCTTCTTGACGCTAAACTCGGCCTACGGATTCTAAGCTCAGCCTAACGCATTGAAACGCCATTCAAACGCCAATGAATTCACTTCGGCCTATCGGATGAAGATAAAAACTGATTCGGTCGGAGTGCTTCTTTTGTTTTTGTAAATAACGGGTACAAACCTTCATATCACGCGTTCTCATTGACTTCGTTCCGTAGCTTATTAACTAATGGATCGTACCAAACGCATAATTGACTTGTTAACTCTAAAATCATGGATTTATTTGAAGTTTTCTGCTCGATAGGCCCAAAATGGGCGAAAATTACCAATTTTTACGAAATTCTGAGAACCACTATATCGTTTTTCTATGGAATGGCTGTATTAGAAGATAGAACGCCCATGTTGTCGTCGTCGTGTTTGTGCGTTGAGGTTGGGTTTCAGAAATGCAATCGATGTGTGCCGTGGCCGCTATTAGACGTGTTTGTTTTCGGTCGCTGGAGTTGTCGGTTCTGTTTTCGGCGTTAGTCGCGAGTTGATTCGGCCGGTGAGGAGCTGGCGCTGCCTCTTACAGACTGTGTACTGGCGAACTGAACCCGTTGTGTAACCTCTATGGTTGTGAGTGATTGGAGATGGAAAGTGCACCCAGTCATTTTGGTCTCTACTGAGATCCCTCTATTTGGAGCAGCTAGAGTGTGTTTCGTGGTTGATGGGGTTTACGCTGCTGTGTGAGGAATGAAAGGCGATAGTGCTGTTTTTAATACCGGATGAAGAAGTAGCGGCAGCATATCTATGGGAGCTCTTCGAAATCATCGCGGATTTCTTCGCAACATATCGGTTACGGGGGACGGTCCACCAGGGCACCCGATTGAAGCGAAATGGATGAGGAGAGTGGAAGTGCCAACTAACGTCATTAAAATTTCGTGAAAATAGCGTGGGCTCTTCTTCCCAACCATTGGGACATCCTCCTGTTGGATGGCCTGTTTTTTGACCGGTTATATGATTCTGTTGTTGGTCGGAAATTTTTATTAATCCCGTGGATAAATACAACAGCGAGGATAGCCCACAGTCTACAGACAGTTGTCTTAACTGTCGGTAGACTGTGGACTATCCTCGCTGTTTGACATGATCAACTTTAATAACCTCTAATTGTACTCAACCTGCCACATCGTATGAAGGGCCAAAACAGTTTGGTTGAATCCGTGGGCAACATCGCCCACGTGCATCCACGGGATAAATAAGAACCTCTTACCAACAACAGGATCATACAACCGGTCAAAAAACAGGCCATCCAACAGGAGGTTGTCCCAATGAGTGGGGAGAAGAGCCCGCGCAAGACGCTACAGTGAGTGGTAGTTCCATATTATCATCATCAATACTGATTCCAGAATTGGAGTTTGCCTTACACACTTAGAAATACCTTATTTTACATGTGACGGAATCCATCTTTGACATAAAGGATGAGACGTAAACAAACATGTCATATAAAATTAAGTGCTCCGAGACTGAAAAGTTCGGTACTCGACGAAAAGTACGTTTGATTGAGCTGAGTTTTGCGTCTATTACGACTCAATTTTATGTCAAAATTAACGTTGCGTAAGGAACGAAGCATAAATGTGGTGCATTTTGGGGTGACCAGCCTTGAGGAAAATTCGCTGCAAAGTTGGTGCTTCATCAAACGTAATTAAACGTTTAATGTTTCCGATAATACAAAACTATTAATGGACCTTACTGACTACCATAACCATTACAATTAAAGTTCTCAAACCATAAGTAAAAAGGTTCTAATATAGTCCTCTCTCCGAAAATGTATGGAGAAAACAACTATTTTGAATGGTAATGGTTCTTAACAACCTCCTTAACTCAACATTAGGAACTTTTTTTTCTATCCGTGTACGTCGTTTATACTGTACTTCTAATATGAAGCTGGGTGGAACGAGACTCTTAACGATATCCACGAAAAATAAATATGACATAAGCAAAATTTTTTTTTCATTCCTAGCTATCACACCTGATATGGTCAAGGACAAACCCACAAACAGCGGACTGTGGCGCCAGAAGCGGCAAGTTTCGATTTTATTCGACTCATTCGATTCTGATTTGTGCTAATCCTTCAAGAGCCAATCATGAATCATCGTCACTCAACCGAACATTTGTTGCATCCACTTCTAGTCCGATGATGCAAGCCAATCGAGAACGCACAACCTACAGTTTGTTCATCGGAATATAAATTATGCTTCAGTTGGCGGTACGTTTGCTATGCGCTCGGGCACATTGTAGATAACATTCGGCAAACACCGGAAAATACTGGTGACTGCTGTACCGAATGACCTCAAATCAAACTCGCTCATCAAAGTTTAACCCGCAAATAAAAACCATTACGTGCATGCATGAACTGCCACGTAAAATTAATTAGCACCATTTGTTCAACTGAAAAATGCAAATGAAATGTTTTCCTTTCGGCCTGGAAACTTTCCCGCCCTCTATCATGATACATACTGTACGGATCCTTGCGGCGGTACAAGGTATCCACATGTGTACGTGCATGTGTATTGCAACAATACCGGCGCTCTTTGGCATGGAACGTGAACCGCTGGCCATGGCTCCGAACGTCAACGAAAAGGAACAGCAGTTGGAACAAACCAAACTTGATGAGGAATCGCATGCGACAAGTGCATCTGACGGTTTGCATCAACGTCAATGACGTTTGCTGGAAAAACATTCGATAAATAAATATGCTCAGGCGAGACAGAGAGTAAAGCTATATTTGATTGCAAAATTTATCACAAATCATGAATTAATAATATCCCTGCGGTTGCATCCCTCGTCAATGGCATGTGTTGCAGTGAGGCGTGAGTGAAATGTATATTCATCTGTGCATGTGCGCCAGTATGCGTGAAGGGCCAAGTACGTGTATCTCTGATTCGTAATTGTTTTTCCAGTGACGACAGCCAGCGAGGCATGAAAATGGAACATGTAAAATGTAATTTTTCATTTCTGCTCCACTTATGGCGCGTGATTTTTTTTTCTCGTGCCCGTCACATGAAATTAATATTTACTTTTCAAGCGTACCAAAGCTTTAGCAATCTTACTTAGTTTATATTTGTCTTTTACGCTACAACGGCATTCCACAAAAGTTAATAAAATACTTAAACCAAAAATCTACCCTTGAAATGTTATGCTGAATTGTATCCTTCATTTATTTAAGTGAATGACAAGCGGGAATCTTATATATAAAGCTTAAAAAATCATGTGCTTATACATTATAATTATGACAATTTTTTTTCGGTTCGGGACATTAATCCACTGCGACCAGTGATTTGATCTATTGATACAGTTATCATTCTTGCCTTTATCGCGAGAAGTCGATTCTAATGGTAAGGAATCGCTATTTTTGTACCTTTTGAAGGGTGAGAGCACCCTTCAAATGCGCGCTCCTTCGTCAATCAAAATCGGATTCCTTGGCGGCAAAATCAAGCAATGGCACCGAATTTGACCATGCATCAGAGCCCTAGTCATAACCTAAGAGGAAGAGGTGACAACTGGCTTCTTTTGGTCTGTGACGTGTTCTTCTTCTCTCGTGGAAACGACCGTACAAAAACTATCTCATTATGGGCGACGCAGTCGACTGTCAAAATACAAGAAAATAGATTCCCTGTTGTAAAAATTCTCGCATTTCTATACGTTCACTCGACCAATCAGACGCTGGTTTGCGTTTGACGTTGGTCTCCTCTTCCTCTTAGGTTATAACCACTTCACACCTGAGTACTGCGGAGTCAAACGATTTTATTTTGCAAGCCAGTTGAAAATTGTTTGAAAATTTTCTCAAATTGTGAAATTAGTTTTGCTATTTCTCAGTTTATTCCCGCCAAAACCTCTGAGCCAGGAGTGCTCGAGTCCCCATGACTCTACTAAAGTTAGTTTACGTACCTGTTTCGCTAACGTATGTTTTATTGTGATTGAAAACCCAGCTGAGTCCAAGGTTGCAAATACTCATTTCAGCTAAAATAATGTTTTTCGGAATAATAAAACCAAAAGATGGTATGATGGCATGTTTTACTTGTAACTTACAAGAAGAGGTTACAAAGTATGCGTTTGAAACATAAAACCTGTAAATTTTGCTTTCTATGAGTCACAATCAGCGATTTTCTGATCGCTGAGTGAGTGAGTTTGTGAAAAATCGCTGATTGTGACTCTCATGAAGTGAAATAAACAGGTTTAATATGTCAAACACATTCTTTGCAACCTCTTATTGTATCCTACCAATTCAAAATTTGATCATGGCATCTAATTATTTCATAATTTAGAAAAACATTGTTTTAGCTGAAATGAGTATTTACAACCTTGGCTGAGTCATAAAAACTGTGCTGGTTTATAGGCTCTCGTCGCGTAGCCTGTTGGTTTCTGTTGTTGAGCTTACAATTAAATTCGGAAGGAAAGTAAAGCCGTTGGTTCCCGGTTCATGGTAGCATTGGTACTCAGTACGGAAAACAAGATCGAGGGAAAACAACCCAATAAACAATTCAGAGTCACAAATAAGCATATATATTGAATAAATGCTTTATAACAGTGAACAATGCTGAATAAAACGGGTTGTCAAATTATAAGTTAAACCTCATTGAGATCGATAGATGCGCCTTTATTCCGCTGTTTGCTCTGATTAATATACTTATTAAAAGCTATACAAACGATGACTGTCTTCCCGATTCAACACTAGAAGTTTGATCTACTAACATACTGAATAAGTGTAATTTGCACATACATACGCTTTAATTCGTCTGTTTTCAATTGATTTAATAACACGCTTTATTATACGTCTAATAATTGTTTTCTAGCTCCATTATTAGATTCCATTGCATTGCTTAACAATATTGCTGAATACAGGTGAATACAGTCAGCATAATAGCGAGCATAATAGCTCTTATACCACTATGCGTCCATGTTTTAATTGACCACTTTGTCAAGCAGTTTTGGCGTGACTTTCTACCAGCGATTTCACAAAACTGGACCAACTAATTTCTATTTTTTTATGAAACGCACAAATGTTGGCTACTTTTCTCGAGGTTCTAGAAGAAAAACTCTCAAAATAATGTTTCATTTCAAAGTTCGAGTGGTAGTAAACGTCATTTTATCTGCTCGAATGAAATGGTTAATTGCATGCTTTGTAAATGCTGTACAAACGGCGTATTCATTCATTATTCCACAACACTGTTTCAGGTTAACAACAAAACGAGATTGGTAGCAAAGTGGTTACCGTTTCCGCTTTCCAAGTAGAAGATCGCGAGTTCAATCCCAACCTTAACCCTTTTTTTATTTATTGTCTACGCCTAATTAATTTAAATCGTAATCATAGATAGTATCACTCACGACAACCAATCTATCGAAAAGAATAGCCCAGAATTCAACGAAATGAGAGAGATGGAGAAATAAAATTGGTCTCATGTTAAACAACCATGAATGAATTAATCTTTCTCACATCTCCTTGAATTAGCTAGAGTTACGGCTGGGAGTGCTGATAGGTATTCAGATTCAAGCTTTTATTGCTTATTTAGCTGCCCATATGATGTATTCTAGGATGGCTCAGATAGCAAGGCAGGCGGCTGGTGATCAGATGGTCATGGTTCGAATCCTATCTAACGACATGTGTGTGTGGTATGTATGTATGTAATAAATTTTCGAGTTTCTGTGTGGTGGGTGCGCGCTTCGACAGAAATAATGACACAACAATCACTAACGAGGAACACAAACCCCCTGCTCTGGCCGTTCTTATTTTCGGATTAATTATCCCGTAGTCGAATAATCGTTTAATAAATATAAAATAGTGTTTTATAATCAAACATTATTTCACATGAGAATCAAGCGTCTATATACACCTTTATACCATCGCTGTTTAAGGAAGTAATGATGTCTAATAAACGCTGAATAATCAAAAATTTGATCGAATAAGCTCTGTTACAACTCTTGGTATTTACAAAGTATTTTGCATGCAATGTTTCGGTAGGGTAGATAACTACTTCGCCCTAATCGCCCGTTTTGGGCCTATCGAGCAGAAAACTTCAAATAAAGCCTTTTTTAACTCTATGTTTGTTCCAAATTAAAAATCAATTACATTTCATTTTACCCTAGGTGCTCCAGTTACTACAGTAACATACCAGCCTTAATTGTTATGATATATATCTAAGTGCTTTTACATTGTTCCTGCCTTGGCAATTCAGTATTTTAAACAGGGTTTTAATCAAATAAATCCTTGATTTTAGAGAGTTAACAAGTCAATTTTGCGTTTGGTACGATACTTAAGTTAATAAGCTACGGAACGAAGTCAATGAACGTGTGATATGAAGGTTTGTACCCGTTATTCCCAATAACAAAAGAAGCACTCCGACCGAATCAATTTTTATCTTCATCCGATAGGCCGAAGTGAATTCATTGGCGTTTCAACGGCGTTTCAATGCGTTAGGCCGAGTTTAGAATCCGTAGGCCGAGTTGGGCGTCAAGAAGCAGTGTTAGACTCAACGATTGGTTTCTCTTTATCAAATCTTACGGTACATACGGAAAGGTAAATAAATTTGGAAGCCATTAGTAGTAATAACAATCCGTTTGGCGCTAAACTGCGCTAGATTAAGAAAGACTAAGTGCGGGTTGTGCTTAAAAAAAACGGTGGGTAAAAAACTTTACGCCGACTACGAAGCCTCCGAAAAACGTGTAACGGCAAGTTTGCAATGACACAACCTAGCCATTTTTTAATGAATTTCGAAAATTGTGATACCTATAGAACTCCTAGGGTTTTGATTGTAAAAATATTGAAAATAGAGTCGTCTACTTTTTAAAAAAGCGAAAAGAGTTGTTCCACTTTTTTTTGAAAGGTGTGTTTGTAGGGTTTTGCAAGTGGCGTAACATCGTTAATCTAGATTAATGGGCACAAATGTTCACAATTAGCCACAATACAGTCATGGTTCCTATATATGGATCCTGTAGACAACGGAACGGTCCTCAAAAAATCCGGAACATCCGTAAAAGTGGTCAATCCATGAACCTAATCCTAAAGCTCTGCGTTTTTTTTTAACATTAGGAACAGTGATATAAAAATCATATTTGGGGTCATGACATAAACATGTACCTGGATTGCCATGGGACCGTCCTCCGCAAGATCCGAAACATCCGTAAAACTGGTCTATCCATGAAACTGATCCTAGAGCTCCACAGTTTTTGAAAAGCACTAAGAACTGAGATGATAGAATGAATTTGGGGTCGTGACATAAACATGGACTTTGATGGCCATGAGACCGTCCTCCGGAAGATCCGGAACATCCTTAAAAGTGGAAAATTCACGAAACAGATCCTAGAGCTCCGTGGTTTTCTTGAAAACGTTAGGAACTGTGATATTAGAATGAATTTGGGATCGTGACGTAAACATGAACCCAGATGCAATCCAGGCAATCATTGATAAAAAGTGATAATTCTACAAAGGAGATTATTTACAACCCTCACCGCAGCACCTGAACCATTGAAACGAGTGTCCGTTCCATTTGATCAAGATATTACTTGTAAGCTAAGACCACTGTTAAAACAATTCGGATTAGTTGGACCAGTTGAAATCATTGTTAGGATCCACTAAGGACCCAGTTAATGTTTTAGGTAAAGCAGGTGTATATAAAATAAGCTGTAATCATTGTAACAAAGTATATGTAGGACAAACCTAGAGAACTTTAGTAACTAGATTTAAAGAACATATACCGGAGGTTAATAAGGCCAAAAAGTAAGAGGAAAAAGGCCTAACATATGATTTCAAATCAAAGATTGCAGAACACATCTTCACAGAGGACCACCAACTATCGACGGAGGACATCACGATTTTACGAACCGTATCTACACCATGGAAATTGGATGTTGCAGAAAGCCTCGAGATCAACAAACAACGTAATTCAACTTTACTCAACAGGGATCAAGGAAACGGACACACATGGCTTTTCAAGTTACTACCTAGGACACATCAACGAGTAAGCAGCGGAGTACCTGTTCCTATAGAAAACCTAGCTTACCTAGTTTCTAAGTGAAAATGTACCTGTGTTAATATATATTCGGTAAATGCGATGTTTTTCTTCAGTCGAGTATTAGTACAAGACACTGAAGAAGTCTGCACATTGTAGACGAAATACGCGTATCTGTCTAGGATCAGTTTCGATGAAGGACGATCCCATGGCCCTCTAGTTACATGTTTATGTCACGACCGCAAATTAATTTATATATGACAGTTCCAAGTGTTTTCGGAAAAAAAAACCGTGGAGCTCTAGGATCAGTTCCATACATTGACAACTTTTACGGATTTTTTGGATCTTCCGGAGGACGATCCGGTGGCCATGTTGTCTCCAGGATCCATATATAGGAACCATGTGTGTATTGTGGCTAATTGTGAACATTTGTGTCCATTAATCTAGATTAAAGATGTTACGCCACTTGCAAAACCCTACAAACACACCATTCAAAAAAACGTGTAACAACTCTTTTCGCTTTTTTAAAAAGCAGACGACTTTATTTTCAATACTTTTACAATCAAAATCATCTACAAACCCTAGGAAATTCTAAAGGTACCACAATTTTTGGAATTCATTAAGAAATGGCTAAGTTATGCCATTGCAAACTTGCCGTTACACTTTTTTCAGAGGCATCGTATTCGGAGTGTTAATAGGCCGGAAATGGGGTAGTTAACCCTATTATTCTTTGGTATTTGACCTCTTATGTCATGCTGATCAACACCAAATTGGGGATCAGGCTAGAATTAGGCATTCATTAGTTATTTTCTCCTGCTTCTTAGTCTTAGTGGGATTTTAGTCCTTGTTATTTTTCATACCATATTAACATTACTCGGGTTGCTCCACCGAGGATGATCTTGAAACAAGGAAAAAAAGAGTTAGCTAGTCTTGATCTAGAGGATGTGTGTCAGCTATGGCACAAGTGCTCCCCTAATGGCAATACGAGTTAAATCACGTTAAGCTTTTATTTTTTTACATAGGCATGCAGAACATCATTAAGACTGTGAAATAAATTTTAAGCTTAATGAAAATTTTAAGGTTTCTGGACAATTAGAGGACTACTAGTATACACACTGCCCTAGGTGATTTCTAAGCTTTAATAAACGAAAACAGAATTAATAATAGATTTTTGGATTCAATGAAAAACATCTTGAATCTCTCCGTGCTTAATTGTCCCACTACCTTTGCATCTCTGCTAATAGAAACATTTATAAGTAAATCAAGGATCAAACAATTGCGTTGTAATACTCACAAAATATTCTGACAATCCTTTCATCTCTAGCATGTAAATTATTCATGAAATTATTCGGTTTTACAGTTACTTCCACCTCACATACGTCAAGCACGTGCAAACTGTTTGTTTTGATTTTCAGTTTTAACAAGATGTCTTTTCAAACAGTCTGTCTTCTTGACTTTTTGGTAAACGTATAACAAATTGATCGTTTTTCAGCTTTTACAGTTTTTTCGGTTATTTTAAGATGAATCATTTTATGATGAATTATTATCTACTTTTATCGAAAATTTTGTATTTCATTTTATAGATCAATTTTGGTGATTTGAAAAAACTCTAATGGTGGTAAGCTTCAACCGGTATTATCCTTGGATTAAATCCCGATCAAGAATGTCTGGCTGCTTTGACGACGATATCAGATTTAATCAACACGATTCCAAGTAAAAGTTATTTCGAGTTGGACCTTACCACAATAAGTGTGTGTGGATACCTGAGTTTCTGATGCATTTTCGCAAACCGGGAATCACCATCTTGGATTTCCTCAAATGTCTACCATCCTGGTATAATATATAAAAAAAATCGATGATTCAACTTTACCATCCCAGCATGTTTCAGTTGGTAGTCGTTTGTTAGCCCATAAAGTGTGGAGGTAGAAACATGTGTGGACCGTAGCTAGGTTTACGCAGCAGGACCAAGTTATTGAGATGAGGCCTTGTGATTAAAAGATTTCTGAAAACTGAGTATCAAATCATTTTTTTGGTACAGTTTAGGCCGATACAAATGTAAATTTTATGGTGCAAAATAGCGTTTGTGATTTTAACTGAATACTGTTGAAAGATTGATTATCTTGATAATGTCCAAAAAAGCTATACAATGTTTCAGTCCGACCGCTAAAACCGGACCTGACCGGAAATCGGTACAATCGGAAGGTTCCATTTTGCCTCATCTATAAGCTACAAAAGGTTTGAAAAACGTGACGAATAGTGAAAAACTTTTCACATTTGCATCACCACGTCTGCTGGAACTAGTTCTGATGACAAGTTGACATACACATACACAACCAGCTGTTATGAAAAATAAATCACAGTCATACTCTGTGAAACGTCCAGAGAAGTGAACATTCATCATACTCCCGCAATAAATTTTATCAAATACTTCCTAGTGCATAACAAGAGCATCATAGTGTTATGAGGGTACGTTTCCGCTGATGTGACCAAGCTCGAAAATGTAACGTCGGAAAAACCAAAGCGGATTGTGGGAGGTGGTTATCGTCTCACGGCTCTTCATAGCCAGTTTATGCTCTTGTGCAAGCAGGACAAAATCTATACATCGAATCATATGTCAGCGCAAGATGAGATTGCAGCATTAAAATTTCAAAACATGAAAAATGTTACAAATGCTCGCAGTAACGATCATATTGGCACGTTGAGAAAATTATGATAGGTTTCAACGATTGGTTTGTATGTTATATTAATTCGTTTGTATGTTATATTAATATTTATTTAAATAATTTTATCGCATTTGAAATAATGAAAGATATTCAATTCAGAAGTTATTGAATAGCTTCATGAACAGCTTTTTAAATCATGCAGTCATGAAAATATTTGCCGTAATAATACATTTTAAATATTTTATCCTCATTAGAAAAAAAAAACCCAAACTCATGCACAGTTTCTTTTAGTGCCAACAATGTCCTTTCGACATGATGGAAAACTGCTACTCTTGGATGGCATATGCCACGCTAATGATAAATTCGAGAAAAATTACGACACTTCTCCTTCGATCCAGCTGCTGCAATAATAGATGCCTTTACATGGTTGACAAACTGTCCTTCAAGCGGTTGCATCCATTGTGTTTATGACATGCCTGACAGAGATTGGATGTAGGGTAGAGAACGGCTTGGCCCCCCTCGAGACTCTATTCTATGCTTGAGAAAAACAACTACTTAGGCTGTGAACCATTTGCCGTGTTAACATTTCGAAAGTTATTATCTATGTTCGAAAATCCCTTTGCTGTCGATCGACCGGTTTTCAAGAATAACTCAGCCAAGGTTGTCAAAATTTAACTTCTCGTATGTCAGAAGTAACCGCACGGTCGGATAGCATGGTTAATCGATAACTTTCCATCTGTCAAATTTTAACCAAAATTTAAAATAATCCACCAAATGGTTCAGAGCCTTACACGCTAATTTTTTTTTCAGTATAATGCTTCACATCATAGGGAATCTTTTGGATAATTTTCAATAGAAAAAAAACCCCGTGCTTGGAATGTTGTTGGGGGCTGAAGTCGTTCTCCACCCTACTGCACTTTCTGCTGAATGTGGAACCGCGATTTTGCGAATAGATGCACTGTGGCCAACTGGTTAGATGTAGAAAAAATCTCCCAAAAGTATGGTAAAAGGCCACTTAAAACAGCCTACCGGAATGTACGATCGAAATCTGCTGATGACGAGGGTATGGCTTCGCTCAGCCAAGTTGAAAGTGGACGACGCATAAATCTCTTTCATTCAAGCGTACTTTCACTGGCTTTTCCTGTCAAAATGCTGTTAGGGGGCTATTTTTCAAAGTGTGTACCGCAGCAAATACCGTAGCATTTCGTCCGCTACGGTGGAAAAGTAGTCTTCTCTAAATTCGTTTTGATTTTGTCCCTCACGGAAGACGACACTTTTTGGGTGAGAATTTAAATAAGAGTGATTAAGGGGCATTCTTAATCACTCCAGTTGAGATTGATTGATTGCTCGATTTATTTCATTTAGTAAGGTTAAACCAACCAAAGTTGCCTGGGTCGATTTAAACTTGTTCCATTCATCGAGAAACAAGGCCGTACTAAATATACACTAGACACGGTGCAAACATAACGCCAATACTGTTGAAACCGGTCGATAAAAGTGAACCAAAAACGGACACTTTATCACGAAAATGGTACTCTCCTCCACTGCCATAACTCAAGTTGAACAATCTCGCAAATTGAAGCCAACTGCTTCAATTGAATCCGATTTATATTATATATGTGTGTGTGTGTGTGTTTGTATGTGTGCCCATCCTTTTTATGGCCCTTTTCAGGGAGTTCTCTCCCCAACAAAGTGTGGTCCTTTTTTCACTCCCGTGAGACACTGTCGACTTTACATCATTTTGATAACGAGCTGCCTATCAACGACCCCTTTCTTGTTGAGTAAGCTTGCTATCGTTTATATTTTTCTGTTTGCCTTTTTCGCATGTCAATAGGAAAAATATCCCAGCGATCGTAAAATATGCGTATGTCTTTTATTCAATTCGACTGAATAATCGAAGAACATAAATTCCATTTTAACGTGAAGTGATGAGTTGATAGAGAAGGTATTCAAATTCTTCACAGGTGGCAACGTGATAACACAAAAAGATGGTGATATTTTATAGACATTTTTTTTTAAATTTTGGTAGCCGGTTAAAGCAGTACTTCAAATCGTGTAAAGCGTGAAGTTTAAAATTTATTCTTTTAGAACATAATCTTTTAATTCTAAGTGATATTGCAAATTTAAGAATGTTTTATATTGGTTATTTCATTGATGTTTGTTACATCACATGAAAGGCCGCAGTACTTTACGTAGCCTGCAATAATCACATTCTTCCGATAGGCCACCAGCTAGGAAGTGTTTTAGGGTTATTATCCCAACCTTATGGAATAGAGTTGCACTATTTCGGTTATCGTTCGTATGCGGCACTTAAAATCGGCTGGCAGAGTGAATGCTAGAAGCCGAACGAACAAAAGATTATTATTCCTTTTTCTTGTCAACTCGGCTTAGGCCAGGTGCCTTAGGCTCAGCCCACCAAAAATCATTTTGCTTTCACTCAGTGGCATTGTGTGGTGGGGGCTACGCGGGCCCTCAGAGGGATAACTCTTACGGGATTTATATATAGTTAACCTTTACGAGTACTCGAGGTCCAAAATTCAAATGACTACAATTTCATTAATGTAGGACCACATTTCTTGAAACAGCCTCCAACCGATCCCAAATTAATGCAAAATTTCGTTACACAAGAAAACTGTGGCGGCTACCCCAATTGAGCAGGAATAGGCGATAATTTCTTTATATCAACAAAACATCCCATAGGGTGTATCAAACGTCATGATTTTGAATGATCAAGCTGGTAATTAAAAATATTTCGTAAAATCTGACGCACAGTGAGGAAAGAGCAGACAATATAGAAGTTTGTTATAGGCTAGATTTTTTTTTCAATATTCCTCAATAAATAAAATAATTTAATTATGCATTAATTATTCTCTGCAACTATGTGAAATGAAGTAAAATTGTAATTTTTGATATATTAGCTGGTTGTTTTGGATTTCCAGCATCACCTTGTTCTAGACGACAGGTACATTTTCTCCCGCCCCCCTCCTATGGCCTCTCGAAATCCTGAAATAAAACCGGAACTACTTGGCCAATCTGTTTCAATTTTCGGTAGATCATAATTTCAAACATATGTCTACTAACTGTAAAAATTTCAGCCAATTTCATGGTGAAAAAACAAAGCTATACCCATCCAAACATTGCTTTACGTATAATAAAATAAAATAAAATCCACAAAAATCACTTTAAACCCTCCCCAAAAAAGTTAAGCAGGTGGTGTTCATTTGAAACGCTAATAACTTTGCGGGGTTAACTCGGACTCACATCCGGTCTTCAGCCAAGAAGTTTATAATACTCCAAAGGTTCTACATTTTGTACACGAAGAAAATCGACCAACTACAGTGCCACCTAGAGCCGCGAATGTGATAGTGGCTCGTTCCCCTATACATTTTGTCGATTTTCCCCACACAACAAGCCCTTTGAGCGAAGTGTTTATCTGTGGAGGAACGTAGCGGCAACATTTTGGATGCCACGTGCTTATCGGCAATTATTTCATCAAACGAAGTCTTCGGTAGAATCGAGTATAAACTGTATTTCCTTTCCTGCAACTTTAACGATTATCAATGCAGCAGCATTCGAAGGACTTGAGTAGTCAGTATGCATGTGTAATTTATCTATGTTCAGACATTTCTGCTCTATTCTTGGAAGGCGTACAGGCTTGGATAATAGCAATGCTTCCTTGAATTCATACATTTATTTTATTTTAGGTGAACACGCTTGATGAACTACAATGGAACCAAATGACTGATAGTCATACAAAATGGTGTCTGTGATTCGTCAATATTATTTATATGTAAGGAAATCAATCACGTAATCATTTATGTTAAAATTTACAGTCAATACATTTAATTATATTTTTTAGTAGATTTTGGAGAAACTAGATGAGTCATATGGTAATAATGTATTTTTTATTGTAAAATGTGCAATTCTCATAAATACTTAGATTTTTCCGTTTTTTAATTTATTTTAATCTATATTTTTTTTAAACAATTCAATGTTGAAACAAGAATGTCGATTATATAAAGAAAACGAAAAATAGGAGTTCACTTTAATATAAATACTAATAAATGTATAAAATACAGGTAGCCATAACCAGCGCCACCGGTGGTGCAGTAGTAAACGTGATTACCTCTCATCTCAGCAGGCCTGGGTTCAATCCCAGTCGGCGCCACCGGAATGTTCTGAGGCATAACATCTCTGATCACGCCTTCCTTCGGAGCAGTAGTAGCAGCGGCAGCAGCAGTGGAGGCGTAGCAGCCGAGATTCGTGTAGCCGTGACCGAGGCTGGAAACCTCGGTCCGGTCACGACAGGAAGTAAAGCCGTTGGTCCTCGGTTCATGAGTTGATGGGTCGATAGGTATGGTCCAGGTGTCAGAGCTGATTCCCTGGCGTCGGTAGAATTGGTGCTCAGCACGGAAAACAAGATCGCAACAGCTTCTTGTTGTTCGCATTTGCTTTCAGTAGTCGCAATCTTTCTAGGCACGCCTCTATCTTCAGAATCAGTTGGACGCTTTCAAGATTTTTCCTGAGTTTTTTGGTTGGACGATGAGCATAAACGAGCACACACTTATTGCATACTTTGTCGACCACTGTACACGCGAACGACCGATAAAAAATGCTATTACATCTCCAACAGTTGTTTCCACTTTGGTTGCGCAACATGCCTTGATTAAACCCTCTTCCTCCTCTTTTGGGACCGCATGCCCCTGCCACGCCGGTCTGCGTGGAAATTCCTTTGACGCCGTGTTTTGAACTCATAATGCGTATTGGTGACCGATGCAACCGTAGACGATTCGTTACGGCCGTTGGCCTTTTCCAGCTCACGATCGCGCACTAAGTCATCATTCTTTGGTTCTCCTAGTTTCACTCGTAGCACTCGTACCTGGTGCCTTTCGTGATCACCCTTACAACTGCTTCCATATCTCATTCCATGTAGCTACAACTTGGCTGAAGTTGCAACTCGACGAATGAACATAATGTTACTCTCTGATGGTGGGTGGTTGACACAAGTTCACGAGTTTTCCTCTTTAGGACAAGATGTATGTCCTGGATCCCAAATAATCATCTAGTCGTGCGAAAGCGCCATATCGTCACTTCTGATGTTGAAACCGCACGTAATCTCGAGCCGAACTTGATTTTGAAGACCCCGGACTTTGCCTGCTGATCTGCTGAATTCACCAGCAGCATTGTCATAATAGCTGATATTGTTGTGTATTGAAAATAAGATGAATATAATACAATTTTGGACCAATCTGAATATGCTTCATAGCATGCCGTGCAATATTTATGGTGATTTTCATACCAAATTGGAGCACAAATGCTGTGCGCCATATGAATACTAAAATATAGGGGTGTTTTTAATTAGTCTACACAGCAAAAAAATAATTTTAATATCTCATCAAAGTGGATGCACTTCAATCGTATCGAAAATATGGTGTCATATTACTTGAGAAAAAGGACAAAATTTTCATTAATACAGTGCAAGAACTGACATTACGCTGCTTTTACTGCATTTGTTTATTGTTGTGGCCTAAAAATTACATGAGATTTTCGGCATGATTGAAGTGCATCCTTTTTCCTAGTGCATTTGATATTATAATTTATTTTTTGCTGTTTACATTGGCACCATACATTAAAGAATCATTAAAAGATTATATATTTAGTACAAATCTGCTACTAAGGTTGAACAATAACCAGTCACATATTATTTAATAATACATAGATGTATGAAAGGTTTTATCGCCGATCAAATAAATCGTAGTTATATATACTGTGTGAAATTTTTTCATGTGGCGACATTTTGCTCGTTATAACTTGCTGCTTCTTAAAAATGCCTCTATATAACATATTCTCCTAGATTGGAGTTCTATAGCAAAACATAAACCTAATAGTTGTATCTTAGCATTTCCTAGTCCAACTTGAGAGCGTTAAGTTATATTTAAGCTCTATAGCTAGCTTGCTGGTTGTATTAGGTAAAGCGAATCAAAACAAAACAAAAACCTTGGCAACCTGTAAAAAAGTCAACATTCCAAGCGATCCCCGTATTTTCTCTTGTAATCAAGATGTAAGAAATGCTCATTGGCTCCACTAAAAGGCTTTTTAATACAAGGTTTAAGGCCGTGATGCCAATACTGACCATGTCCAACCGGTTTTAGTGAAACTGTCTGCGTTGGTTTAAGAAGGCTTCGTAGATCTTTCGGAAGTGTATCGGAAAGCCGCTTGTTCAATATTTTTAAGAGCTCCTTCACCGCACTACCCAACTAACAATTTTCACAATGTAAACGCTTTACTCATTTCATTTATACAGCCTCAAGCTGTATTCAAACGTTATGCGATATGAGGAAACCTTTACTCAACCTCTATACAAGCAAATCTGGCGAACTTAGTCAGCTACTTATGGCTGTTGGGACGGTTGGGACAAGCTTTTATTGCATATCCATTAACGCTTCTATACAGCTGTTATCCTGCTGTTTAGTTGTGTGTGAACTTGAAAGGCGCTTATTCAACCTTTTCCCGGTTATCCAATAATCACTACACAGCTTTCTCTTCAACGGCGCCGGTGGTGTTGTGGTAAGCGTGATTACCTCTCACCCCAGCAGGCCTGGGCTCAATCCCAGTCGGCGCCGCCGGGATGTTCTGAGGCATAACATCTCTGATTACGCCTTCCTTCGGATGGGAAGTAAAGCCGTTGGTCCCCGGTTCATGAGTTGATGGGTCGATAGGTAGGGTCCAGGTGTGGGAGCTGCCTTCCTGGCACGTCGGTAGCCTTGGTGCTCAGCACGGAAAACAAGATCGACGGAAAAAACAAACCAAAGGAAAAAAAAAAAAAGCTTTCTCTTGAAGCCGGGTTAAATACTGTTTACGCTTTTTTATGAAGGAATTTATTGAGTTTATTTTGCTGTGAATCAATTAATCGAAATTAGTTACAAATCATCACCAAACTTTCCCCTGCACCGGAACCTGGAATCGAACTCGAGACGACCTCATTGGCAAACCTTGACACTACCAACTGTGCTACGCCAACACTTTGAACTGATGTAAACAAATCAACATGCCCTTCTACAACAAAATCGCTGAGTAGAGGCTTTATAATAGTGCACATGAATCACTTTTCTCGACTAGTTACTTCAGCTTTGTAAAAGAGCAGAGTAAAAGCTGTAAAACTGCACACGTCTAAAAATAAACCTAGTTGACTGTGAAAATGCTTCCGAAGTTGCTCTAACACAGTTTATTAGCTGAGTACAGGATTTTTAGTTGTTGAAAAAGCACCTTTGATGTTTATGTTATTCAACAAGAGTGGTTGGTTGTGTAGAAGCCATCAAATGAGTAATATATTCACTTTATTAGCTTTGTTTTGCAGTAACAAGTTGAAAGTTGATTAGTATGTGTATAAAAGAGATATTTGCGTGTTTTGGTTGTTGTTATTCAGTGCGACTGACAAATTGAATAATGGTTGTGAAAAAGTTGAGTAAACGCTCTCCAAAACTATTTTGCTAGCTTTTGCTTGTAGCTGTATCTGCAACTTCTTTCCGGCTACTTTACAGCACAACGCTAGATAAGTTGGCTTACAAAGCTGAAAATGTTAGTTGGGTATGCTTTATGTTATATGAGGGAGCCCATAACTGTAGATCCTCCAGGAGTTTCATATTGGCGATCGTTTCATCTATGTATATCGTGTTCAAAAGCACTGAGAAATCCATTATCCGAAAGTTTAAGATCATTTGGTTCTAAGATGAGCTGGCGCTTTTATTTTGAATTTTGTATGGGGAATTTGGAAAAAATTGTACTCCTACACTCTATCGATCATAAAAAAAGTTTCCTTATTCTCGATTTGATTCAGATTTTCAAAACTTGTAGTTTGATTAATGAGTAACAACTTTGCTGAAGATTGCATCATGAATCCAGTTAGTTTCATTGAGATATTCCCTTTTGAATGTATATGAGCATTTTGAATATGAAAATTCAACCAAATCTCCAAACATTAAACCAAAGTGCTAGCCCGTTTAACGTCAAAAACAGGTGAAACATTCAGAGAGTGGTTATCGCAGCAAAATACACTGAAAATAAAATTTCGTTTATACAACGAAATCACTCGTTTGTTCTACGAATGTATTCGTTGTTTTCTGCAACGAAATGGATTTGTACATTGTATGAAGCTAGTTTCGTTAGAACTGTCACACTCGCTATCGCTACACCCAACCAGCGGTCCACAAGTGTTGGTTGTGGAAACCGAAAAATGTGGAGTGTGTTAGTGAGGATGGGTAAAAATAACTTCATCATTGGAAGGAATAAATATGACAAAAAAATAAAAATAGGTTTCAGACCGGACTCGAATCATGAACCTTGCGATCGTCAGATCTGTGCTTTATCCATTGCTCTAAATGTGTTATGAGAAAAGGTAAATCTAAAGGCAATAAGAAGCACTCATGGAGCGGTACTTCGATTTCTCTTGCTTTTTCTGCTGCTTGCATGTATTTTTTCTCTAACATAAAACCACTGCGATGATTTATTGTAGTAGCTTGCATGTATTGGTCAAACCGACAATATTTCTAAAAAAATATATCCCATCTCCAACACACAATCAGCACTTTAGGAGACAATAAGCGCAGTTGTTGGTTTGATTGTACGAAGATGTATTTGTATATTATACGAATAAGGCGTAATATTGACATTGCGCCAGATGACAGGAAAAACGAATGTTTCGTACCTTTAATGAAAGATGTGTTGTATGTACGATATTCATTTTTACGAAACGGTTTTCAGAGAAATAACGAAAATACATTTTCAGTGTACACAAGCCTGGATGTTGGTATGTGGAACAAATGAACTTTAATTTTTAGTGGCAATCTAGTTGATACGTTGCAGAATGCACCTAATTAACTAATATCTCCTCTAACTTAAATCGTGATGCTGTCTTTAGCAAAGTTGTTCCTTATAGTTTAAACTACGTGTGCTGAAATTCTGAGCTTAATCGAGTTTGCTGAACCAGATCTATGCAGGAAAGATTGTAGGAATGTTATTTCTCCATACATTTCAACCAATATCCCCATATACAAAAGCGCCAGCTCGTGTTACATCCAAAAAGGCTGAAATTTTCAGAGAGTGCACACCATGGTTTTCTAACCTAATAGCACAAATCTAGGGATTGGTCCGTTGAAAAACAAAAAATGATAGCAAATTCTCTCCATATAAATGTGGGTCAGCCTAATGCCAAGGGAAGTCGAGAAATTGTCCAACCCGAAAAATGCGTAGACCGGACCGGGAATCGAACACAGCCACCTCCAGCATGGTCTTGCTTTTTAGCTAAGCCTTTACTGACTGAGCTAAAGGAGGCCCAACAATCATAAAACAACATAAAAAACATAAAAAAAAAGTATTTTATTATTTTGGGCATCTTTTGTTCTAGGTACTCCTCTGCGAGTCGCTGCGCTGCGTTATGCTGATGGTGCGTTTACTTATTGCTATGGTTGGTTGTGTTAGGTGCCATTGGGGACTGCTTTATGTGGGTCTTCGACAATAGGCATCATTTCGATTGGAAGTGTCAAATTAATGCTAGAATTTATTTTAAAATATCGGTGCCCATTTTAAAAGTTTTACAGTTTTTATTTAGAAATTTAGCTCAAATGTAGTTACCATGCAATGTTTCTTGCAATTCCTAAATGCTTTTAAACCATTTTGTCTGTAGTGTAAAATAATATTTGTGAAATAAAACTATTATACTGCATTTGAAAACAGTTACAAATAAGCTCGTCGTTATGAAAAATGTGCTTCCATCGCGTCTAGTCAGAATACATCATGTGGTGAAAAGTACTATACGGCCGTCGCAATCAATCACACGCACTGACATGCACCTGAGGCGAAAGTGCATTTTATTGTAGAAATGTCCCATTTCCTTTCTTCCATCATCATCATCTTCATCACAATGCGTTTCGCGCACGTTGTCAACAGCAAACAATATAGGAAGAGTAGTCTGTTTTCATGTAGTGTGAATTGCATTTACAGTAGATAGGTATCTTATATTTGTACAATTAATTTCTACATGTCATTTCATTAAAACACAATACAATCAATCCAAAAATTTGGAGCATGTTATTAATTTAATATTGTCAGCAAAAAAGGTTATCTTCCATTTAATTCCACTTTATTAATTTTGGTATCTATATCAGATACGCATTCCAAGAAATAATTATTCAGCCTTATGGCATCCACTCTGATTTATTATAGTTTTATAACGGCAATAAAGAATAGTTTATATACATCATTTAAAAGTGTAAAACATTCCTGTTCAGTAGGAATAGATCATCCATACATCCACCAGGCTTCGTAAAGTATTTGGATAAAGATCAATACCCAAAATTGTAAGCACAAAAATATGTAAAATGTTACACCATAATTGTATGAAAAATAATTTCCCCCAGTTTCCCATAAAGATGGCCCGGATCAGAGCCGAAACTTAAGGTCAAATTAAAACAAATTTTCTCTAATTTGTGAATTGCCAGACTGGAAAGCCATAACTAAGAAAGATACATTATTTTGATAAGATCGGACGATATTTTTGAATCGTCTTCTATCTTGATCTCGAAGAGAACCAACAATATACCATTTAGAACCTTATCCAAGAGCTTTTCGACCATTTGGCAGAACACCATTTGGCCGAATGTCGTTTGGTCGAATGGGTTGTTTGGTCGAATGCCGTTAGGCCGAATGCCGAATGCCGTTTTTCCGAAAACTTGAAAAGAGACTTCCAAGTTTTGAACACTGCTTGATTCCTAAATGGCAGCCTACTTTCCACAATTCTGGTTTTTTGACATTATGGATATAAGATTTTGTGTTAAATTGATTATTGTACAAAACTGAAATTTGATATTGTATTTTATATACTCTTTTAAAGATAAGGTTTTTAGTTATGTGATTGGTATGAGCAGTTCTTTGGAGTTTTGATGATCTTATTATTTTTGCACAGTAATCGCAGCTTGTCATAAAATTAAGACAAATCACAATTTAAATAATAAGTTTTGTTACCTTTTTTTGTTGTTCTAGTTATTTTTTGCACATTATTCGCACAGCTTGTCATAAGATTAGGACAAATGAAAATTAAAAAAAAAATAGGAGATTTATTCTTCTTTTAAACCTGAGCAGTTCTTTGGAGTTTTGGTGTTCGGCATTCAGCCAAACGGTATTCGGTCAAAAGACCCATTCGACCAAATGGCATTCGGCCAAACGGTATTCGGTTAAACGACCCGAAACCATCCAAGATGGGCTAAACAGACAGATTGCAGTCTTGATGAGAATTTGGTGGATGCAACAAAGGCAAAGCAGCATTTACCACGGTTTTATGAATGTTGTTTCATAGTAGCCATGTAGTAGGGCTAATGTACCGAATGTCAGCCTAAGTGTCCCTAATATTGGGCCCATACATGCATTCGAAGGAAAGCATTTTTTGACAATTTTCAACTAGCAACAAAAAATATCCATTTGCATTGTCCAGATGACACATTGTTCTAAGAAAAATTGAAGGACGGAAGATTGTTATCGATGGGCCCAATTTGTAGATCCATAGGCCAACATTAGAGCTATTTCCCCTACTTAATAAAACTAAAAATGTTACTTGTGTTAAGCCGAAAACTTTTTGGTTAAGCTAAATCTTCATTTAATTTTATACTGATTAATTGAATTAGAAGTTTTGATTTTTCTTTTGTGTGTGTGCGTATTCAACCTAACCCCCAATGGCCGGCAGTAGTATTATGGAAGAAATCTGATTGCAGTAATCGTTAAAGTGACAGTTGAATGTTGCTTTAGTCCGGTAGTTATTGAATAAGTTTCCGGGCATCCACTAGTTAATTAAATTCTGTACCTTTAATCATCATTAGGATAAATAATGCTCAAAAAAATTCAGTTTTATGAAGAGCTTTGAGTGTGTTGGTTTATTTCCTTTTAATTCCGTTATTACTGACGCATATTTCGTCTTCTACTTGCAGACTTCATCAGTGCCAAGTACTCAACACCACCAACACAGACAAAACTCTTCATAAAGGGATTCCGCTACGAGGTTTGACAAATTTAAAAGATTGATTCAGTTGTAGTCGAAAAATGAGCGATAAAGAACTTTTTTTTTTGATTTAAGACACATTCTTCGTGAAGTTACAATGGTTTTTGTAGGTTTTTTGACGTAGGACTACGTCTTTGATTTCTATAAGGGGGCACACCTTGTGAAAACCGAAAATGGAACATGTAACAAATTTAGAAAGATTTTGAATTTCAGCTGCCCCTGGTCCAATTTCAATAATTTTATCACCAATCGATCAGAAATATGGCTACGCATCGATAAAAATGCTTCCGAATGTTGATTTTCAACAATGAACTATTGAAAAATAGGTAAATATCCAGCATTGTCCAAAAGCGTCGAATTAACTAACAAATCCACCAATTACCTACATGCATATGCTGCTTCCCCAGCACAGTCGTCAGAGAGTAGTACGTAGACGAAACAAGTCGAAGTGGCCATATGCAGAACCACACGCTCCCAACGACCACACAAAATGCTCTCCAGAGTTGTAATCTTGTAACCAAACTTGGAAACAGGGGATACACTCAAAAAATATAACACATATGTAATGCATGAAATCCATGTAAATTTCCCATAGCTTTCCAAAAAAGTTGACGATAACCTAAAGAAATTGTTTATGGACTTAGTCGTTCAGTTTGTTTCCTGGATTATTTTTAAAAAAGCTAGTATTAAATAAAAAAGGTATTCCTATTTCTATACAAAGTAATCAATGAGAAGTGAGAAAATATGGTACCGGCAGAGCTGGTTGTCTATATAACAGGTAGCTAACTGCGCCTTTCGCATTAAACAAACCAATCCCACCAAGGTGGTCATTCTCTAAAACAGGTCTGATAGGACTAGGAACTGTAATTAATAATAATTGAAATTTCACATGAACTAAAGTTGAAAAGACAACGGCGCCGGTGGTGTAGTGGTAAGCGTGATTACCTCTCACCCCAGCAGGCCTGGGCTCAATCCCAGTCGGCGCCGCCGGGATGTTCTGAGGCATAACATCTCTGATCACGCCTTCCTTCGGATGGGAAGTAAAGACGTTGGTCCCCGGTTCATGAGTTGATGGGTCGATAGGTAGGGTCCAGATGTGGGAGCTGCCTCCCTGGCGTCGGTAGCATTGGTGCACAGCACGGAAAACAAGATCGACGGAAAACAAACCAAAAGGAAAAAAAAAAATAAAGTTGAAAAGACGCATCTGTGTCACTTGAGAAGTTATACATGTAAACCACACACATTCAAGAAATATAGATCATTTAAAGTCAAAAAGTCGCCTTTCGCATTAGTTGCGATTCACCCGTTCAACGGTAAACATCGGTGTCGGTGTTATCGTGTGATAACATCCAGAGCCTGCCATTCGTCGTCTGGCTCGACGTGTGGTGTCAAGCTCATCTCCGGTCTGATGTACGAGGAAACCTGAGGTGTGCTGAAGGTGTGCCGAGAAAATGTGATCCGTGATGCCGTCACTGAATACGCAGCTGCCTACACTATCAGCTTCCAAAGGCTTTAAGCCTGTACTACCATCGCCCTTTTCAGGGCCACCAACATTCTCCAAAAGAGTTAATTTTCTGAACATGTCCAACTAAAATTCATATCAAAAGGTTCTTTTCAGGGCAATCATAGCCATACTAAAGAGTATAAACAGAGAGAACCCCGCTAAAATTCCTATTCGTACACAAAACACAAGCTCCAGCTGCAGTTAACAAAAATATTTATTATATCATACCACGTAGTCCTACGTCATAATTGCGTACAACCCCATTGGGCTGTCCTTTGTAGTTTTTTTTTACAGCTTTTTTACTGTAACTAAAAAAATTGGAAAGAATCTTCTAAATATTATTGCAGATTTGCACGGTTAGATTGTTAGATTTGCTATAAAAATTTACTAAGAGTTTATGATTTGCGTTGCTCAAAAAAAAAAATTGGTGAGTAGTTGTGGAGTAGTTTAGTTGAGAAATGCAAAACTTTGTAACGTCACGCAACATAGTCGCTCACCAAATAATTTTGAGCTACTCAAATTATAAAATCTTGGTCAATTCTTATAAGAAATCAATCGCATTTTCTAAAACTGCATTATTTTTTTTCAGATACAGTACAATGTGGCAATAGTCCCATTAACACAGTTAGGTCATTCGTGACTGGTCCGGGGATGAACAACTTTATTTCAGAATCATTCCATTATTTGTACATATTCATTCCAAAAAGAGGTATGAAGTGCGGGTTATGCTTAGTATGACGGAAATTTGATCATAACTCTGTATAACCACGTATAAATGGGTTCGATATGTCGGATGTAGGTGCCAATTATAAGAATGATGCATTAGGACTGGTACCGAGATTTATGAAAAGGCAGCAATTTATCACCACGGCCTCGAAATCGTTCGAATATCTAGTTGAAAATAAAAATATCCACATAAATCTGGAGATAATATTTATGTTCATACCTCAACATGAAAAATCACATAAAAACACCAAACCGTATTACTTCATCATACCAATCAAAATGAAAATTTGGTATCAACGATTATTTCTGCCACTGTTCACTTGGATCAAGCAATCGCATCCGGATAATTGCCATTCAGTGCTGTATAAATCCTTTGAAACATTTATATTTCATCGATTTCCTCAACATCCGGTGGAAATCGTTCTCGCGCTTATGAGGAGCATTTGCTCTGCTTGCCACGGGGTTGAACCAGAACAAAAATTATTACTTTTCCGCGATGATTGCTTTTCCTTCTTTGGCGCGGTACCTTCTGCCTTCGTTTGTGCCAATTTATCTGTTGAGGAAGCAGAAAATCCTCCAAAATCCCGTTCAACAGTGCAGTAAACCCTTACCCGCGATTGCGATTTATCGTAGCTAATAATCCGCCGGAAAGCAGTTCAATAAATACCCACGGTCGTATAAATAATCGGAATTCCTTGGAATTGTGAAATTTATTTATGGCTGACAATGGCCGATAGACAATCGATTCTTCCGTAGGATGGTCAATTTGGTGTACTTGGTTGAATCAGTTGGGATAATGGTTTAAAGGCAGATTTTTTTTCAGTGCATTCATTTTCATTTTCCATAATAATTGAACATGTTTTTGTATTTATTTTTTTTTGCTTAGCTTGTACAGCTAAAAAAAGTAGTATAAATTTCCGTTACTATGATGCATAGAAATAAAGCGTCACATATCATATGATTTTACAGTATAAATCGTACAAAGACCCATCTTTGTGAACAGCATTGCTTACCAGTTGCTTGTTAGCGTGAAATGAAATACAAGTTTACGTGAATGAATGTTTACATCACAATTGAAATTAATGATTTTTATCTCTGTAGAGATAATATTACGAACACACATTCGTAGAGCAACAATTTTTCTCTTTTTTGTACGTTTTAGTATTAAAAAGTACCTAAAAGTTAACGATTTTGTTTTATATTCGATGACGTTATGAAATAAATCTAAAACTATCATTTTACCAATTCACACAAAAACAATCTAATGTAAACCATTTTCCATATAACACTGACACCATCTGTTGATCACGTTGTGGTAGACACTGCGTGTAACAGGTCGTTTTTGCTGTCTTCTTATTGGATTTTTATGCTTCTGTTTAAGTTGCACTACCTCAGTTATTAAATTAGAGCTTTCTTTGCAAATGAATTTGTATATTGTATGGCAAGCACAATGATGCTCTTTGCCCTGGGAAGTCGAGAAAATTTCCGTAGGACTACGGAAATGACTATGAATTCGTGAATTTGTGAGTCAGTATCATTTATGTGCCGTCAGCACAGTATGAGGCTCCATCCATATGCTCTTACATTTACATTTGGAATTTGATAATCTTCCTTTTTTTTCGGGAAATGATTCCTAAAAATTGAAAACGCTTAATTAAGGCGCTGCATATTATGTTGAATACCCTACAAGTGTTTTTTTTAGAAAGAGTGTAATGGGGATTTTTTTAATTATTGGACAAATTGGGTCGAAGGGTCTTTGATTTTTATGATACTTCGCCCATAGGTAGAGTTCATAGATATATTAACAAAAGTAAATTTAAAAAAAAATCAGCGTTGCCAATTTTTCCGGAAAACCTTACTTAAAGTTTTCCGATTTTCTCAGACAGATTGAATTTATTTTTGCAACCAACGAAGATTATACATATGCTTTCGAGTTCCATTTGACGTTATTTCTGAACGCGATCAAACTTGCACCAGTTGTTCTCTTTAGAAGTGTAAACAAACCACTGTCGAAGATTTCCGATTCCCAACACTAGACGAATGCGAGCGGTGCGCGAGGGGAGTACCAATTTACTTTTAGCGAAGACATCATATCAAGAAGACTGGCAACTTTGCCAGATTCCAAGCGACAGATACAATAGTGCTGCGCTTGAGTGAAGGTGGAAGTAACGCATAGAAAAATAAGCTTTTTTTTTTTTTTTTCTTTGATTTGTTTTCCGTCGATCTTGTTTTCCGTGCTGAGCACCAATGCTACCGACGCCAGGAAGGCAGCTCCCACACCTGGACCCTACCTATCGACCCATCAACTCATGAACCGGGGACCAACGGCTTTACTTCCCTTCCGAAGGAAGGCGTGATCAGAGATGTTATGCCTCAGAACATCCCGGCGGCACCGACTGGGATTGAACTCAGGCCTGCTGGGATGAGAGGCAATCACGCTTACCACTACACCACCGGTGCCGCTTAGAAAAATAAGCTAATACACAAACCTTTCTTCTGAGGATGTAATCTTTGCCAGACTTCTTGATTTGTTGTCTTCGCTTTTAGTCAGCCTTTAATGCTTTTTTGTAATCAAGGGTTTCTTTGCAATCGAATCACCTGGGATGCTTTTCTGGAATCAAGAGAATCAATGAAAAATAAATTATCAATCTCATTGAAAAACAAATAGTCAGACCTTTTTATTGTATCGTTTTCAATTCACTAACTGATGAAAACAATCCAAATGTATTTCAAATCAAAGAATAAAACCAAATTAACTCAAATCAAATCAATTAAATGAGAGGGAAAAAAATATACACAGAAGAAGATACAATTACGGCTTCTTCAGTCGAACCATCATCATCATCCTTCTTAACCACTGCTATCTTCGTCATGTTCGTAGTAACTTCCTTATCATCGTAGCTGTTCTTGCGTTTATTCGGTTTCGTCGATGGCATCTGGTGACAGGAAAGCTTAAGATGCCCCTTACGCTGACAATTTCAACAAATAATGTCAATGGCATGGCATTCCGCTGGAATATGCTGTTTGTTTGGACACCTCCAGCACATTACACGTGGCGTCACATTCCTGGTGAACTATCGACGACCGAATCCTCTTCCACCTCTCCAGTTTCCGGAAAATCTTTGTCGATCCTTCTGTTGGTATCTTGCAGTAACTGCATCGAAACTCGTTGGCTGAAGACTGCTCTGCCCATCGTATGCAACAGCTGCAACTTCAGCCTGTGTTAGTGTTCGGTGACTTCTAACAAACATTCAATCAATTTCTTCATCTCCAGAGCCCGTACTTTCTCCAGTAGAAACAACCTTTTCTGAGAATCTTCCTTCCTGTCTCACGAACCTTACGATTAAAAGCGTGCGATCGTGTAGGCTACCTGTTCTGTCAAATTGCCATCATTATAACCACAGATATGATTCGCTTAACATATTTCACGTCCGTCTCTCCTGGTTTTTGTGTCAACGCTGCATGAAGATATAGCCGCGTGATCCGTTGAATGCACCTAGACGGTGTATCGCATTTGAATACGGATCAGCTCGTATATACACGAAACTGTTCCGTCGAGGACATCCAGCAATTAAGGACCCGCTTTGATACGGAAGATGTTCATTTTGGTTATTTCTTCAAAAACTCCAGCCAATTGCATTGATGCTTCCAACATATGTTTCCAATGTTCATATGACTTACGGTCAACCCAACAAATAATTTTAGCTGCAGACTGGTTTATACAGACAAAAAATAGCAGTATAAGCCAATTTTTGGCTGATCTGCAGCTGGAATTGTTAGTTGGAAACGTCTTCTTTTCCTTCAACAGGTTTACACTCCGGTACCTAGAGTGATGGAAACGACAAGTTTGTAGCCTTTGCTCCATGCTGTAAATATTAAATTAGTAATAAATGAAATTTACACGAAAAAGATCAAATCCATACGCCAAAATCTATGCCAGTAGCGAAACGACACTAGCTGATTTACGTTAAAGTTGGAATGCCTCGCGAGTAACGCCACTCGACCTTGCGTAGTTTCTCCCAAGGCCGAGTCCAGGGAAACCTTCGGGAAAGTTGGGGAAAGAGAGAGTGTGGCTACACCCGACTTTGAACGAGTGGCCAACGATCAGAATAATCTCTCGCATTACCGATCTCATTCGAAGAAGTTCGCGGGAAAATCGAACTTCCGTTAAGTTCGGCCGAGGTCACCTTCCCTAATCTGAGGGTCACGGTTTCGCTTCACTTTCGTCCGAACCGCAGTTTACAGTGGAAGTGTGTCGTTTTGTTCGCGTTAATGTATAGTTTTGTATAGTGAGTGAAAACAACGTGGTTTTACTTGTACTTAAATTCTAATTTATCGTTGATTATTTAGTTATAGCAAATCAAACTAAATGTAGTGTGCGGCATAGGTTAGACTTTGTGTGCATTGAAAAACAATCTAGACCAGGTAATGTGCTCGTCGAACAACCTTTGTGCTTTGTGCTTAATATTAATTTCAACAGCCGACGACTACATCCAACTTCCGACGACATCACCTGCTTTCCCGGGGCGAAAGATCCCGGCAACCGTCACCTTGTCCGGTGGAAAGCGATCAAATTTCTCATCGCGTATCGGGGCTTGGTGGATACCAACTGCCATTGTTGGTGAGATCACCGTCCACCCACGTGGAAAACGTTGGCCGTCCAACGGTCGAATATCATCGTCGCTGCCGATAACAGCAGCGCAGCAAACAACAGCAGCGAAAACCAACTGGTGAGTCCGTTCCAATTTCTTTGTTGAGTGTGGCGTCCGGCGAGGGCGCCACGGAGGACCTTTTTTGCCGACCATAAGGTCGAAGAGCATATTTTGCTAATATGTGGACAAGTCCAATGATTTAATGGTTGGGTGTAGGCAAATAAATCGTGCGCACGTATCGTCAGATATGGACGCCCACCCAACCCATTAATAATAGACACCCGGGTGCCAAGCTTCGTCGTTTCCCGCTTGCTGCATCGTCGTGGGATTAACTGAGAAGACAGAAAAGAGCACAGCACAGATAGGAGGTAGTTGTACCGAACGCACACAAGTATAGGGCTAGAAGTATAGAGAAGTAGAATAAAGAGGAGTAGAAATACAAACAATCACAACAAATATGTAGCCTTTGCTCCATGCTGTAAATATTAAATTAGTAATAAATGAAATTTACACGAAAAAGATCAAATCCATACGCCAAAATCTATGCCAGTAGCGAAACGACACTAGCTGATTTACGTTAAAGTTGGAATGCCTCGCGAGTAACGCCACTCGACCTTGCGTAGTTTCTCCCAAGGCCGAGTCCAGGGAAACCTTCGGGAAAGTTGGGGAAAGAGAGAGTGTGGCTACACCCGACTTTGAACGAGTGGCCAACGATCAGAATAATCTCTCGCATTACCGATCTCATTCGAAGAAGTTCGCGGGAAAATCGAACTTCCGTTAAGTTCGGCCGAGGTCACCTTCCCTAATCTGAGGGTCACGGTTTCGCTTCACTTTCGTCCGAACCGCAGTTTACAGTGGAAGTGTGTCGTTTTGTTCGCGTTAATGTATAGTTTTGTATAGTGAGTGAAAACAACGTGGTTTTACTTGTACTTAAATTCTAATTTATCGTTGATTATTTAGTTATAGCAAATCAAACTAAATGTAGTGTGCGGCATAGGTTAGACTTTGTGTGCATTGAAAAACAATCTAGACCAGGTAATGTGCTCGTCGAACAACCTTTGTGCTTTGTGCTTAATATTAATTTCAACAGCCGACGACTACATCCAACTTCCGACGACATCACCTGCTTTCCCGGGGCGAAAGATCCCGGCAACCGTCACCTTGTCCGGTGGAAAGCGATCAAATTTCTCATCGCGTATCGGGGCTTGGTGGATACCAACTGCCATTGTTGGTGAGATCACCGTCCACCCACGTGGAAAACGTTGGCCGTCCAACGGTCGAACATCATCGTCGCTGCCGATAACAGCAGCGCAGCAAACAACAGCAGCGAAAACCAACTGGTGAGTCCGTTCCAATTTCTTTGTTGAGTGTGGCGTCCGGCGAGGGCGCCACGGAGGACCTTTTTTTGCCGACCATAAGGTCGAAGAGCATATTTTGCTAATATGTGGACAAGTCCAATGATTTAATGGTTGGGTGTAGGCAAATAAATCGTGCGCACGTATCGTCAGATATGGACGCCCACCCAACCCATTAATAATAGACACCCGGGTGCCAAGCTTCGTCGTTTCCCGCTTGCTGCATCGTCGTGGGATTAACTGAGAAGACAGAAAAGAGCACAGCACAGATAGGAGGTAGTTGTACCGAACGCACACAAGTATAGGGCTAGAAGTATAGAGAAGTAGAATAAAGAGGAGTAGAAATACAAACAATCACAACAAATCCGCAAAAAGCATGCTTTAGTTTAAATACAATAAAATCAACTAACCGTTTTCCGTTGTAAATAAATGTTTTGATTTGAAATCGATGTTATGTTGTTGATCAGTCCTATCAAATATTAGAATGAGAGGAAGAAAGTATTTTTACGTTGTTTCGGGTCCGTATAATTATGTTGTTGTCTTCCGCGTGGTCGGAATTTGACTGTTATGTTGCGTACCTCTTTTGCTGCGGCTGCGCCTCTGGCGAAATTTAAGTGAAGCTACCGATGAGGAGAACTTGACGTGGAACGTCGTTTAGGGTTTGTGTATTCTCTTACCGGGAGCTTTTTAGAAGTATTTCGATATTGTGAGAGATTATGCTGTATCGCAATAGGGGTTTCTACTCGATCAAATTCGGTAGTAGTCAAGCTGGCTCGATCTCTTCTTTCTATGAAGATTTTCAATTGGATTCGCCCTGAGGCAGTCTCATCCGGGCAAACTCAACGTGGCCTGCGGTCTCCTTTACCGGAGTGGCGCTTAAGCCGCAGGCTTAACCTAGATCGGCCAGTGTCGGCTACAAATTGGCGCCCAACTAAAAGGTCTTATGTAGATTTAGTTATGTATGGAGCAAATATTTAAAATTGTGTTCTTATTTGTCGTGTAGGTAGTTGAATAAAAAAAAAATCGATCTTGGAAATTGTTTATGGTTAATGTGTTCTTTGGAGTCCGTTTTTTTATGGAGTTTTGAGGTTTTGTGGTGTTAAGTTTTGAGGTGCTGTGGTTTCGGATTGATTAAAAATATTCAACTTTTCTGCAGATAATTCAGAATCTATTTATTGGTATTTGTTACTTACAGTGTGAGATAACTTTATTAGAAATGGCTTACAAATTTCCGCGTCCTGATTACCTGACAAATGAGGAGGTTGATTACGAGCTGATGATTAGGGGCAGGGAAGAAGATATTAAGGATGGTTTGGATGTAAAGCAGAGGTTGCTGAGGCAACTTTTTTATGAAGATGTAAGGGAGGAGAAAACTTATAGAGGAAAATGCACAATCGATCAAGAATTTGATTATATAACAAACAAAATTGAGAATATAGCGGAGCAATTGGAAGGCGGACATGATGAGAGATGCATGTCACGGTTAAAGCATTACGCTCTTAGGGTCGAGCGCAGTATTTCTCGAAACCCACGGGGAGAGCAATTGCGTAATAGACTTGGAGGAGAAATAAGGAAGTTATTGAACAGATTTGGTAGTAAGCGAGGATCAGAGGAAAGACAGACAAAGACAGATGATGAAAATGAGAAGGAACATGAAGAACAAGAACAAGAAAATGAGGTAGAAGATGAAACTGGAGCAGTAGGAGGGGAGAGTTCACAAGAAGAGGAACATGAAAAACAGCAAAAACAAGTGAATAAGAATTTAGGAGTTATCCCAAAGACCACGCTGACCGAAAAAGAGGAGGAAACAGGAAAAACTGAGGAAGAGAATCGTTCAGCTGGAGAGAGAGTTGTATCGTGTCTGTAAGATAGCAGAAGAAAATTTGGACAAGAAACTCGAAAATCAGCGAGAGCAATCAATGGATCCCAGGGGTGGTTGTCATCAAAATAGGGTAAAAGCCACTCCAAAAGGGTTAGCCGCCTTTCAACAACCGATGAAAGACAACCGTCGTTCGGAGCCACTGAGGCAGCCCAAGGAAACAAAAAGCATGATCGGCACAGGTCCAGGGAACTACAAGCACTGCTGGGTTGACGGGGCTGGAAGCGGTTATGACGAAGGCAACAGATGGCGTGACGATCGTTCCCCAGACTCAAGAAAACACTTATGGAATCAGTTAGAGGACAGAGGTTGTAAAGTAGACGAAATGTACCAGACTGATTATCGACAACGTGAACAAAGGGGTAGTAGGTTCAGAGATCACGTTAACCAGGCATCCCATCGTCCTTATAATAAATTAAGAGATAGCGGAGACAGGCAGGAAGAAATGTATCCACCAGCTGACTATCAACTTGACTCGTTCGATAGATTGGACAGCTTTGGCAACAGATCGAGTAATCGATTAGACGATGGCAGAGACAGGAACCGAGAAGATTACCCACCGCCGGGTCATCGGCCTGATCCAATCGATAGGTTAGACGACTACGGAGGCAGAAACAGGCGAGGTTATCAGCCAGATCGACCTCCACATCGGATAGCCGAAACGGACATTATAAATGCAGATAGACGAATGGAAAAATGGCACTTAACGTTCAGTGGAGATTCACGTCAGAGGTCGTTGGAAGATTTCCTACATAAAATTCGCAGGTTAGCTACGATGGATCGGATTTCGGGCGACATCCTTCTTCAACGAATCCATACCATCTTGCGTGGTGAGGCGTACGATTGGTACCTATGTTATGCGGATGAGTTCTCGTGTTGGGCGGATTTTGAGCGAAAAATCCGATATATGTACGGGAATCCCAACAAAGACCAAGGAAACAGGCAGAAAATCTATGAGAGGAAACAACTGGATTTGATCTTTTTCGTGTAAATTTCATTTATTACTAATTTAATATTTACAGCATGGAGCAAAGGCTACAAGTTGCTTATTGGCGACATCAGCATTGAGTTGTGATCAGTGTCATCCCGCATCGTGGAATGCATTCGAAAGAAACTTCCATCTTCAATTGATTGCTCCAAGTGCTTCTTGTCAGTTTTGCCATTCTTCAATTTCTACTACCTACAATGACGTGCTACGTTTTTTTCTTTCTCCAGTTTTTTGCTAACGCTATGGCATCTTTGGCTTTTAGCACAGAACAGAAGGGGAAGTGCAAACAAATCGGTGAATCAAAAAGTGCTCGTTTTTCTGCTCAACGAGCGATGTGATGTGGTAGCGTTCCACATGGGCTTTCTATGTGCACTCACACTATCATAGCATGCTGCCTATCTTAACTGCAGGCCGAAGATGCCTTCTACCGCTAGGTGCGCTAGTGTTCGCAAATGACCAGTGGAGCCACTTTCTGATTCGAAGTTCCACTCCTGTGCTTTTAGCCTTGTTCCTTTCCTATTAATAGAATTAAATCGAATGCTTTCATTACTACAAGTTTATTCATTACGTTGAAAAAAAAATGTTGTTTCTGAAATAAATAAATTAACAAATAAGCTGAGTTTATTAAGCTTATTTATTAATTTATTTATTTCAGAAACAACATTTGCCGTGTGTGATGAGACCAACTTTACGGATTGATTAAATACGGTCAATTATACACATCATCTTATTTGGAGAATGGATTTTCCATTCCGCAAATTGTAAGCAAACCTAATTTAGAATTGAACTACTGTGTTAAGTTTACCAGGCTAAATAGCATCCAACTGAATATTAGCATAGAGGTAACTCTAAGACCAGAAGGTCCCGAAGAAATGTGCTCAACTTTTTGACTCAGCTCTGGTACTCTCTTCTGTCCCAAGCTAATCGATGCACCGCTCGAAACATAGGAAAATCCACGAAAGTTTATCTGTCAAACTTTTATAGCGAATCAAAGCAAACATAGTGTAGTACTAGAATTTTGACTAGAATGGGGTACGTTAGTCGATGTACTTGGGACCAATAGCCTATAGTCAAGTAGTGGTCCAATTTTAAATCGTTAGTTTGTAACTGTTGATATTAGGCTTTAGACCATCAATAAAAATCTTGTACTTTTTATTTTACAAATTTCTAATTTTCTCTTATCTCTGCCTTATGTATTTCAGAATCAATATTTGTCCTGTGCGATGATAGCTACTTTACAGATTGGATTCAGAGAATCGATTTCCGTACTCAAACCGAATCGAATGTCTCTATTGGATTTAGAAAATTTCATCCGATTCTCCCGCTAAATAATTGGGTTCACCTAAATCATTCCTGTTTGCGTTTGATTTCCACTCGCAAGATGGCGGTCATCTTCATTTTGTAAAATAACTTCCCAAAAACGGCCTTGCTTTCACTTACTAAGAACTACGTTTATTTTAGGCATGCTCAAACGCTGTCCAGACTGGAGAGTTATAACAGGTTATAACGGTTGTCAAATAATAGCAACACAGAAACCACCCTCAAGATATCGCTATAACATGTTATAACTCTGTAGTCTGAACTATAAGCCCAAGAGTATCCATTTCATCTCAGAGTTTATGCTTACTTCATAGTGGGAGCGTTTTTCGGTTCTTTAACTGGGCCATTGTTGGATGGTTCCATCTTGCCATCTTGGAGATTGAACCTAGGCCTTCTGGGGTAAGAGGTAATCACGCTTACCACTACACTACTGGCGCCGCTAGAAGGACATACTAATGCCGATATACACCTCCGTATTCACTTTCTCCCCTTTAGGAATAGTGCAAATATTATCACGCATACGGTATATACTTAAACAAAACTTGAACTTGAAAAGTATTCATTAGCAGGATTGCTAAACAGCGGCCTCTCACTCCAAAGAGCCTGGGTTCAATCCTGGGTTTTCTGAGGCATAAAATTTCTGATCATGCCTTTCTTCGGAAGGGAAGTTAAGCCGTTGGTCCATGAGTTGATGGGTCGATAGGTAGGGTCAAGGTTTGGGAGCTGCCTCCCTGGTACTTCAGTGCGGAAAACAAGATCGACGGGAAAAAATCGAGGAAAAAAAAGTTGTTAATCGATAACCGTCGATTAACAGTTATATCAGTTATCGATTAACAAACCTGTTCATGAGCTGTTAATTTTATGAATCTTATGTTGAAACTCCTACCACCTTTCAAATACGGTCAAGTCTCATTCTCTTTAACACGATATTCTCCCTAAGTTGATGGAAATCCTGGCTACTAGAACCAAATTTTCCATACAAAAATATTAAATTGAACACCGTAACTCGAAATTCATTCCTAACTCGTTGTTTGCAACTATGTATCTATTTAGAAAGAGTTTACCGTAATAAGGTTTACCTTTATTTCTCTACTTCCTTTTCTACCTCTCTCTCTCTCTCTCTCTCGCTCTCTCTTACTCTCTCCCATTCTCATATTTACTCACGTTGCATATATCACTGCAAGCATGCTTATTGCGATAGATCAATATGTAAGCGTAAGTCCATATGCGGGAGCATTGCTATGCCATATATCTAGAGAACGATGGCATATGTTTTATTTGAAGATAAAATAATATAATAAATAAATATGATAATATCATAATTTAGGACTTAGACCCCATGCACCAACTCTTAATGTCACCGAAAAAATCTGAATTTGGAGGATGGAGATATGCAGGGGAATTCAACCCACAATCCCAATGACATCGCAAAGTACTCATCGAAGAGGCCATGAGTTGAATAACATGAAGAAGAGAGAAGACATATTGAATTTGATGAATTTAGCTTAGATACAAGTGAAATGTTCCAGTTCAGATGGCCGACTGTGATTAGTTTTAGATTAGATAAGAATTAATTTGAATTTTGAAATATAATCCAACTTTAAGCAAGAAAATCGGAAATGATAGTTTGCTAATGAACAGCACTGTACAGTATTTTTATTCTATGAGTCTATAGTGCCTTGGTTTAGCCGGTCGCCAGCAGCCATAATAGAAAATTCTATCTAAATGCGGTATTGAATAAAGTTATTTTCCCTTTAATATGTGATTGCACTTAAACCGATTTGTTTATAAAGTTATACCTACACGTTATTAGTGTCGAAGTGAAACCGAAAATTCTGTACAGTTGACGTACTCTACAATGTGTTGTTTGAAATAATACTTGAAGAAGTTCCAACAAAAAACAGAGGACCTCAAAGTTATGCAAAACATCCGGTTTGGTACAACAGAACAATACAAAAGTTATAAAATCGAGAGCAAAAGCACACGAATTTTATAAAAAAATCAGGGGAGAAATGCCAGCTTCGGAAATACCTTACCCAGGGGGATAAACAAAGTCCTAGAGCACTCAAATTTGGCCAATAGAAGCTCTGAAACACAATGTATCCACATGCCAAAATTGAGCTCTCAATGACGTTGTTTACCTCCCTGACCATAATAGAATAACCCGACCATAAGGGAATAACAAATTTAGTACAGCTTGTGTTATTTTGTTTCACTATAATTTGTAACATGGCTTGTTACACTTAAGATTCCGGATATAGTTAAAATAACAAAAAATGTAACAAAAATTTGCTCTAGATACAACAAAAATATATTTCGCTATGTTACTTTCATAACAAAAACATAACAAATTTTGCAACACAATTCTGTTGTGCTATTACAAAATTATATCAAATCGTGTTATAATCATATATTTCACTTTGTAAATCAAAAACTCAGATTGATTAACTGTGTAAATGAAATACAAAACATTATCAAACTCATAGAAAATATAATGTTTGAAAAACACAAGAAAAAATAGATTTGATTTTTTATTGGAGTTTGGTCAATAATATCTGGTTGTGATAAAATCTTGTTAAGAATCAGTTACAAAATCATAAAAAAATGAATGCATTTAAATTTGTTAAAGATTTGTTATATTATTTTCTTGGCGATAAGTTTCCTTAACTTAATTATATCATAATCAGTTATCCATAACAAGGCTTGTTATAATCTTGTTATTTTATTGTTATACCCTTCTGGTCGGGAAGGTATTGCCAAAGCCGTCGTTAACCCTATTACATACTCTACAATTGATGAATTTGTTTTGTATATCCATCACGTGGCTGCCTAAATCTAAGCGTGGGCATTATCCGTTTTCACTTTCTGCTAACGCTAGTTAAAATTTCAGGCATTTTTTTTTATTTGAACGGAATTGAGAAAAGGATCGGTGAAACGGCTCAACGCCATAGTGATAATGATGAACTGATTTTCTAAGATTTTAGGACACCCCGAAAGAAATTTAGGCATCCTCCAATATATCTAGATAATCATCAATTTGCCAAAGCCACATGTTAGTGTAAACGCGCATTTGTATTTTTTCTCATGTTATCAACGGTTAATAAGACTACAAATTTTTATAGTTAATACACAACTATGTGGCATGTTCCAGTAAGAATGTTCCAAGTCCACTAATTTGACTGGAAAGCCGATCATTACACAAATATCCATTATTTACAGCCTTTTATTATAAGATTGTCAGATAAAAACGATACATGCTCCTAATAATGAGTTTGAGTTTAATCTGATAAAAAAATTATGTGGCGTAAACATCATGGGTTGGAAATTTTATGATTTAACCTCGACACGTATAAGGCTGGATAAGCAAATTGAAATATATTATTCTAACCTTGGGAGTGCTTGGAAAAGAATGATATGAAACTCATAGCCGGGTTAATGCCGGGTTGCGGCAATAAAATTCAATCTTCCACTGCAGTTTTTACAGCTCTGTATCTTATCAAATTAATTTGACATGTATTTGAGCTTTATGTTTTGTCTTTTATTGCGAAGTGCGTGTACGGGTTAAGGTTTTGTTTTTGATGTGGAGTTGTATCTTGTATGGCACTGTTACTCTCATTTGTCTTTGACTGTTTTGAATCTTGATACAAAAAAAAAAAAAAAAAAAAAAAAAAAATTAAAATTCATACAAATTTCACACATAACTTAATTGTTTACGTTTGTAATACTTTTATTGATTGTGTCCTTAGGCACGAATATTCTTAATCCATGCAAAGTTTACCTGAAACCATCTTCTTTCCTTTATTTAACGTCAGCCTATGTTCCGCAAACGAGTGCCAATCACCACCGTACGTCGATTACCGATTGGCCGATTGCCACGAGTGCCAGGGAAGCGACTCCTCTATTTCCTCCGACTATCTTTAGAAAGAAAGAGAGAAGTATTAGTAATTTCCATTTAATTCCACTACCTTAATTGCTTATCCTTGACAGATAAACGTATTTCGCCTGCAATGTGCAGACTTCTTCAGTGTCTTGTAATAATACTAGACTATATATAGTAATACATATCTTCTTTTGCATCAAGCCCATCCCTAATAGTACACTTGTCACAAATCGGTTATAGAAACTTCTATACGACTTATTTTATTCAAATTATAGCGACCAAAGTGTGCTCTCGGTACAGTAAGTTACTTTATATTGGGTAGCTAGTAAATAGAATCATTGCGTTTGTAGTGTTAATTTGGTATAAATATGGTATCCGCTTTTAAAATTTTAAAATTAAAATTAATTTTTTTAGACCCAGCATGGAATACAAAACCTGATCTGTGTCGGAACTCTGTTAATATTTTTTTCACGTTTTGTATGTCTGAGCATCAAATTGAAAAAAAAAAAATTATTCTTTTTTCCATTGACCATGCTGCAGGTGGTTGAGTTCAATTTCCGATCTGGTTGAGGTATTTTTCCGGATAAGAAATGTTTCAGTATCCTTGATCATAGATCATTATTGTATTTTCCACATAATATACTAATAAATAAATGGTATAGGCTTATAATGCTCTCAATAACCAATTATGGAAGGGCTTAGTATTACTTTGTAAACTCTCTGAATTAAATGTTTATCATTAAATGTCAATTGTTTACTTTAATTTAGTTGTAGAAAGCCAACAATGCTCAGCTATGCAGCTTTGGCCTATAAAAGTGCCATTCACCCGCGCAAAGGATTGTACCAAATTGATAAGAATGTCTAATACCCGGTTATCAAGATTTGATAACTGAACATGTTATCATTGTGGTTGAATAAACAGTCAACATAACAAAAAATATTTCAAAATAATACTCCTAGGGTATCACAAAAATAACTATTTTTTTCCTTTAACTATTTGTTTGTATTACTTCTTCGTGAAGTTAACGATTTACATAGTTGAAGAGGCTGAATTCAAATAACAGACTAAAGTGGTAATTTTTATACGATAGATGAGGAGATAAAAGTATAGACTTGATAGTCCCGTTAGAGTACGACAGTGTAAAAATGTATATAGAGAGTAGAAACCCGAGCAGAGAATAAAAACAAAATGAAAACTAAATTTGATATTTTGATATGAGCGCTCGTGATAACATATTTTGCCTACCGTGTGGTCGAGTTAACAGTAATCATAACAAAAATGAGATCCAAATGGTATATGAAGGATATTAGATCCAATAGCATAGACGATGTGAAGTTTTTAAATTTAGAGTTTCGTTTTCATGACAAATTCTAGTGAAATTATATTCAATATAGGAATAGGACACACGAATCATGTAAAAAATTAGTCTACGATGACTCATCGAACATATTTTAACAGACATGAATGACGATATTTATTTTGTTGGGAGAGAACTGATAGTTAATGAGATTTAAGACAACATGTTTAAATATTAGTTAAGAAACCGACTAAGCCTACGAAAGTTAAATTACAATATTCTACAATGCATAAGTATAAGTAATAAAGACGAACAGGACGAAATCAATTCTATATCGATTTGTAAATTTAATTCGCAGGTAGATTAATATCAATAAATGTTGTAAAACAACACTGTAAAATCATAATTGTCTTTGGGATGTTCATAAAGAAAACAGCAAGCATCCTGATTGACTCGTAAGAAGAAAACATAAAAATAAATGTGGGTTTCAGTGATGTGGATATCAAATTTTATTTTTAATTATATTTTTTAGAAATATCAAAATAATATCAAAATATGAATTCAACCGAAATTAAAAAATAACATATCAAAATATGTTCTCAGCATGATTTCAAAATCAAAATTAGATACCATTTTGACAGTATTTTGATATCTGAATTTGCTCGGGAAGCGAGCAAGGACAACTTTGAGGAAGGTACAAATCTGGTTGATCATCTTTCTTTACCAAACGCCCACGTTGGAGAGTGATGATGAGGGTATTATTGTTAATCAACTCAATTTTAAACTAACTCTATTTTTAAAGGTTCTGAGTTTTTTGTTTTTTTTTTTTAAACTTTTTATAAAAACTTTGATATTTTTTTCTAATTGCCTTCCAATCAGGCTAGGGCGATCAGCTTAACGAGATCGGAAAATGTCTATCTGTGTATGTGTGTATGTGAGAGCATGTAACACAATTTTCTTAAACGTACTTTTCGGCTACCACTCTACCGAATTCAACGCAATAACCACCAAATGAAAGGTATCATGATTCTGTAGAATGTTAATCAATTGATTTTCAATCGATTAACTGGTTCCGGAGATATGGACGGAGCAAGACCCGAAAATTACGGAATACAGGAACTAAGTAACGTAACACATAACCGCATTAAACCCAACAACCAGAAAATAAAAAGTATTATGATCACATTGAATGCTGTTGAACTAATTTATAACCGGGCACTATTTCCGGATATATTAGTGCAACAAGTTCCGAAAAACATGGATTTTGGTAACTAAGTCGTATTTCGTTACCTAATGCGAATTGCACGCAACAACCCCCAAATGAAAAGTATCATGATCTCATAGCCTCGTGCATCGAACATTATTGAACAGGTTTAGAATCGGTCAACTGCGACAGGAACATGTTCCGGGGAATGTAAGCCATAATACTAAATTTGAACGGTAAGGAATAAAACCTATCATGTGACAAAACAAATTACTTCAAAATATGATAACCAAATCAATTGTGTCCGTTTCAAGCGCCGCAGACCACATTGGTCAGTTCCACAAATGTCCCAGATACCTCCGGGGAATTATCCAGACCAGACTTGAATTAAAACCCATCATGCGATGCATCAAATTACTTCAAAATTTAATAACAACATGGTGGTAATATTTTGTGCCTTGGACCAAATAGCCCACTTTTAGTCAGGTTCCTGCCCACCTATAAAATAACAATAAAAAGTGCTTAACAACCTGTTCAGGTTATCTTCCGAACTATATGGTTAAACCATTTGGGTTACGGTTCGTAATTGGTACAATATTAGGGTGGTGCTCTCGGGGTCATTTTTTAAGAGAATATCAGAATCTACAGAAATAGAAGGGTCATTTCACACCACTGCACTAGTGGACTAATTCAGGTTTTTCAATTGCGATGTTTATGGAACTATACATCAATAAATTGTTTTTTTTTATGCTCCACGGAGCAGTATTAGTTTAGATAGTTTTTTTTTACAAATCGAATAAATTCCAAGATATAAGGAAAACAATGCAACATCAGTAATACGTCTCACTCAAAATTGCAAATGCGATAAGTAAAACTTTTTTTTTATAATTTCACTGTTTGTTTACATTTCATTTGATTGGATATTTCGATTAACAAATGTGAAATCTACAGTGTATCGCAGAATTGAGTGGAACATTTTTTGAAACATTCTGAATAGATATATATATTTTTTAAATCTTGTGTGACGGTTAAACAGATGTTTAGTGATTTATCGTTTTAGTTTTGGACTTTATTGGAATAACCTGTGTTAGATTTATTTTAGAAAAACGCTCGATTTTTTACTTTTTACCTAGTAATTAAGGTAATTTTAGTAAATTGTTGGAATAACAATGATCAAATTAAACTAAAAATGAGCAAAATTTCAAAAAAATTAATTCATTGTATTATATTATATTTTATATAAATATAATATGTAGCTTTCAATGTTGCAGAAGAGGACGGCCCAGGCGTAATGGTTAACAACGATACTTTTCATGCCACGAGTTTAAATCTTATCCCCAGACAATTCACGAATGTCCCTAGAGTGTAAAAGTGACAGTAATGAAAAAAAAAAAACTTATGTAGAATTTTAAAAATAATTGCAGTGAGACACTAATTTGTGTCTTCAGTAAAATCAGAAATGTATCAAAACACTAACCAACTTACCCTACCAACAATAGCTTAAGGTTGACATTATAAATTTCTTATGCAGTTGATAGCTTGGAAATTAAATTCCATTGGAAATATATAGCAAAGCAGGAAACTTGGTGATTGAATCTGGAGGAAGAATGGAAAAGTTGAAATTCAACGCTATTCAAACAGCAATATACAATCAGCTTTGGCTCGAAATCACCGATGTGAACATTTCTCGTTTCCAAAAGCGCTTCACTTTCCGGTGCACCATCGAGATTCTTCAGAGATGCTGATGAGTGACAGTGCCAAGAGAAAAGGCCAGGCGGCAGTGAAGAAATTAAGAAACATAATAAATTTAATTAAACTATGCTATGCAGTCTCATTTCGTTGTGATGTTTCGTTTGGTCGATTTCTGCCGAAGGATACCACCATTCACTGCTATAAATATACAGTTTCCAAAAGAGTCAGGAAAGAGGATACGGTCGCTCATGGTGCTACCTTGGGACTTAATTGAGTAAGGAAACTCTGTGTTGCATTGAAGGAGTAGAGAAGAGACCTCCCTACATTGAATGCTGTTGTGTAGTACAGGGTTCCACGTATTGATTGGAACGGTGAAGCTTATTCATAAAATTAACTGATGTTTTTGTAGGATACTTTCTCTGTCATATATAGGAATGCTTATTTTTGAGAGCACTGTTGTTCACAGTTTGGTTTGTTTGTTGGTGTCAAACTGACGGCTGGGACCAGTGTGATCCCTCTCTCCCATTGTTTACTGTTGAAGACATCAAAATGATAAATGGCATACACGTCCTTAATTTGCTGGTATGCTGCCTGAACAGTACCTTATCCGATGACTTAGTTATCCAATTTTCTTGTAACATGGAAAAAGCCGATTTAATCGATTAACTCCCAACTTTTTCTAAGGCTTATGTTAAGGAATTGTTCTTGCTTTTTAGTAGGATTCAGCTATAACAGTACAAAGCCAATGAAATATCTGAAAACATTTGTTTGGGATGTTCTAGGACATCCAAATTAATCTGATGTTTAGACCTTTATCGTTTATTTTTACTTTTTTGTAAAAAAAAAACTTTATCGTCAAAGGATCAACAGAAACTCAAAAAAGAACTTCTATAAAAATATGTGTCCAACAAAACCTCCAGAGCTGAAACACGCCATATTAAATAAAAAAAAGCATATAAGAAGAACTATAAGATCTTCAAATCATCCTAAAGAGTTGATCTTGAAGATCTACATGTCCCTCGATGTCCCGGCTCATTCCATCAGGGGAGATATATATTTGTGTTAACAAAATATCTATGATTCTCCAAATCATCCTGAAGTTGTACAGGCTCAACAAATCGACTTATTACTTAAATCCATGAATCTATATATAGCTGTAAGATTTTTATGTTCTACAGACTCGTCGATGTCTTGTATGACGTTCCAATGGACCATTCAAATTTAAAGCGCAATGTGACAACTTATTACATTATGTATGACATATTTTTGTCAAGACAGACTACTATCATTTGAAGGGTTTTATAAAGCTTCAAAATATTGTGGGATTATCCAGACGTAGTTCTAAATATAACTTAGATACCCCAACATATTTTTTAATTATAGCTACATATTCCGCATAATGGGGCTCTTAAAAGCTTGTCGGGATTACAAATTTTATCGGGACACCGTACAAAACCTCGTTGAATCTGATGAAAATTATGATATGACCTCTCGGGAAATTTGGGTTCAATCTAAAGTTCAATAACTCAGGTCAGGTGCTGGCCACGTCCTGACGGTCTTTTTGAGGATGGAAGGATGGATGATTAGTTTGACGTCTCTTATTACTAGAGAGCGAGTACCACGGCTGTCACGGAAAGGGTAGTTGTGTTAGTGAGGTGGGTTGTTTGTAGATCATTGTGATAAGTTAAGCGTTCGGTTAAAGCAGATTTTTGTTTATCATTTTTGAATCTATTGGGATAGAGAATAAGGCATAGTGACAAATGTTGCCTGGGATTGAACTCCCAACCTTCTTCTCAGTAAGCAGAACTGAGCTATCGAGCTTCATCTCTGTTAATGTTTTCATTCTTGTTTATAAAAGTGAACAGGGGCCTCCCTTAGCTCAGTCGGTAAAGGCCCAGCTACAAAAGCAAGACCATGCTGGAGGTGACTGGGTTCAATTCCTGGTCCGGTCTAGGAATTTTTCGGGTTGGAAAATTTCTCGACTTCCCTGGGCATAGAGTAAGACTGTACTTGCCACACAATTATGCTAATGCAAAAATGGTACAGGCATCAAAAGCTCTCAATTAATAACTGTGGAAGTGCATCTAGAACACTAAGTGGAGAGCACGCAATAAGCTAATATGCGATATGCAATAAGCTTTTAATGCGAAGAAGAAGAAGAAGTTATAAAAGTGAACAACAAAATTTTATGCAAACAACCCAAGTTGGCGACGCCGGCATTCCTTCGAACGAGTGAGTTGATTTTCTGTAGGTGACTAGTTTCAGGTTGACACTAATCACAAATTAACTTAATTGGTTGACGTACAGCAAAGAAATATCGGTCGATGGAGGACGATACCAGCCACCATGCTCTTCGGAGGATTTTTGTATATTGTAGAAATGTATATGGAGTTTTTAAACGGTGTATAGCCGAATTTAACTGAGATCCAGACCACGTCATCGTAAAAAAATGGTAATAGATTTGACTGACTGATAAATATGGAGCGGAGTCATCTCAGGTTACCAATGATTTTTTCTACCGATTTTTGGTTTAGGACCTCTTTTTTCAATGAAGGTTTATTATTGACAGTAATTAATTTAAACATTATTTAAGTTTAGTAAAACCTTTTTATTTATGTAGCATGTTTGTACGGTAGGGATTTGTTCGATTGGTTGAAATTATTTTAATGCTTTAAATTTTCGGCATTACACGATTTGATGAGCAGTACTGCACTAAATTTCGAATAGCTTCAAATTTTAGAAACTGTCCAAGGCCTTGAAAAAATGAATACATAAAACTGAAAGCAAAAACAGCTTCCCTAGAAGCGTATTTTCCTCAACATAGCACAATAATTTTGCTGTACCCTGTACGATCCAGACAAACTATTAGTGAAAGACAATAGAAGATTCTATGTCGGCAATCATTGGAGCAAAAAGGGCACTACCGTGATGTTCCCGGAGGACCAAACGATAAAATCACTGAGCACAATCGTTTTCAGGAGAAAATTGTACCCTACCCTCTGCAGAATGTGTTGGTTCTGTTTTGAACTTTACTCAGATATCGTCATATCAAGCAATTCAAATAAAGCCTTCCTGCTGAAATTAACAAACTAATCTGATTTGAGAGAAAAAGAGTTTTGCTTTTGACATTTCCTGTCTACATTGTCACTGAAACAGATAATCAAAATATTCAATCCTTCGTGCATTCAGGCAGATGGAAATTTAATCGCATTGAGTAGATGGATATCTTTTATTGAAAGTCATATGCTGAAATAATTGGTCTCACAATGCAGTTGGAATTATTCGTGAGTTTGATGATATCATGGGCAAATTTCTAGTACCAATAAAGTGTCATCTTAGGAGCGGTTCTACACCACTGAGGTAATTTTCAATTTAAAGTTGAGGTGGTATTTGCTTAGGGTAGATGTGCCAGTTTCGGCTATACGTTCATATTATGGTGTGTTCGAACTAGGGCACAAGGGATTTCCTACAATGTGTTCCTCTGTGCTTATACTGCCATTCTACGCATATCAGTCCCATGTTTCAAAAGTTGCTTCTGAGAAAATCGCGAATAATGTTTCGAATCATTTCTGCTCATTGGAAGAAATATACGTTAACATATGTTAACGCATTGTTCACATTTCAACAGAATCAATATGTTTAAGTGAAAACTACAGAAATTACCATTCACTGAAATCAGTTAAGCTTATTTTTATACCAATAATATTTAATGGGACTGTTATGCCTAGAAATTTGCAATGAAGTAGGAAATTCTACGCATGTTAGTCCCACTAGGAACTGTTACTTTCAGTGTTGCTTTCATGGCCACGTTGCGTTTGACGTCTTTACTCTTGTGCTTGCATGACCGTGCTTGCATTCTCCGCGAAGTTTTGGAAGATCCTAGATAGTTTGTATTGCTTTCCATCATTCAATTATACCAACAATAAATTTGTTGGCATTGCTACTTCTATAAAACCATTAAAGTTATGGCATTTCAAGAAAATAATGATGAATGTACTATGATTGTACGAGATTGTGCTTAATCATTGACCGTGGGCTTTGATGATTTCAAGAAATACTTTGGAAGAGTTGACATGCACATACAAATTTCTGCCGTACGGAGTTGACCTTTATACTACGTATTATCATATTATAAAAGCGGCTTTTCATGAAACACATAGACACTATAGGAGAGTGTGGGGGTGGCGAGTGTCTAAGTAAGTGTCTAATAATGCATTGTTTGAAATTAGATGCTGGTGTTTTAATATGAAATCCCGTTTTTCTTAATATTTATCAACATAAAATACAAATCGAAACAATTAAAAAAATTTCAATTCTGCTGGCATCATCAACCAGAATTTTAACGTGGGCGAGTGTTTGAATTAATGGGTATTGCCTGTTATTAGAAAGCGCTGATACCCTAAGCTTTATTAGCATGATCTTGCAATGTGTCATTGCGGTAAACGTGAAATCGTTTTTATTTTCAGAAATGACTTTTTTCAAAAATTCATAACTATTGAACCAATTTAAAAGATCAAAATATCAAATAAATGGTAATGAAAAATAATTTTAGATACAGGGCGCAAAATGTTTGTTTTTTTTTTTTTTTTGTAAATTTAGGCTTTTTTAATTTTTAAGTTATATTTTCTTGAAGTTATCAAGTTTTGGGTTTTAGTTCAATACTACTATGCGACTCCATTGATTTATAGCGACTGTAACATGGTCACATGTGTATCTCAAAAATAAAAATGTTGGACAGTTGGTTTATGAAATGTTGTTTTGCGATAAACAACAAAACTACAAATTTTACGAAATTTTGGGAACCGCTATATCGTTTTGCTATGGAATGAAATCACGAAAAGAAACAGCCAGTTGAGTGAAAGATGTCCAATATTACACTTACAAATGATTGTAATTAAAATTTTGATATATTTTTTTAAACTTTTGGACACTAGTTTCTGCAATAGCCCTAAAAATGATTGGTAAACAAAAGAAATATAATAATTTAATAGACGGCTTAATAAAAAAAAAAAAAAATATGATAATAAAATCAAACATATTAGAAACGACATCGCCTGAATTTAATCACATTTTCATAAATCAGATCTTATTCAAGGAGGATTGTTTCGATTTATGTTTATCACTTACTGATAAAATTTCTCCTTCCAATATTTTGTGAATTATTCATGATTTTTCATTGCTCAAATCTATTTGAATAATTTTGACCATATTTTGTACATTTTTTTTTTTTTTTTGTTAATTACTTTATTTGTACAGGCTCATTCGAATAAACTTTACAGAGCCAAGTTATCATTTTCTTTATACATTATAAATGTCTTAAATCTAAAATTAAAGGATTGGAACCGATTACTCGCGGTCTTCTCGAGGTTAGTGGATGACAATTGTTTGGATCGGGAGAGGGAAAAGGAGATTTGGAATATGATTTATGATTCAAAAATTTCCTTATTTCTAAAACAAATACTTAATCCTATCGACGTTATATCAACTCTGTAATTATACAATTATTACAGAAACAAATCTACAAAAAAAAAATGCACACACACATACAAAACACAAACTAAACACAAGGTTAATCAAACTTACAATCTATGGTTAATATTCTTCAAGAAAACATATATGAGTTGCATAAACTCCAGATCGCGTCTAGCCAAAATATCCCGAACTGGAACATTAGGTTGTCTACCTCGAGCCCGAAGGGAATCGTACAACTCGGATCTGACTCCACGGTGCTCAGCACATGACCAAATAATGTGATCTGCGTCCTGGTAACCTTGTCCACATTCACAGAGATTACTGTCCCCCAGCTCAACACGGAACAAGTGAGCGTTTGACGAGTAGTGATTGGACATGAGGCGAGACATCATACGAATGAAGTCTCGACCCACATCCAACCCCTTGAACCAAGGACACTTCGACACCTTAGGGATGATTGAATATAACCATCGTCCCAAACTCCCTTCACTCCATTTATTTTGCCAGCTGGCGAGGGACTGTTGACGATAAATGAAGAAAAATTCGTCGTAGGCGATTTGTCGATCGTAAATATCGCCTTCCATAGCGCCCACCTTTGCAAGCGAGTCCGCCTTCTCATTTCCCGGAATCGAGCAATGAGATGGGACCCATGCAAAGGTGATGACAAAAGATCTTAAAGATAAAGCACTTAGAAGCTCTCGTATTTTCATGAGAAAATACGAGGAGTGCTTTACCGGCCTCATGGAGCGAATAGCCTCGACAGAACTGAGACTATCCGTAAAAATAAAATAATGATCTGGTGCAAGTGAGGCGATCGTTTCTATCGTATAATGTATTGCCGCCAGTTCAGCAACATATACGGAACAAGGAGCATGAAGCATTCGAGAGGCGCTATGAAATTCGTTATAAATACCAAAACCAGCGGACGCCTCTATTAGTGATCCATCTGTGAAGAACGATCTTGCGGAATCAACTTGGCCAAACTTTGCAGCGTAAATTGACGGAGCAATCATGGAACGATGATGCTCTGGGATTCCGCAAATCTCTTGCGTCATTGATAAATCAAAATGAACAGAACTGTCGAAGTCGGAGAAGCAAACACGATAGGGATTATGCTGCGAAGGGCTGACATCCTGTGTTATGTACACGTAGTACAATGGCATAAAACGAGTTTGAGGGTTTAGCTCAAGAAGCTTCTCAAAGTTTGCAATCACCAGTGGGTTCATAATTTCACAACGGGTGAGGAGCCTGAGGGATAATTCCGAAAACCGATCAGAGAGTGGCAACATGCCCGCTAACACTTCGAGACTCATCGTATGAGTCGAGTGCATGCATCCTAACGCGATACGAAGACAGCGATACTGGATCCGTTCCAGTTTGATGAAGTGCGTTTTAGCCACCGACTGGAAGCAAAAACTACCGTACTCTAAAACCGATAAAATCGTTGTCCGGTACAACGTTAGAAGATCTTGCGGATGGGCTCCCCACCACGTTCCGGTAATTGTTCGGAGAAAATTGAACCTTTGTTGGCATTTTCGTCTCAGATACTCAATGTGGGATCTCCAGGTGCATTTTGAATCGAACCAGACCCCAAGATATTTGAAGGACATAGAATGAGTGATCGGTTTACCCAAAAGTTGAAGCTTTGGTTGTGCTGGGCTATGCTTCCTAGAAAAAACGGCCAACTCAGTTTTCTCCGTGGATAATTCGATACCTAGCTGGATAGCCCAAGTAGACAAATTGTCTAAGGTATCCTGTAAGGGTCCTTGCAGGTCGGCCTCTCTGGGTCCTGTCATAGACACTACTCCGTCATCTGCAAGTTGTCTCAACGTGCAGTTGTCCCTTAGACAATTGTCAATTTCTCTGACGTAGAAATTATACAGAAGGGGGCTTAAACATGAGCCCTGGGGGAGACCCATGTAGCTAAATCGTGAAGCTGTAGAGTTTCCATGAGAAAAGCTCATATGTTTCTCTGACAGCAAATTGTACAAAAAGTTATTAATTAATGGAGAAAGGCCACAAGCGTGGAGTTTGTCTGAAAGGACTTCAACCGATACTGAATCAAAAGCCCCCTTAATATCCAAGAAGACAGAAGCCATTTGCTCTTTATTAGCAAAAGCCAACTGAATTTCAGTGGAAAGCAACGCGAGACAGTCGTTCGTTCCCTTGCCCCTACGGAAACCAAATTGAGTATCTGAGAGTAGGTGGTTCAACTCAACCCATTTGTCCAGGCGAAAAAGGATCATTTTTTCCAACAATTTTCGAATACACGATAACATCGCAATGGGACGATACGAATTGTGATCTGACGCGGGTTTTCCAGGCTTTTTAATGGCTATAACTCTCACCCGCCTCCAATCATCCGGAACAATATTAAGCTCCAGGAACTGACCAAACAAGTTCAACATGCGCCTCTTAGCAACGTCTGGGAGGTTCTTCAACAAGTTGAACTTGATTCTATCAGCCCCCGGAGCCGAATTGCCACACGAAAGGAGCGCGAGTGAGAGCTCCAGCATTGAAAAAGGCTGGCTGATCTCGTCTACCGAATTCGTCGTTTCGCGAGGAATCATCTGTGCCGGCACAGAATCAGGACATACTTTTCGCGCGAACTTGAGAATCCAACTATCGGAGTACTCCTCGCTCTCGTTGTTTGAAGACCGGTTACGCATCCTTCGCGCCGCATTCCAAAGCGTATTCATCGACGTTTCGCGCGATAATCCGTCCACGAATTGCCGCCAGTATCCGCGTTTCTTGGCTTTGATGAGGCTCTTGAGTTCGCGTTCAAGAGCCGAGTACGCTTCGAAATGTACGGGTGTTCCACGTTTCCGGAAAAGCTTAAACGCGTCGGACTTTTTACGATAAACCTCAGTGCATTGCTGGTCCCACCAAGGGGAAGGAGGTTTCCTACGGAAAGACGTTCCTGGAACCGGCCGAGTTTGAGCTTGAAGCGCACTGTCCAAGATCAGATTGGAGAGGAAGTTATATTCCTCCAACGGTGGAAGCCCTTCTACCGACGTTAGGGCATCTTCTATCACATTCTTGAACTTTGTCCAATCGATATTACGGGTAAGATCGTACGCGACGTTAACGGGTTCCGACGGATTGAACCCACTGGCAACTGAAACTTTGATCGGCAAGTGATCACTACCGTGGGGATCTTGGATCACATTCCACGTGCAATCCAACGATAATGAGTTAGAGCAAAGTGTGAGGTCTAATCTACTTCCATTCGAGGATGGGCCAGCCAAACGTGTTACTTCTCCATTGTTAAGAATTGTCATATTAAAGCTGTCGCAGAGGTCATATATCAAAGTAGAACGGTTGTCATCATACAGTTCCCCCCAGCCTGTACCGTGGGAATTCAAATCTCCCATAATCAACCGTGGAGCAGGAAGTACCGAACAGATATCTGAAAGTTGTTTGCGATTAACAACGGCTCTAGGAGGAATATAAACAGAAGCAATACAAAGGCTCTTACCTTTAATAATAGCCTGACATGCAACAACTTCAATACCTGGAAATTGTGGAAGATTCACTCTATAGAAGGAATGGCACTTTTTGATCCCCAAAAGTACCCCTCCTCCACGCGAATCCTCACGATCCAGTCGAATAATGTTAAAATCATAAAAAGGAAGATCGATATCTGAAGAGAGCCAAGTTTCACAAACAGCAAATGCATCACAATCATTATTGTGAACTAAAAACTTAAAAGAATCTAATTTAGGAATGAGACTTCGACAATTCCACTGTAGAACAGTGATCAAATCCCCGACCTCGTTTGGAAAATTATCCATCGAAGGAAATGATTGCTGCAAGAAGGGGCCACTTCAATGTCAATTGCTTCAAGAGGGTCTTCACAGTAGGAAGCATTGCCAGAACAATGCTTTTGAGAGGATCAGAAATATTCAGGTACTTGAGAATATCGTCCACAATTTTATCAAATGAGAACAACCCGGATGAAGAAGGGGCTTCTGTTCTTAAAAATGGGCCATCAGGGGTTTTGGATGTCCCCGGGAGAGATGGAAAGTTCTGGTTATAGTCAGTTCTGCGGAAACCAGGAGGAGTTGAAACTTCCTTTTTTCCATCACTCCTTGATTTGGTCAAGCTGATTTGGGGTTCCTTATCTGCAACTTTCCGCGAACGGATGCGTTTTCGTTTCCGTGCAGAACCTTCCGGAAAACTGAAAGAAACTCCCTCCTCAGCCAAGTCAGAGTCAGACTCGTCATCAGACAAAACAGCAAAGGGATTTTTGTCGTTGGTTGATGGTGTGGCTGTTTTTAGCATTGCTGCAAAAGACTGCCTGGAACGCTCCTTAAGAGAGCGTTCTAGTTTCTCCCCGCGTTGTTTGTACGCCGGGCACGATGAGAGACCATGAGGAGTTCCCTTACAGTACACGCATTTTGGTGCAGTGACTGTGCAGGCGCCATCCTCGTGCTTCTCCCCGCATTTGGAACAGCGTGCCTTGCTGCCACAGTGAGAGGCCGTATGTCCCAACTGTTTGCAGTTTTGGCAGTTCATGACCCGAGGAACAAACAAACGCACAGGTAGCCGAAGTTTTCCCAACTCGATGTAGTGAGGAAGGGCTGAACCAGAAAAGGTCACCCGAAACGAGTCTGTGGGGGTAAAGCTCTTTTTACCCTCGCTGAAAGATACTGAGTTCAGCTTCTGGACTTCCAGTATCTCAACCGTGGGAAGCAAGGGGTTCTTGAAACGGCCAACCGCTTGCTTCGCCAAGATCTCGGGGGTCAGACTCGCTTCGGTGACCACACCTTCGATCTCCACATTACGAGCTGGGATGTACACTCTATACTCGAGTGTAAAGAGCTGGGAGGCAGCAATCTCGTTAGCTTGTTTCAGGTTAGAGACGACAACGCGAAGTTTATTGTACCTCACCTTCGAGATTTCGGTCACGGCCGAGAACCGCTTCGTCAGATCATGAGTAATTTGCATTACATTCAAAGGTTTCTTTTTGGGCTGAAAGTAAACAACCCATGGGCCAGTCGAGTCTTCTGGGTAGGCTCGCGATCGGGGGCTTATCTGTCCCTGTCCATTACCAGACTGAGATGACGAACCAGGGATGGCATCATCTGATTTCTGGGATGACAGACGTTTTCGACCCTTCTTGCTATCGCGTGGCAAAGTGGTGTCATCTTCCGACAAAACGTCCATTTCGTCTTCCGACAAAATGTCCATTTTGCCGTACTAGTGGGAGCGAAAAACGCTCTACCACTGCAACGATAATCAAAATTACTCGGACACAATACACGAGAAAAAAAATACAAACACAGAAACACAAACTTAAAATTTAACTGATGGGAGAAAGAAAGAAACAAGAACAAAAACTTATCTGATAATCCTATACTACTACCACCGAGCGTTTACACAGCAGCAGCGGAGCGACGCGCAGCTTGGATGATCTTCGATCCGCGTGTGCGGGTGGTCTCGTTGGTGTGTGCTTGTATGAAGCTCGGCACTCAGCTGAACACACGATGATGGATGAGCGGTTGAAATGTGGAGGCAGATGCTGACACTCGATGACGATGATCCGTGTGCAGGTATGCGTTACCACGCACCGATGGTGCGCAAAATGGTTGGCGAATTGGCAATCGCAAAAACAATTTTCCTTCCGATGATGCCGAAAACACACTTTCTTCTCAGAAAAAAACTCACTTTTTGATAAATTTATCGGGAATTATGCCAGGAATCACTAAGCGAGAAAAAACTGATTATTTACGTCAGATAATAGCGAGAAAACTTCCAAATTAACGGAGCGCGAAACAAGTCGACCGTTCTTCTTGCTAGGACGCAGTGAGATCGATATTTTGTACATGGATGCGTGGATTTAAATGCCACCCATATGCAGTGATTTTGTGGGTGCCTTCACCAATACCTTAATCTTTTATCGTCCGTAAGGTACATGGATTCCTGAATACTCAATAAATCATCATGCCAAAAATGAACACTTATGGACTTTACCCTCTGCCTACTTATGGACATTTACTCTGACCATAGTAGGTAAAGGTATTGCAAAAGCCGTCATTTACTATACGATAGTGAATTCACTAAATTCACAAACATTTCATATGAGACTGATCTAAAAAAATGTATCACTGCTTATTGATGCGTTCATGTTAAGCAATTCATTTTTCCTAAACTGCCATTAAACGCATATGAGTCCCACGGCAGAATTGCACCCTACAGTGCTATTCGGTCAGGTATTCGGTGTTAAGGACCCACCGGAATGAAAAAATCTGAAACCTGACTTCATTGCACGTTTCTGCATGAATTTCAAAAATCATGATTCTCATTCTAATAAGATATAGTCTATTCCCTAAATTGATACCTAAGGATTAATTTGAGCCCAAATTCATGGATATCTGCCCACTCATGCAAAAGAAACTCTCTGGAGAAAACTAGTGAAAGTTATGTTTTTTTAATTTTATATGGGGAAACCATACCCCGCTTCCTTCTAACGGTTATAACACCATAATGGCTAAAAGGATTACCTAATAAATGAGTCTATTCCCTATTCTATACCATAAATATTAATCGATTATTAAATGTTCGAGCATATTCGCAAAGAATTTTGAGAAACTCACGAATGAATTTCAAATATGAATTTATAAAAATCATAGCCATAATGGCAACCATGCGGCAACATAGATTTGTTGCTTGCACAATGTGCTAACCATAAGATTTAGGTCTAAATCAATATTTATTCCCAGTTTGAAAAATACGCTGCACATATTCATATATATTTGATACCCTTTCTATTGAAATACTGTTAGAATACTCAAAACTAATTTTAGAAACATTATGTATGAATGAAAAGTTGAAGTAATGTTTCTTATTGAAACGTAATAATGTTGACCATACATTTATCCGATTATGTAATGTGCACATTTTGTTGCTTCACCGTTAGACAAAACATTTGTAGTGTTCACAATACACAAATATGTCACTCGAACATGTATATGCAAAACTAAACTAAAAAACATACATGCAGGCGTTTCGGAAGGACTGTTCGTTGCTTTCGGCACTATTTTCCTTTAATTCTTAGATACTAACTCGTTGATCAGTTGAAAATGATAAGAAAAGTGATTATCTCTATATCAAAATAAAATGTAGCAAACTGCTGATTTTCCATATAGTAGCTGGTCATTGACTCTGAGTGGTCACCGGAATTTTATATTAGATTGTGGTATGCCTTCATTTGCTTCTATAACTGTAGCAAAATGAAGATAGTCATAAACTCTGAGTGGTCACCGGATGGTCCCTTGGAAGAACCGGAACATCGGTAAATTAAATATTTCTTATTTTTTATTAGAGTATGCCTTTATTTAAATTTTGATTGTTTCAAATTCAAATTTAATTACATTTCATTCTAATCTAGGTGCTTCAGCTACTACAGTAAGTTGCCAACCTTAATTATTATGATATATATCAAAGTGTGTTTACATTGTTCCTGCTTTGGACATTCATTATTTTAAACAGGTTTCTTGTACCTGCATGTAAGTCTAACAATTGTCATCTAAAAATTAAAATCCAAAACTAAATCTTATCTAAATATAAAGGGAATTAATCGTTGCAATTGAGGATTGCAACGATTTTCGCCTGAAATTATTAATTACTTTGTTGGACATTTGTTCCAAAGTCTCAACATTCGAAATTCTATGTACTTCGGTAGTAATGTACCAGGCAGGTAACTTCAAAACCATCTTCAGAACTTTGTTCTGAATCCTTGGAATTGCTTTTTTCCTGGTAGTGCTACAACTAGACCATATTGGCGCAGCATAAAGGATGGCTGGTCTAAAAACTTGTTTAAATATTAGAAGTTTATTCTTCAGGCAAAATTTAGACTTCCTGTTTATAAGAGGATACAAACATTTTATATATTTGTTACATTTGGCTTAAATGCCCTCAATATGATCTTTAAAAGTTAATTTTTGGTCAAGTACAAGTCCAATATATTTCACTTGGTTTGACCAGAAAATTAGAACTCCGTTCATAGTGACTATGTGACTACTATTAGGTTTCAAAAAGAAAGCTCTAGGCTTATGTGGGAATATTATAAGTTGAGTTTTGGAAGCGTTGGGAGAAATCTTACATTTTTGTTAATAAGAAGAGAGAATATCTAATAGTACGTTCAGACTACAGAGTTATAACATGTTATAGCGCTATCTTGATGGTGGTTTCTGTGTTGCAATTTTTTGACAACCGTTATAACATGTTATAACTCTCCAGTCTGAACAAGGCATAAACTTTTCTGCAGTCTGCTGCAAATAACACGAAGACTTCTTCCTTTAGCGGAAATGCCTGTGTCATCAGCGAACAAAGATTTGTGTCAACCCTGAGGCAAATCAGGGAGGTCCGAAGTAAAAATGTTATACAATAAAGGCCCAAGAATGCTACCCTGAGGAACTCCTGCTCTAACAGGTAGTCGATTAGATTTGGAATTTTGATAATTTACCTGTAGAGTTCTGTCAGTTAAATAATTTTGAACTAAATTCATAATATTAAGTGGAAAATTAAACTTTTTCAATTTAGCAATCAAACCTTCATGCCAAACACTGTCGAATGCTTTTTCTATGTCTAGATGAGCAACTCCAGTTGAGCAGCCTTCAGATTTGTTTGAACGAATTAAATTGGTAACTCTTAAAGGTTGATGAGTAGTGGAATGCCCATGGCGAAATCCAAACTGCTCATTTGCAAAAAATTGAGGTCGTATTGATGTGAAGCATCATTCTATTCAAAATAATCTTTTCAAAAAGTTTACTTATTCAAGAAAGTAAACTTATTGGACGATATCTAGAAGCTTCAGCTGGATTTTTATCCGGCTTCAAAATTAGAACAACTTTTGCATTTTTCCATTTATCAGGAAAGTATGCCAAATGAAAACATCTGTTAAATAATTTTACCAAGAAAGACAGTTTTTTTGGTGAGGATTTAAAAAATTCCATCATTACCTGGAGCTTTCATATTATGAAACTTTTTAGTTATAGATCTTACTTCATCCAAATCAGGAAAATCATCCCCCAGGAATCATCAAAAATATTTTCCCGAAAGAAAATATTCAGATAATCCCGAGTAAACTGATTCTAAATAGGACTAGTAAGACCCAAACTGAAATTATGGAAGCTCTCGAATTGCATAGCAAGTTTCTGAGCTTTTTCCGAATTTGTGATCAAAATTTTATCACCTTCTTTAAGCACTGGAATAGGCTTTTGAGGTTTTTTCAAAATGTTTGTGAGCTTCCAAAAGGGTTTGCAACTCGGGTCTAATTTCGAAACATCGTTTTCAAAGTTTTGTTCCTCAGGGTAGATAATCGCTTTTTAATTTGTTTTTGCATATCTCACCAGATAACTTTCATGGCAGGATCGCGTGTTCTTTGATATTGTCTCCTACGGACATTTTCAAGACGGATCAATAGCTGAAGATCGTCATCTATTATAATTGAATTGAATTTAGCCTCGCATTTTGGTACTGAGGCACCTTTTGCTTCAACTATAGAAGTAGTCAAAGATTCAAGAGCATTATTAATACCAAATTTGGTTCGCAAAGGAATATTTGTATCAAAGTTATATTCCATAAATGTTCGATAGAGGTCCCAATCAGCTCTATGGTAATTGAAAGTAGATCTGTTGGGATTAGAAATAATTTCTTGGGATATTTCAAAAGTTACTGGAAGGTGATCAGAACCGGGGTCAGCATGGGTAACCAATTGGCTACAAAGTTGACATGAATCAGTTAAGACCAAATCAATAGTACAGGGATTTCTTCCTGAAGAAAAGCATGTTGGCCTGTTTGGATATTGAATAGTGTAATAACCTGCTGAACAATCATCAAACAGCATATTACCATTGGAATTGCTTTGAGCATTATTCCATGAGCAGTGTTTTGCATTAAAATTACCAATAATTAAGAATTTAGACCTATGACGGGTAAGTTTCTGAAGGTCACCCTTGAGAACATTCTTTAGCTGGCCTACGCATTGAAATGGCAAATATGCAGCTATAAACGTAAGTTGTCCAAATTTTGTTTCGACAGAAGCCCCCTAGGTTTCAAAAACTTTGGTTTCAAATGAAGAAAGAATTTTATGTTTCATACGTCTATGAACAATGATAGCAACGCCACCACCGGCTCCGTCAAGACGATCATTTCTATAAATGAAATAATTTGCGTCCCTTTTAACCTTATGGTCAGGTTTAAGGAACGTTTCAGTTATAACGGCGATATGCACGTTATGAACTCTCAAAAAGTTAAATAGCTCGTCTTCATTATCTTTAAGAGATCGAGCATTCCAATTTAATATATTTCATAACTTAAAATCCATTAATGAATTTCAATGTCATGAAAATATTGCTTGAAAATTTAACTCCAGTTTGAATAGCATCAAACATGGAGTTAGTTTTTAGCATATCATTATTCATGTCGATTAATGATTTTTTGCAATAATTCCATTTTGGGAGCAGTAATGCTACCTTAGTTAAAATCATCCAAATTTTCGTTAGAATTAAGTCGGTTAGAAATTTGATTTCGATTTCTACCCGGTGCAATAGCAGCATAAGTAGCTCCATTTGCTTGCTGAACATTGTTAGCAGCAGGTATGGATAAAGAATTTGAAATAGGGGAGCTATTTCTACCTTTGGGTACGAATGTAGAATTTGTTCCTCGCTGACCATTGTTAACAGCAGAGAAATAAGTGACAGGTCGTAAACGTGGAACATTTCCTACCTGTCGCTTAGAACGAGATTGTAGGATCGCTTTACGAGTCTTACATTCCCAAAAATTGGATTTGTGGTTTTCACCACAATTTGCAAATTTAAATTTCTTAGGATCTTCCTTCATGTGAGAGGAACCACCACAATTCATGCATTTAGCTGGCATTTAGCAATTTTTAGTTCCGTGACCCCATCCCTGGCACTTACGGCACTGAGTGAGGTTTTGGAAATTTCCTCCAGTCTTCCTGAAGTGTTCCCACTTCACTCGGACATGGAGCATTAGGCTAGCTTTTTCTAAGGCCTTAAGGTTATTTAGTTCACTAGACTTGAAGTGAACTAAATAAAAATTATTATAAATCCCGTTGCACGAATCGCCAGGACGGGATTTCATTTTCATTTTGATTACTTGGAGTGGCTCACGTCCAAGTAATTTTGTCAACATATCTTTGATCTGATCCAGTGATTCACCACTGGGCAGACCATTCAAGACAACCTTGATCAGACGTTCAGTTTTGGTGTCGTATGTAAAAAAAAATGTGATGCTTCTCAGTAAGATACTTGAGAAGACTTTTGAATCCGTCCAAAGTTTCAACCAATACGCGACAATCACCCCGATGACCAATTTGAAGTGAAAATTTGAATTTAACGATATTTTCTTTTTTATTTTATGCAATTTTTCAGCAAGAAACAATTTTTGGAAAACAAAAATAATTTCTGGAAAATTGTTTTTCCAGTTCTTTGTATGTTTCCTCCATAGTGAAAATTTGTATGGGAAATAAGTATTTTTATTTATTGCTGAAATAATTTCCTTTTCATACTGACGCAGTTATAAAGCAAGATCATGCAGGAGGCTGCTGGGTTCAATTCCCGGTATGTTTCGGGTTAAACATTTCTCGACTTCCCTGGGCATAGAGCATGATTGTACTTGCCACACAATTATATTAATGCATAAATGGTACAGACCTCGATAGTTCTCAATTAACAATTGTGGATGTGCTCAAAGAACACGGCGTAATGTCCCAGTAGGGACGCAATAAAAATCCAAAGAAGAGAATCATAAAATCGGAAAAATTGAACTGAAAGTTTGCAAGCCGTTAGAGAGCATTTAAATTAATTTTTCAGAATTTGAATAGCTAAAAAAAAGGTTATACCTGTTTTTCTGTGTGATCATCGTAAAAACTAATCTTCATGTTTTTTTCTGAATTGCTGAGATAAATAACTTATAATTTCACTACAACAGTTTCTTCCTACGATGTTTAGTTCCAAAGGTATGAATTTTTAAAGTTCGTGTTATCCGGGAAAATCTAAAAACTTCAATTAAAATTTTCTGGGAAAATTAACCACCCCTTACTTTTTTGATTTTTTTTTTGTTTTAATAATCATAAACTGTAACTGTTGGCAAAATTTCATAAGATTCTGATTCTCTTTGGAAAGAAAATCCATTATAGTTTTTAGTGTTTCTTTATTAATTATAATGTTTTTACATTGTGTTACATTATTGTATTAAAATATTACCATAAAACTTATTGTTTATATATATACATATCGTACGAGTGAAATGTTTGATTATCTACAACAAATGCTTCGTATTGGTCTCTTGCATTATAAAACAAATGTTTTATACATTGTAGCTATCAAATAATTTCATATAAATGTTACGAAATAACATATAAATTTAGATAAATATTTGCCATTGAATCGCATAAAATGAATAGAAGTTTCATTGATAAAATTATATTTATAAGTTACTGTATGTATGATAGAAACAGTTTTCAAAAGTTTCCCGGCTCTATAAATTTACAATTAATTGATTGTTAGCTGTACGTTTACAATTTAGCCCATAAATTGTATCAAGTTTTGTATCCGGCTTGAAACCAGCCTCATACAACATCGTCTTGCTTTATAGTTATATTTCCCAAATACCCCCAAATCCCAAATAATAGAATTATTCCATAAATGGTACTCTGAAGATGTCGTTAAGCTAAATAACCATACACATTTTATTGGGGCACTTTTATGTATTGATCAGATTGATAATCCAGTATTAGCGTACACCCAAAAATGGGGAAAACAAAAACGGAAATAAAAAATAAAACAAATTACCTTCCATGATCTACACAAAAACAACAAAGGACACACACCTAACAAGTTATTTCTCATCGTTCTCTCAAATAAAGTCCAATTTATTGCTGGCAAAAGTACCGTTAAACATGGTAACATTGATAGTTTTTTGAAGCATTTTCTAAATATTTTTGCAGCATTGTATGTTTTCCAAATTTTATATTTTTAAAACATGTACTCAGGTTTCTAGAGTCAATTCGTTAGTAATATGTTTAACGGAAATTATTGTATTCGCACTATTGTTTTAGTCTTGTGACCGACCTCAATATTTTGACTTGGGGTTACTTTGATAATGCTCCAAAATCATAAACATACAATATACGATTTAATAGATTAATTTAATGTTTTTTTTTACTATATGTTGTTCATTCTCATAAAAACCATTGATAATGTATTGAATTATTTATTGATTTCACTCCATATAACTTCCCTATTGACGATGCAGTGGTCCATTTGCTACTTGATCAACATTATAATCATGAATTTTTGGCATAATTTTAAATAATACCGCATTCAGGAGTGAACAGCACCTTTTAAAATCAAATCGTTTTAAATTCATATATACGTAAACATTTAGCACTGGGTGTATATATCAAAATATGATTTGTTGCTTGCACAATGTGATAATCAGAAGAAACAAAATTTAACTTTTTTCTCAGTTTGAACAATACGCTGCACATTTTTTTTTCCATTGGTTTATTTTTTTCCGTCGATCTTGTTTTCCGTGCTGAGCACCAATGCTACCGACGTGCCAGGAAGGCAGCTCCCACACCTGGACCCTACCTATCGACCCATCATCAACTCATGAACCGGGGACCAACGGCTTTACTTCCCATCCGAAGGAAGGCGTGATCAGAGATGTTATGCCTCAGAACATCCCGGCGGCGCCGACTGGGATTGAACCCAGGCCTGCTGGGGTGAGAGGTAATCACGCTTACCACTATACCACCGGCGCCGTTACGCTGCACATATTTATGAAGATTTGATGCCCTTTCTATTCAAATATTGTTTGAATACTCAAAACTAGTTTTAAAAAATGAAAAGCCGAAAAAAATATTTATTGAAACTTTATCATTACGACCATTCATTTATCCGATTATGTAATGAGCACACTTTGTTGCTTCACGGTTAGACAAAACATTTGTAGTGTTCACAATACACAAATATGTCACTCGAACATGTATATGCAAAACTAAACTAAAAAACATACATGCAGGCGTTTCGGAAGGACTGTTCGTTGCTTTCGGCACTATTTTCCTTTAATTCTTAGATACTAACTCGTTGATCAGTTGAAAATGATAAGAAAAGTGTTTTAATCTTTATTTTAGAGATTCTTAGCCCAAGGCTAGTTCATCTCTAATCCGTAAAACTTATTACTATATAGTTTTATTGTAGTATGCCTTGATTTGTCTATATATCAATATGTCATGCAGCAAAATACTGATTGTTATAATATCAGGTGGTCAAAGACTCACCGAATGGTCCTAGGAACATCCATAAAATTAAATACTTCCTGTATTTGGTTGTGATAATTATGCAATGTAGTAAAGCACTGAATTTATATTCATCAGCTGGTATTAGACTCTGAGTGGTAGATTAGATTGTAGTATGCGTTGATTTGTATCTGTAACTGAAAAGTATAAAAATGCTGATTTTTGAGCTGGTCATACTGAGTGGTCACCGGATGGTCTCCTGGAAGATCCGGATCATCCTTAAAATTAAATAATTATTGTATTGGATTGCAGTAAACCACAATTCGTCTCTTTGTAAATAAGAATGTAGCAAAATTTTAAATTTTTAACATTAGCTGGTCATAGCTTCTGACTGGTCACCTGATGCTCTTTTTCAGTGATAATTAGGTTGGAATATATTTAATTTTTCAAACGTGGTTTTCAGTATTTTTATGACCAACAGAACCCTCCCGGTACAGAACCTTGAAAGATGGTTCATTTGGCTTTTTCTGAGAGCTACAAAAGTTTAATTTTTACTGAAATTTTAATGGACCATCTGCACTTATATTTGGGATGAAATAAATTTAATATCAGACTGCGGAAGTTTTGAAATTGTTAGTGTTAGCATTTTGCAAATTGTGGTTCTTAGCACAATTCAAAAATTGCTGCTGTCTGGAATCAAATTTATTTTTTTTTTATTTAGATGCAAGGGGACGCAGGCATGTTTTCTACAAATTTACTGGCTTTTCTGATCAAAATCCAAATTCTGTTTATGAAAAGGTTCTCTAATATCTTCTTGACAAGTGGAACTGAAGGGAAACATTTTCATGAACAGAAATTCGGTTTTGAATGAAAAAAAACTGCTTTGACATTTTTTTTTGTGCTCAGCACGGAAAACAAAATCGGCGTTAAATAAATCCAAGAAAAAACAAACATTTTTCCTCACGAATTAAATTATCAATGCTGTAAAGAAAAACTGTATGAGGCTGTCGGGCTGTGTGCCGAAGTGAAATAAGGTATACTGAAATGGAGCCGCACCCATCAACCAAAAGAATTTCCAAAGTATCCATGTACCTTAGAGCAGGTATATGATCTTCAAAATGTCTTTGGAAACATCCCTGATAAACGTACACTTGTCTATGATCTTCTGAAGGTATATGGAAAAAAATTATCAACCTACTTACTTTCGTGAATGTCTAAAAGACATGATTTCATTTATTGAACAATAAGAGATCTCCAAAATAATTACCAATCGATCAGAAGAACTGCCATAGTGCAGGTCTATGATTTCCTGAAGGTCTTTGCAATAATTCCCGATCAACCTACTCTTGCGAAAATATCTAAGAGACATTATTTGATTTATTGAGCAATTAGAGGTCTTCAGAATAATAAGTGACTATTTAACTAGAAATATCCAGACACAAACAAAGATTCAGAGCAGATTTATGATCTACTGATCTTCTTTGAAATAATTTCGGATCATCCTTTTCTAGCAAGAATATTTAAGAGATATGATTTGATATATTTAACAATTAGAGATCTTCAAAACAATTAATAATCAACCATAAAAAATGCCAAAGTATTAAGAAAACATAATGCTGGTCTAGTCTTCTGAAGGTATTTGAAATAATTTCTGATGAACCTTCCTTTTTGCGAGAATGTCTAAGAAGCATGATTTGATTTATTGAACAATAAGAGATTTAAGAAAAAATATCAATCAACCAGAATAATTTTCAAAATATCCAGATACCATGGGGGATTTTCTTACAGTCCTGGTGTGATTTATTGAGAAATTAGAGGTTTTCAGAATAATTAATAACACTTGAAATATCCATAGACCTTAGTGCAGATGGATGCAGATCAGGAAGTTCTTTGTAATAATTTAGATCAATCTACTTTCATGCTAGTATATCTAAGAGTCAACATTTTATTTATTGAACAATAAGAGATCTCGAGAATATATACCTAAACATCCAGGTCCATGATTTTCTGAAGGTCTTTGAAACAATTCCTGTTCAATTTATTCCAGATATAAGAAGGAATCATCAATCCATCAACCAGGAGAATTTACAAAATATTTAGAGACCATAGAGCAGGTGTATGATCTTTTGAAGGTCTTTAGATGCATTTCCTTCCTTTAGATGCAGATCAACCTACTCTTGCGAGAATTTCCAAGAGACATGACTGGATTTATTGAAAAATTAGAGGTCTTCATAATCAAAAGTTACTAACCAGGAATAACCAGAGACCTAGTACATGTTTATGATCTTCTGATGTTCATTGTAATAATAATTGCGGATCAACGTACTTTCTTGCGAGACTAGGGATTGTTCAAGTTATAGAATGAAGACACACTACCAGCCCCATTTTTTTATTTGACTACTTAGTTAAATGCTTTCTTTTTTTTTATTAATAACTTTATTTGTACAGGCTCAATCGAATAAACTTTACAGAGCCGAGTTATCATTTTTGTTATACATTATTGATTTCTTATATTTAAAGTTAAAGGAGCTGGACCGGATACTCGCGGTTGTCTCGAGGTTAGTGGGGATTTACAATTTTTTTTGGATGGGAAAAGGGAGAGGGAGGTTTGAAATGTAGTTTACGATACAAATATTTCATTAATCCTAAAACATGAACTAATTTCTATTCATCTTGAAAACAAACATAAAAAAAAACCCACACGTACAGAATACAAACTAAACACAAGGTTAATAAAACTTACAATCTAATGTTAATATTCTTAAAGTAAACATATATGAGTTTCATAAACTCCAGATCGCGTCTAGCCAAAATATCCCGAACTGGAACATTAGGTTGTCTACCTCGAGCACCGTTAAATGCTTTCATCGGCAAGTTTTAAACTCTTCTTATAAGCAACATAGCATCAATAATGTACTATATTTTGCAGAATGCAGGTTTATGATAATCTGAAGTTCTTTAAAAAAATTGTTGATCAACCTTTATCCTTGCAAGAATATCTAAGAGCCATAATATCATTCAGGCTTGCAGCCATTCGTTTGCTATAAAACAAATGTTTTTTTTTCGGATTTATGGAGTCATTACATCATATGATATGATGTATGATGACATGATATTATGATATTTTGCACATACGAGAAACAAGATGAGTTTGTAAAGTATGTGTTTTACACATGAAACCTGTCAATTTTGCTTTCAGAGATTCATAATTTGATAATCAATGATTATTAATTATTCATGAAGAGTGAATATTCACCGATCATAAAATTGCTGATTGTGACTCTCTAAAAGGATAAGTGAAAATATTCATGTGCCAAATATATAAATTACAACTTCTTCTTGTTAATTACAAGCATACAATCAATTGATTTCACAATGATGAAAAACCAGTTTTTATAGAAAACGAATGGCCACAACCCTGGTAAATATGCTCTCTTCACGAAGAATGGATGTTCAACGATCATAAAATTGTGCCTCTCTGAAAGTGAAACTGACAGGTTTCATGTGTCAACCACTTATTATACAATCTCTTCTTTTAACTGACAAGTGCAAAATATATTCTGAAGATTTAATAATTTCATAACACCCACAATTTTTTTATAGTAAATTAATAACAAAAACCTTAGCCAATATGTTACAACAAAGCCACCTAGTTATTGATTTTATGGTTTTCTGAAATATACAGATCGATCACTTCCTCCATATGGTTTACCAGCCATTATCAATTGACCATGCCTGTCACGTCAGCAACAGGAAATGGGATATTAATCAATATGATATTATAACATCCAATCTCTTATGTAAAACATGGTTCATACGAATTATCGCATAACCTTAATATGTCTGCATCTGTATAAAGGTATGAATTTTGAAACTTGAATCCCCCATCAGCCATAATATTCACCCATCACTAAATTCCCAATATATGTTTTACCCCCGAATGTATATGCAAATATGTTAGTGCAACATGTAGAGAATCGCACTACATGTCGCAATACATTTCCTTGATGCCAGATGATTTTTTTACAAATTCACCCATTTTCTCATTCCGGTGGAGCCTTAAGGTATACATTTTTGCTGATATTCAGCATTTAACTTTCAAAGGAGCGGTTGAAAAAATGTTTGACCGAAATTTTGCTAATTTAAGGCGGCCAAATATTCTGTGCAGCACTACCCAGAAGGATTACATATGACATGGGAAAGTTATGCGTATAACAGCAGTAAATTTCCGCGAATGAAAGGCACGCAGTACTATTCTATTGGAGGAGATTTATTTACCTATAGGGAACATTGAGAGCTATTGCATCGGTTTTGAGCACATTTTTTTTGTATACAGCAATCATCAGCTTTTTCCCATCCAGCTTCACAACGTAGAACCAATCGACTTCAAATTCAGCCCTTGTCGGTGGAGCAGGAGAAAGTTTTTGTGCAACACATGTGTGTAGAGCTTTGTTTTGACTTCCGATTTGCTTGGCTGTTCGGATACGGGACGTACCGGAAAAAAAAACTACCACGGTCAAGATCTGTGTGAAGAGCGTGTTTGACCGTTCAATATTTGGATGTTTGCACAGTGTTCTGAAAGTTTTTATCAGTTTTCCAATCTCATTCATAAAAACTTTATCCGTTCGTTATACTGCTGGTGGGTATTTGCGAATGGTTTGTTCGGCTATTGAAAACATTTCAGACTTTTTTTTTCGCTAATTGGCTCCGACGGGCGATTCACAGTTTAAGTAGGTAGGTGATTTTCAGATAATTGGAGCTTAATGATGCTTTGTTGAAAATGAAAGCGAAATATAGCGTAATATTTTCCTCTTACAAATGATTTTCGGAAATTTGGTAACTCACCGTCCCTGTAACTGTTAGTTTCTAAAAAATATGTCCAACAAACCTGTGGATACCAGTCGGAACTGGTTCACCTTCTAGGATTTTTCGCTACTTTTGCGAACGTTCTGTCGGCTCTCATCTTAATATTCTAGATGCACTTCCACAGTTATTAATTGAGAGCTTTCTATGCCAACGGATGCGTGAATTTATTTATTTTGTGGCAAACACAATAGTACTCTATGCTATGGAAGTCGAGTATATTTCCAACCAGATAGATTTCCTGAAATTAGATCACTATATGCTTCTAATATATTATCCAAATTAGTTGAATATAAAACATTTGAACGTTCCAACCGTTGGCATTTATCTGTACTAGCTCTAATGAATATAGTTAACTATTATTTTGTCCCAAATGAGGTCCTGAGTGCATTTTGTGCTTATAAACTTACTAACTAAGGACTTCCATTTTTGTTTTTGTTGGACGGAAAGAGTAAAGGCCCAAGCGCAATGACAGCGGAAGCGGAAAAGCCCGATCTGAGTAAGACTACTTGTCGAATTGAAAACTAGTTAAAACCAAATCGACATGGGTTAGGCTTCTTGATGTCATTTGTGACAACTGTCAAACTTTCCGTTTCCGTTCCGCTTCCGTCCACATTACGTTTGGGCCTTAAGACTTTGATTTTTGTCGGTATTGAATTCGCGTTTTCAATGCCTACTGATTCTAAATTCTTACAAACTCGGTGAGTGTCATGATATTTTGCATCACTGGTTCTGCATCACTTACAACACTCACGCATGCTCCGGATGTGCTCAAACGGTTCCAAATTGGGCCTTGATTAGCCTCCCAAAATTTGAACTCATTTAGTGAGAAACTGACTTGGCACAAACCATTTCAAGTTTATATGGGTGTAGGTGGATAAATCAGGGTGTTTGGTCATATCTCCGGAATCAAATGCCCAATCGTTATTTAATTTCAATAATGTTTTATTGGAAATAGATACAAAGATAATGAACCTGGTTTCACTCAAATCTATTCGGTCATCTCCGAGAAAATTAAGTGAGTATTACGTGTTATCGAAAAATATAATTTTTTTGGTCATATTTATGGAACCAAATGTTCGCATGAAACTTTATATAATTTTATGATAGATATAAACAAACAAAATGATACCAATTGCACACAAATCGGGCAAGCCATTTCTGAGAAAGTCAGTCAGTAATAATGTTTTATCGCAAAATATCTCTATTTTGATCATATCTCCGGAACAAAACGTGATCGGGATAAAATTCTCAAAGATTGTATCAAAAAAAAAAAACAAATAAAATTGAACCTGTTTCACTCAAATCGTTTCAGTCATCGCTGAGAAAAGTGACCGATCGGGATGGAATTCAATAGGGTTTTATGGAAGATAAAGCCAAAAATTTTTTTTTCCTTGATTTGTTTCCGTGCTGAGCACCAATGCTACCAATGCCAGAAAGGCAGCTCCCACACCTGGACCTCAGAACATCCCGGCGGCGCCGACTGGGATTGAACCCAGGCCTGCTAGGGCGAGAGGCGATCACGCTTGACACTACACCACCGGCGCCGCTAGCCATAAAAAAAATGGAACTAGTCCAACTCAAATTGGTTCAGATACCACCATCGAGGTTCTTTTATGTTTTGTAGTGGCTTATTACTTTACAAAAACTTCAATGTAGCTCGTTTAGTGCGGATACGTTTAACTTTAATTCAAAAATTAATAGACTCATGATCTTATATATATGTAAGCTGGCTTGGTTTGAATCATCGTAAACTTATTTTAAAATCTAGTGGGATAGTTTTTTTGATTTTTGTGATTGCTCTGGTTTAGTGTTAAACATGCATATCTCCATACGCCAAAGTTACGAGTTCGAATCTCATTCTCGGACAAGTTGCGCAGATTGTTTTAATAGTGATGAGAATACCGGTTTGTACACCTTTCGCGTACAAAGTCCCTCACAAAAACCAAGCCAAAAAATACCTGCGTATTTTTAAAACAATGGAAAAAATCGATTTTCCTAAGAAAACCACCCATAATTGCTTTTCAATGTTTAACTGCATTGAGGAACGTCTAATCAGTACCCACATCCAAGCAAGATATGTAACGTTCTATTACAGTGTAATGAACAGATTCACCGATGTGATCGTCGGAAGGATGTTAAAATTATTTTTAATTTTTATGTTAGCCTATTTTTCGAACATATTCTGTTTCCCCAAGTGCATTCCGTCTAGAAAATCAACTCGTGAAGGTTTTACACAAAAATATGCATTATGTAAAAAGTCTCTTGTACGCTGCAGTCCATTGCAAGAACTGCCATTAGAACCTTACATTGGATGTAAGAGAAATTTGTTTTGCGAGCATGCAATTTGTTTTTGAAACTTATGAGAATATTTTGAGAAAACACAAAATTTTCACGTAACTACGTATTTTCTAAAAAAAATATATATATATAAAAATAAATTTTCCATATACAGATCATATTCTATTTTCTAAAAAAAAATATATATATAAAAATAAATTTTCCATATACAATCAATAATCCCATCCATATAAAGTGGAGTTGCCAGGAGGTAGGTTCAACCTGTATCCATGCAGATTGTTTATGGAACTTGTGAGAATATTTTGAGAAGATTGAATCCACAGCAGTTCACGAAATAATCATAAATATAAAAAAAAATCATATAAAATCAACCATCCCATCCATATAAAGAGAAGTTGCCTTGATGTACGTTCAACCTCTACCCATACAGATTGATTATGTTTGCTTAAAACTATTTAAAAATGCTCTTTTCCAAGTTTGTTGGTTGTCTACATTCAGTAAACATAATGCTTTGCTGGATGTAGGTATCCAAGGGTATTTCAATATACTTGTTTTAAATCGCGTTTTTGGTTATGAAAAGCATAGAATACACTTAAGTAATTTGTTTATTGAGTTTAATCAGTCTTAAATTTACCGAGGAATTGAAATCCGCGGTCAGATTCTACATATAATGTATTGTAAAGAATTTTATATAAGTAAGTATGTTAAATTTTGAGGTACTTTAAAAATGAACATCATATTCGGAATTTGTACACTACATGGAAGTGGAAAGTTTTGGAAGGTTTAATGATAACCTTACACCTTAAAACACTTTTTGAAAAGTGTCCTGCTTAGATTGACATCCAAAATATGTGTCTGTACAGAAAAGGTAAACATTGATAAAGGTTTAGATGGTTTGAAGTTTATATGGAGATTTTGGGAAAACGATGGGAAATCATTGAATTTCACTTACATAGCTCTAAATTTGTGCAGGCCATTGGCATTGGCTTGCAAAATCTTAAAGTTTGACACCCATATTGATATGGTTCCAATCATATCCTGAGTTGGCCACTTCCCCCGAGGCACCCAGAACCTGATCCAAGGAAGCCGGGGCAAGATGTGAACCTGTAAAAGCTGCGATTGGCTATGCAATCCAATGCCATGAAGCCAATGAAGTTTGACACCTATATGCTTTCGGTCATGTCCCAAATAGGCCACTTACATCGGGGAACCCCAAAACCTGCTCCAAGATGGCCATAGCAACTTGTGACGCTGAAAACGATTCAGAAGACATCGCGCTGAAAAATCAAATTGGCGTGATTCAAAAGATTAACATTACTGGTCACTTTACCAAAACCGATTTCAATGAAATGGCCAGATCTAAGTTGTTTCTCAACAGATCTTTATTTAGATATTTCTTTTAGTATCAGGAAAAACATAAATAACTTTTCATACCAAAAAAATACAAGCTATGAAAAAAATCTGTTTTGACATACCACAAAAAAAAAAAAACATCTACGGTGGTAACTGAATGCCACACATTTTCAAATGGCTTATTAAAACTGCTATAACTTTCTTATAAAATGCACCGGGTTTTATCAACATTGGTTCATTTTTCAAAAAGTTAATGCCATTTGAATTTTGCCAAAATTTAGCCTGTCCCGAACATTTTGTCTATCCTCTATATATTGGTTTGGACACGCCACTTGGTTCGGATTACCCATCCGCCCTGAAAGTGGAAATGTGTAAGAATCTTCGGAGCAAGTAGTTTTAAGCTACGCAAGATTTGAGGCTGAGCCATAGGAGTTGAATCCATTTAGCGGAGTGATCATCAACTCGGCGGAAGTTATTCAAGTAATAGACAAGAGCACGAGGAATGACACCCATAGTTCTGTTAGGGCTTAGATCTAATTTTGGGCCGTATTTGCGTGTAATTTACGAGTGAATTTTTTTTCTTCACAAAATGGAGTGTTTTCAAAGCAGACAACTTCTAACTTTGTTTACTTTTCCGTACGTAAGATTTGTTAAAGAGTAACACATTGTTGAGATATCGTTAAAAATCTAACACTGCTTCTTGACCTCAACCTCGGCCTACGGATTCTACATTCGGTCTAACGCATTGAAACGCTATTGAATTCACTTCGGCCTATCGGATGAAGATACAAATTGATTCGGTCGGAACGTTTCTTTTGTTTTCGAAAATAATGACTTCGTTCGGTAGCTTTTGAACTAAAGTATCGTGACTTGTTAACGAAGAAATCATGGATATATTTGAAAACGATAGGCATAAAATAGACAACTAGGCCGAATTAGATCTCTACACTATGCAAATATTGTGAAAGTGAAGAGACGATCAGTGAACTAGCAACGCCGCCTAATTGAGCTAAACACAGGTACAGGAGTTTACCCCCCACTTCCCGAAAAAATATTGTACGGTGGTTCCAGCGGAACAGGCTAGAGGAAAATACGGAGTTTTTAGTGGTTAAGAATCCCACACCGTACCAAAGCGGGGAAACAGACCTTTTTATTATTTCCTCCTTACAATATATAAAACACACATACGCCGTTAAAACAAGATCCCCAGTTGCACTATTGCCAGTGCTTCTTCGTTAATCGTTTCGCTTAATTTTGGCAAACAGTGGATTTACTCAAAAGTAATTTGAATTTTCCGGTTACTTTTAGACTAAGTAAAATTTCCATAGATTTCCCTCATATTCAATATTCAGAAGATTTTCCTGGTTTTCCACAAACCAGGAAAATCTTCTTGAATATTGAATGTGAGGGAAATCTTTAGAAATTTCACTCAGTCTAAGAGTATACTAATAGATTAAGAGAAACCTCTATCGATTTTGCTCATATTCCTGCCCGAAAAATTCAACTCGCTTTTGAGTAAATCCATTTAGCCGAAACAGAGTCCGTATTTGTCATTGCTAAAAGTAAATTATTGTTCAAATCTCACGGTGAGATCATCAAAACAACTTCAAACTAAATACCATTTCAGCTCATCCTGAGTTATAATGGTAATAATGTTAGGTCTGCTTCATCCTTTATGAGGTCATTATCATTTTGAGTTGAAAAAGCTGTTTTCGGCAATCCTCACTTTGATCCATCGAATCGTTGTTCACCATTCAGTTTAACCGTTTCCATTTAGCGGCAGAAAATCTGCTTCCCTCTTCATATGTACCGATGAGTTTTGGGAATTGGCCAAAAATAACTGCTGAAAACCACCAGGGTACACCATTTCGGCAAGTAGTCTTTATCGTTTATGTACAGTTAAAGATGGACATGGAATGCTTCTACTCACATTGGAACTTTTAAAATTAAAGCTCTTCTACGGCTACTGTTTCTAATATTTATGTGATATTATCTAAAAATCGGTATTTTCCTCCACATTGAGAAGGATTTCTTGAAAATAAAGGCAGGTTAATGGTTAATGGTTAATTTATCGTTTGTGTTTGTCATTCAATGATGATGGTTAAGAGAGCTCTCTCTATCAATAATTGAGGACGTGCTGATTTAAGGAATATCTAGTTAAGAGTAAGTAATAGTTTAAGATGGAATGTCTCAAGGCATGTAGAGCAAAAAGTTGAAATCTGTAATCATGACATACATGTGCAATGATCGCAATAAACATCATTAATAGCATGAAAAATGCTAGATAAACGATGTATATAATTTACGAAACATCCAATATAGACGTAGACTGTTATGATTCATTACCATGCACGAAGAATCTTTCTGTCTTACACTGTGCATCACAGTTTTCCAATATGGATCAACATCGTCTCTCCCATGCAAATCTTTCATGCCGTTACTCATGTATGGTAGGCGCCCATGCAATGATCAATTTAATTAGACCTCACACGTATGAAACTACCCCTGAAGCTGCAATTAAAACTTTTCTTTCCATACTGGGGATAATCCTGGGCCGTGCTCCAACAAGGAAAGCATAAAGTTAACACGGTGCTCCTGAGTCGGCATGTGGAGTTTGTTACGCCATGCCCCAGTTGTTTTGTGGCTGCACACGAGGATTCTACCGCATTCTACCAACATAACTTTGCCGAAGAACGTATGCGTGAGTGGGAGTGATTTTTAGTCGAAGTTATTGCTATAAGGTGATTTTCTTTAATTAATGAAAATGTCTTAAGCGTAAAAGTGAACGTTGAGGAAAACAGTCGGTTCAACAACTTTGATATTTGTATAAGATAATTACTTGCTGTGGTGTAGATACGTATATCGCTTGTATAAATTTAAGAAAGTTCGACATAGCTAAATTTGACGGAGCGATCAAGGACATCTTAGCGACATTGTTGTCACGACCGATATACGCTACTTCTGCCAATTCTGGCAACCAGCAACAGCATGTTTGATCGTCTCCCATTCTGCATTACACTTTCTACATGTCGCAATAACCCGATCCTGGATGGCTACTATGAAACTTTCAGTCTCTGAGAAGAGTTGACCTCGCACCAGCCACGTATTCGACGCCCCTTTGTCGAGATGCGCTTGTTCCAACTGATGGGGATGCGTCCCATGCAGCTCCTTCAGCTTCCACGATGCGACTTTATCTTCGACAGTTTTTAGGTCGAAATTCAGCTGGTAGGCTTCGTGACGGTTCTGGATTTCTACGAAGTAGCTGAATCTGGGAAACACATAGCGCTTGGATATCAGTAATGCCTCTTCCTCCTTCATCACGTGGCAAGGTGACTCCCTCGATGGCCGATTTTGGGTGATGCATGCGATGCTTACTCAGCAAAAAATAAATTTCAATACTACATTACAAAATGCACTTCAATAATGTCGAAAACCTCATGTAATTTTTATTGCCACAAAAATAATCAAATGCAGAAAAAGCAATGTAATGTCAGTTCATGCACTAATTTAATGATAAGTTTGTCGTTTTTGGCACGATTGAAGTGCATTTCCTTTGATGTGATATCAACATTTATTTTTTGCTGTGTAGTGAACGGCATTTGTACTGCTCGTTCTATCGTCTCCAAGTCTGTTTTGGTCCACTTAATCACCCCAAAGCTATAGGGGCACGGCAAACGTGTTTATCGCCTTTATCTTGTTGCTGGCCGACAGAAATGACCTCAGAATATGATTGATACGATACAAGAACTTTCCCTGAAGCTCCTTCTTGATCGTTGTATGGCGAATCCCTTTCAGTTTCAGGAACTCCAGATACCTGTAGGTTTTGCCTTCAACCATATTCTGAATCTCCTCCTGTTCGTTGATGCAAACACTGCCAGCATCCACTACTTGACCCCAACGGGACTGTTCGACATTCATCGACTCCAAATCCATCCGGATGTCATTACTATTACAAGCTGCAATAGTGGTGTAGCTTCTCCACTGTTTCCGCAAACAGCTTCAAGTCGTCCATGTAGAAGGTGTGGGTAAAATTTGTGCTTCCTTCTCCACTTCGATCCTGTGGGACGTCAAAAAATGTGTACGAGAAAGTTCGTCCGATAGTGCAACAACTACTGTCGACCCGCTTCCATCGATCAACCGTAATGTACACCGATGGATCCAAATACGACAACACTGTAGGTGCCGCATTTCATAATAATGGTTTAGCGGGAAATTAAGCCTTCCGACGCAATGTAGCGTTTTTTTCTGCGGAGGCGTACGCCATTAAGATGGCTGTTTCTATTCCGAACATTTCGAACGAATTAGGCTGTGAACCATTTGCCGAGTTAAATTTAACTCGTGGTTAAAAGTGACATTTCGAAAGTTATTTCTTATGTTCGAAAATCCTCGTGCTGTTGATCGACCGGTTTTCGAGCCACGGTCGTCAAAATTTAACTTCTTGTCTGTCAGAAGTAACCACGCTCGTAAAGCAGGGTTAATCGATAACTTTTCATCTGTCAAATTTTAACCAAAAGTTAAAATAATCCACCAAATGGTTCAGAGCCTTAGTCATTCTTAGGGACTTTGCAAGTTGTCTGTAGGCCTTAGAAGCTGGAACATCTAAGCACCCGTGGATTCAGGAAGTGGAACAAATATCACGAAACAAATCCGTCCGTTTCTGCTGGATACCTGGACACGCCGGCATCCACGGAAACAACGAGGCTGATCGGTTAGCAAACATGGCGAGAACATAACCTCCCATTGATGTACCAATCCCAGGCGATGATGCGCTGAGAATGGTGATACAAAACATTCGCCAACGATGGAACGACCAATGGTTCGCGACCAGAGACTCCAAACTAAGAGAAGTCAAAAACGACACGCACAAGTGGACGGAATGGGGAAGTACTTTCGACCAGCGTGTGCTAACACGACTAAGAATTGGTCACACGCGGCTAACCCATACGTTCTTATTGAAGAAGGAAGCCCTGCCCAGTTGTTGTGGAAAGGCTTTAGATGTTCAACACGTGATTCTGCAGTGTAAAAACTACGAGAGTCAACGACAAGAGAACGATATTGACACAACAAGCTTGCGAGATGCGCTAGGAAACTCTGAGGAGCAAACCACCAATTTGCTGAATTTTCTACGGCAAATTGGACTGTACCGAAAAAATTGAAGGATGTAGAGAAAAAAAGGACAAGCAGCCGAAACCCGGTGTAGAGGCAAGAAGATTATGCAGTTAACGGAGCAATGAAGGAAGGAAGAATGTGAAGAAGAAGGAGCAGCCGAAACCCACTGTAAAAGCAAGAAGGTTAAGCAGTTAACTGAGCAAGGAAGGAAAGAAGAATGTGAGGAAGGCAAACATGCAATTGGATGAAGATCAAAGAAGATAAACTGAACTGGACAAATTGATACGGTTATGTAAAGAAGCTGAAGGTCATCAAGAATACAAAGCGGATAGCGGATGGAAGAAGAAAAAGAAGAAGAAGATCAAAAGAAAAATTATGATGAAGTAAAGGCGGAACGAAAAATGAAGCGTAAAAGAGGAAGAAGATAAAAAAGATAGCAAAATGAAGAAGACGACACCAATGGAAAATTGGAGGAAATCAACAAAATATTAAAAAAAAGATGATGAATAAAGAAGATGAAGGAAAGATAGAAAAAGTAAAAGTGAAATTAATTGAAAAGAAGAAGTGAAGGAAACGAGGAAAAGAGACAAAGCTTAGTGCAATTAACCATAAACACCAACACTCACACCCACACATCATTACACTAAACTGAAACAGACATGAATGCATCTATGGATGTAAATTGTCTTAAATAAATACAAAAAAAAATTATTATTATTTTTATTATTAATTTTAATTATTATTATTATAATTATTATTTTAATTATTATTCATATTATTTATTTTATTAATAATATTGTTATAATAACTCTTAATATTTTTATTATTATTAATTTTATTCATATTATATCAATTATTATTATTATTATTATTATTATTATAATAATAATTATTATTATTATTATTATTCCGTGCCTACTCTATGTACCACATTTATCACTGTTCTAACTCTGTTTCCATAATGAAGTGCTACAAAGTGCAAATCAATAAAAGTCCATTCCGTTTAGCAGCTAATAAATCGTGTTAAACGGGGTAGTGAGCGATGCGCTTCCTATGCCACACAAGTGAAGTAGAAGCTATTTTTTTTCACTCGTGCTCCTTTCTGCATGCCATTTTTATTTATTGCACTTTTTATCGGAATGTGTTTGAGATTGCAGTTCGTCACCTTTCCCTCCGTCCGACAGAGAAGCACACTTTGCATACTAATTTCTTCGTCACTAGGTCCGAATTCCTGTAATGCACCTCCTCCGTGGCCTTTTTACGTCTAGGAATGGATGACGAAGAAAGTTTTTCCTTCTGACAAGGATTTTATCGGAACATTGTTACTAAAGAGCTACGGTTGCATTGCAACGCAGTAGTGATGAAACGTCCGCAGACATCGAAGTACAACCGTTGCGAGAACTTTAAAGTGAGTAAATGATATGCAATTTGTGTAAATTATTCCTTTCGACTTATCGCACTGAATTGCAACCTTTGCCTGTTGGCCGATCGTATCCATTGTAAAGAAATGGAACAAGGAACATTTTTCATGCCTCCTGTATCAAGAAAATAACATCAGAAACCAGTTTAACTAGACGGTAAGCATAATCTTCTGGACTCTTTATTATTTTAAATAAGTTTTGGAGCCTTTCGGGAATATTTTGGGGTTCATTTCTAAAGCGTATGTAACAAATCAATGTTGGGCTTTAAACGCTTTGATTATCGATTGCTTTTCGATTATATCTGCACTATTTGATTAAGTTTTGCTGTCAGATTCACTTGTATTTTAAGAAACATTTATATTTTAAGCTCCTCAGTAGCGGTAGATTGGAAAAACTCAGATAAAAATCGAAAGACATGGACACTAAATAAGCAGCTCAACGGGCCCATCTTACGTTAATGTGTGTAAAATACTTTTATCAAATCATGCTTCCAAAATACATAGCATACATAGCGGATTGCACTCTTGGTCATAGTCAGAGGGGTCATAAGGCTCTGCCTCCCCCCATAATCAGCTTAAAGATAAATTTAATTACTCGCATAACAGTCCCAGTCCCACAGTCCCAGTCATGACCGTTGTTTATTTTTATCGTTCTTTCAAAAGTCACACGGAAAATGATAATTTTGTATGGGAAATACCAAATCATGTTAATAACATATTGAAAGTATTCACATTTCAGTCCTATTGGTACCTTATCTCGATTTCAATCTATGTTTTTCTGTTTATGAGGAAATAAATTATAAATTTCTCTACTTCCCTGGGCATGGAGTATGATTGTACTTGCCACACAATTAAACTAATGCAAAAATGGTACAAGCATTGAAAGCTCTTAATTAATAACTGTGGAAGTGCATCTTCGAGACAATTTGGTGAATTTTAAAATGCATTCATTTGCCAGATAAATACCCTTGAACTTCTTTCAATTAGTGGACGTTCAGTTATAAGGCATTGCAGTTAAGGGTTTTTTGCATATTGGACGTTTAATGTATTCGTATATCATATTTATATCATATTTGTCTCATACAAATATATTCTGTATTCTGCGAACCGGTACACCCGAAAGGACAAACCAATCGATTTCTCGTGTAGTTATTTCAATTATTAATTTAATTTGGTTTAATAAATAATGAAAACATCATCTAAGGATTTTAAATTGGACACCATGCTTTAGGTTTAGTACAAGATCAGGTTATTTTGTTAGACTAGGTGCTTTTACTGCAATTTTGGGTTATGTTTTCAAAAAATTTATCCACACATAACATCCAGTGTCGAAGTTTTTTAGGTAGGATATTTTAAATTTAATTTCCGTTTTCAATTGATTTGGTTTTACTTCTTATCTAATGTTTGTAAAAAACTGGCTTTATTGCTGCTCACCATAATTTGAAGCGAATGGTTTTTTCTTAAGTTTTCTTATCACTCTAAATTGTATCCTATTTCGTAGTTGGTTTTAACACAAGCCTCCAAATAAGTGGAGGACATTTATACGTCTATGATCTGAAGATATATGTCACGTTCAAGAGCTGTGGCACATTACAGGAGTCTAATTTTTGCAGGAACAGACCCTAAAATGGCTTAAAATGAATATTTAACATGTAACTGGGCTCAACTGGTCCTGTGGAAATCTGATTGTACTTCGATGCTGGAATCAGGATTGGTATCAGAACCATAATAATTACCGGCAATAATTATCTGATAAAATAACAGAGTCCCATTTCAAAGCACTTCCCTGATATTATACTGAACATCGAATGAATCAGCCAGTAATCGGTCCCGAGCAACTTTTTTTATTTTATTTTTAGCAATATGGCATAGTGGTCTAAAACATACAACATGGTCGTTTGAGATTTGAGTGGGAAAATTTTATTTTAAGTATGTTAAGTGGTGTCTTCGGGAAAGTTTCATGAATTTGAAAGATGTACGCGTGAACTTGAAAGATTTGACTCCATTCGTTTTTTGATCAATCCCACTAGAAAAGAATGAAACATATTTTGTTTTTCAAATGTCAATATAACCAACGTTACTTCTATTGAAAGAGGTGAGCAAAGCAAGGCTTGCTTATTTTTATTTTCGTTTGGCGTTATTGATATGATACGTTACCTGAAAGAAGAAACAAAATCTAGCTTATTTTAGAGCCTCGAAAGTGTAGAGCCATGGTCCACAAATTTCCGCAGAAAACAAAAATACAGAACTATGTAGAACATAGTACTCCTCTATCTTTGCTTATTTCATAAATATATCACCTGTTTAACCAAAAATAACCCATTATTGAGAACAAATTACTCAAAGGGCGGCAGACGGCGTATCTGAAACTAGGTGATATATACTACAAAATCCAGAAGGTTTCATTTGCATCTGACCGTAACAACAACAGTTGGTCATGGTCATAACAGCCACATACCAAATTTGTTGGACTATTAAAATGAAGATTAGAGCGATATTTGTGAAATTTAAACTTCTTCCATAGTAATCCACAACTTCAAACCATTTGCCCAAGCTCTAAAACTTCATTGATATCAACAATTTTTTGCACCGACTTATATGTTGTGGTTATGAATCAACCTTCATATTTTTATCAAAATGAAGCACATGTTATGTAGTTTTCGAACGATATTTTGCCTGTCGTTGGATATAACTAGAAACAAATGAAAACGTCTGAATTTTGTAGTATAGGGCTCAGATCTAATTTTGGGCCATGCGTCTATTTTTCAAACGGATTTTTTTTTAACACAATGGAAAATTCTCACTACAAATTTATTTAACTGTCCGTACGTATCGTAAGATTTGTTAAAGAGTAACACATTGTTGAAATATTGTTAACAAACTAGCACTGCTTCTTGACCCCAAACTTGGCCTATCGGATGAAGATAAAAATTGATTTAGTGAGAGCGCCTCTTTTGTTTTTGAGAATAATGGGTGCAAAAACTCATGTTACATGTTCTCATTGACTTCGTTCGATAGATTTTAAACAGAATTAGCGTACCAAACGCATAATTGACTTGTTAACACCGAAAACATGGCTTTATTTGATTTTTTCTGCTCGATATACCCAAAATAGGCGATTACGCCGAAGTAGCTCTCTACCCTATATCATCTAGTTTCAGATACACGTGGATCAATCTACCGCCGTCTGTCACCCTTTGAGTAAATTGAGCTAAAAATGGGTTATAGCATAGACAGGACTGAACTTATAAATTCTATATCCAGGAAAAATATTGCTCAGTTTTGCTGGTTGTGTGATGTACATTTAAATTACCAACCAAATGCAATTTAGCCAAAGGGGTCAATAGATTGAAAAAGGCAATTGCTTAATTGCATTTGGTTGGTTATTTAAATGTACATCACACAACCAGCAAAATTTTCGAAATTCCGAAAATAAACGGGAAACTGCTTTTTTGGATATGCTGGTATTGTATTTAAAAGCCGTACATTCAACATATCAAACCAGTTCAAGAACAACATGTGAAAAGCGCATATAAGCTTTTTAAACCTTCCCATGCCGTTTTATCGCCACTCACACGACACTTACGTAAACCATCACCATCACCAGGTAAGGGAAACTTTTCCCTTCCCGATGGTGTTGTTGGTTTGTGTGGACGACCCTCGGTTGGCGAGGAAAGGGCCTACAAAGGTTTGTTTACAAAAAGCTGTTTTCTTGTGCCCACACACTAAGACATAACTAATTTTACACGTGACGGAATCAATCTTTCACATAAAGGATGAGATGTAAGCAAATATGTCAGGTAATATTGAGTGCTCCGAGAGTGAAAAGTTCGTTATTCAACGAAAAATACGTTTGATTTAACTGAATTTCGCTTCTGTTATGATTCACTGTTTTGTCAAAATTGACGCTCGTATATGTCAGTCTCAGAGCACTTAAATTAACAAGATTTTTTGTAAGTGTGCAGCAACATAGCACATCGTGATATGGAGATTTATCTGTACCCAATTTTGTAGTGTTTTCTTACTGACTTATCCAGGGATGAGATTCCTCAGGCTTCCAGCGTGAGATGTCATTGATGCTTTGATGTTGACCCAGTCCGAATTCAATATTTCGTATAGCAGATTTACTGACATCAAGATATTTTTCGCTGATTCAAAATACTTGTGCTAAATCACCAGAAAAAATATTCCATAATTGTAACAGATAAAATTAACATACTTTCAGCAATTACTCTTAAAGACGGTGCAAAATATTTGTATTGGTCAAAGGTTTATTTTTCCGTACTGAGAACCGATGCTACCGACCCCAAGGAGGCGGCTTCCACACCTGGACCCTACCTATCGACCCATCAACTCATGGACCGAAGACCAACCGAGATGTTACGCCTCAGAAAATCCTGGCGGCGCCGACTGGGATTGATCCCAGCCGCTTTGTAGTGACAAGCAATCACGCTTACCACTACACCACCGGTGTCGCTGCACGGAGACCAAATTCGTTAAGTTAAGATAACAATCCTAATAGTGACTTTCACATGGAAAAATATTGTTGTTTGAAAGAAACCTATAGTTATTCCAACATTAATTTGACCATCAACTCAATCATATCTACCTAATAGATTCAACTGTTCATCTTATACTCATTCAACTATAATTTGATCAATTATAACAACCGTCAAATGTAATTTATTTATATAATTTGGTTTCAAGTGATCATCATAAATCCACATACTTTTAACTTGTGATGCGTAGAGCAGGCCATAAGATAGCTGGCTCTCACGCAGATGAACACGGTTCAAATCTAAGTTGAATGTTCTTGTTCACTTTTTTATGATTTTGCAGTTGTGTTTTTGAGATCGATAAAGAAGCAAAACAAACTATATTTAATATGTCAATAATGAAGAGCAGTTCGTTTAATGAACATTGTAAAATTTTGCTTTTCTAACAATAGTTTTCTTGAATCAACTAACGCATAGTTGTATTTTGAAGTTTGGCGTTTGTTCATCTACTGAAAAATATAGATTGTAGTTTAGAATCGACCCAAGAAATGTAACGGTGGAGCTGGTACTTGACCGCGTGGATCTATTATTAGGTTTTTGCAAAATGCATTACTTTGTGCACAGAGTGGAAAGATGTTTAATTGTGGTTGTTTAGAGATGACTAGAGAAAGATAAGCATCAGGAATGCGCTCCCGGATGTATTGATTTGGTGAGTATGTTCCAGTTGAAGATTGTTCTTACACATTTCTCGATTGCATTTTCGAGGGGACGTGTCTGCTTTTGTGGGCAGTGCGTTTGATTGTCGGTTTGGTGTGGTTGGTGGCTCGCCCGCGCGTTGTGGCGCCGCCATCAGGTAGGGGAAAATTTCTCCTATCTGATGGTGGTGTTGGCATGCGTGGGCGGGATGCTGGTTGCGCCAGATTGACGATGGGATGCATTATTTGCGGGAGTGGATGCGTCCCTTCGGGGGAGTATTCGAGATTTATGTATGTTCATCGTTCATCGTTTCATTTGTCAGAGTGATAGCACGGTCGCATGATGCATGTTCCTCGGCTTTTTACGGTTAGGTGTATACGAATAATTCACTATGATTGTATTTCCATCTTGATATAGTTTGAGTTTGAATACATCCTAGGTCCTATTATATTATTATTAAATATTCATTGATAAATATTTATAACAGGGTCAAAACACAACTGGAAGAAGCAACGTAACATCATTTGATTTTCTCTAATGTATGTTTAACGTTTATATGACAGTGAAATTAACCATTTAATTTTTCCTTTCCAGGATAGAAAGTTACATAACTTATTGATATATTTATTTGTATATTTGTAAATACTTATTTAATCAAATTCTGAATATGAGTGATGAGGAAGCTTATTGTGTTCGCGAGCCCTCCGTTTAGGCTGGACGCATTGATTTAAATCTTTAAGTTTATTTTCAGCTCTTCGACATTTTTAGATTAATATTATAATGATTCACTATTTTCAGCCTTCGTTCAGGAAAATACAAAAAAACATTGGAATGCATGATTAAAACTGCATAAAAACTGTTAACTGTCCAAATAACCTCGATTTTTCTGACTATTGATGCATTATGAAAGTTTACCAATATTTAAAAAAAAAAGCATTCCATATTGCGTTAAGAAATTCCATGGTGCATAATAAAGTGTTTGTTTCAATTCCAATAAAATATCAGAAGTTGAAATCAGTTGAATGTGTTGAGGTTAACTGAAATCGAGCTTATTTGTATTTTGTAATACTTGTTTATTTAACATTATTTTATATATTGCATGACTAGTAAATTAGTTTTATTTCACATTTTTAAAATCTCATTATATCACTATATAGCTATCATTATATAACTATAATTTTCATTTCTAGAAAAAAGTTGTCCTGTAGAGCCTGAAGGACCAGAAGTGTATCAAATAGCTTATCATTTTTATTTACTTTTTATTTTATTATAATATAATATGAATTTGGCCGGTTGCTTTTGGTGCAGCTCCACTTGGTTATTTGGCTGAGATCATTCCTTTTGACGTAGGACTACGTCTTTCGGGAAGATGGGGGTACAATTTATGAAAAGCAAAAAAAGAAATTATGAAAGATTTTGAACGTAACTTAGCTGCCCCTAGACCAATTTCAATTATTTTATCACCAATCGATCAGAAACATTTCTACGCATCGATAAAAATGTTCTTGACTGTTGATTTTCAAATTGAAACTATTGAAAAAGTGGTAAATGTCAAGCATTGTCCAAAAGCTTCTAAATAACTAACAAATCCACGTACATGCATGTGCTGCTTCCCCAACACAGTCATCAGAGAATGGTTCCTAGATGAAACAAGTCGAAGTGTTATTCGCCTCCGATCTTCGGGCGTGTACGAATAGGGAGGATACAATTGCGGAACATTTTGTTGCCAATTCAGAACCACACGCCCCCAACGACCACAAAAAATGCTGTTTTTTTTCCTTGGATTTGTTTTCCTTGCTGAGCACCAATGCTTCCCACACCCATGCTTGGCATACACAATTTTGGTCACGAACTGCTCATTGGCTAATAAATTTGCACACAGTTGACGGAACATAGTTCTTTTTGAAGCAGTAGATATAATAGAGTGTAAGCTTGTTATAGTTATGTAAAATAAAGTAGATTCTAATGCTAGTAGTAAACTGTATTTGTTTTTGTGTTGTAAAAATGAGGTGAGAAGTGCTCACTATACATCTCGGAATTTAAGTGTTAAATTGATTAGTGTTGATTCAAATGTTAAGCATTACCTAATCTTCGCATATCTATAGTAAACTATGAGCCTAATCTATCAATTACTTTAAAGAAAAATAAATTTCAACATCTGAGTGAAAAGTTATTACCAAATGAGCAGTTGGTGTGTAGAACTGTGCATGCCCACACCTGGACCCTACCTATCGACCCATCAACTCATGAACCGGGAACCCCGAAGGAAGGCGTGCTCAGGGATGTTATGCCTCAGAACTTCCTGGCAGCGTTGACTGGGATTGAACCGAGGCTTGCTGGGACGCTTACCACTACACCACGGGCGCCGCTGCTCTCTAGAGTTGTAATCTTGTTACCAAACTTAGAAGCAGGGGATACTCGATATATAATTCTATTCTAAAACGTCGAGCCAGACGACGAATGGCATGCTTGGTAGTGCCCTTGATGTTTTCACCTAGAACCTTCCGATGACGCTTGGTGCCTCCTTTTCCAAGCACTTGATGCTTGTTTGTCGTTGTACGGGTGAATCGAAACCAAGCCTAAAGCGTAGATAGCAACCTGTTATATAGACAACCAGCTCTGCCGGTACGGGATGGTCCATTAATTATGTCACGCAAATTTGGCCCATTTTCAACCCCCCTCCCCACTTTGTCACATTTTTTGTATGGACTTTAATTTTTTTTTGTATGGCTCGTCACAGTTTTCAAAGCTCCCCTCCCCCTAAATGTGTGACATAATTAATGGACGACCCCTACCATATTTTCTCGCTTCCCATTGGCTATATTATATAGCGAATGGGAAGCGAGAAAATATGGTACCGGCAGAGCTGGTTGTCTATATAACAGGTTGTTATCTGCGCTTTAGGCTTAGGCTCATTCTCTGCTTGATCGTCAAGCAGTATAGTTCGGTCTTTGCTCGCTTTGTCGAGTTGTTCGATAAATCTATAGTTTGTTACAAACGTTTGCAGATATACTGCACGTCGCGTCGTCAGTAGTGTCGGTCGCATCGCGTGATGGGAAGACAGCGCTCTCGGAGCCGACTTCGTGAACAAGCGGAGAAGAAGAACAGTGGTGAGGGTAGCTCGGTACCTACCTCAAATAGGTACGCTACTCTGCCCACCGATGTTGGAAATACCAACCCAGTCCCTGTGAAGCGGACGAAAAAGAGGAAGAAGAACCAAGGTCAGTCCGATGGTACGAGCGGACGCGACGATGTTACCGCGACGAACGCCAGCGACATCGGTGATTTCGGCGACGCCGTCGAAACCGAGAATTCTGCCGGCCCGAGTGCGGCGAAAATCAAGCTTCCTCCACTGGTGGTGAAGGTAGTGCCACTCAAGACGCTCATTGGCGATTTCGCATCGCTGGGCATCGCAGCTGAGTACAAGATCAGCAGGATCGGCACTAAGGTGATGCTCCGGACGAAAGCGGAATACGAAATCGCAGTCAAATTCCTGAAGGATTCCAATGCGGAATACTTCACGCACGACATCCCCGGTGAAAAGCCCTTCAAGGTAGTCATCAGGGGTCTACCGGATGTTGATCCCAAGGTGATCGAAGAAGAACTCAAGGACCGGTACAAGCTGGCCCCAATCGCTGTCTTTCGGATGACGAGGCGAGACGAAAACGTGAAGACGTACCCGGATTGTCTTTTCCTGGTGCACTTCCAGAAGGGAACGGTGACGCTGAATGCGCTGCAGGCTATCCGCTCAATCTACTCCATAATCGTACGATGGGAGCCATACCGTGGAGGCCATCGCGATGTGACCCAGTGCCAACGATGTCTAAACTTTGGACACGGCACTCGCAACTGCAACATCAAGCCACGCTGTAGCAACTGCGCTCAAGAACACGCCACTTCCAACTGCCCTGCGGATGGAGCCGTGGCGTTAAAATGCGCCAACTGTGGTGGTGCTCATCAAGGTTCCGACAGACAGTGCTCCAAACGCGAGGACTTCAAACGCATCCGAAAACAGGCGGCAACTAACAACCAACCAGGACGCAAGAAGGACAAAGTCCCGGCATTTCGGACGGAGGATTTCCCGCCCCTTCGTGCTCCTCAGCAAAGGCAAGTGAATTCACGGGTGCATTCCGCTCAAGCAACTTCCGGTGATTCTGCTGGCCAAAGCTCTCCATCCCCCCCTGGATTCTGGAGACAACCAACAGCGCAAAACAACAACCCCGATCTGTTCTCAGCGGATGAACTGATGGAAATCTTCGTCAACATGTCCGGTGCTCTTCGTAAGTGCCGCAATAAGCCCGAACAGATCCAAGTGCTCGGTAAGTTCATCATCCAGTATGGCGTCTAAACCGCTAAGTATCGTCACCTGGAATGCTTGCTCTGTAAGAGCAAAAGAGATTGAGCTTGCCGACTTCCTCCGCAAGCACAGCATCGACGTGGGCCTTCTAACCGAGACCCATCTAAAGTCCGGTGACAGCTTCTGGTTGCCTGACCACAACATTATCCGGCTTGATCGCACCAGCTCCAGGGGGGGTGGTGTTGCGGTCGTCGTCAAGAAAGGAATAAAATACCACACTCTGTCCCATATCCGCACCACTATCATCGAGGCCCTTGGTGTGGAGGTGGAGTCGTCGACTGGATACGTCCAGTTCATCGCCGTCTACTGCCCTCGACAGTGTGCCGCCAGCAGTGGACTAGCGGCTAAATTCAAGAAGGACCTGTCCACCATCACCCGTACCGGTTCCCGCTTCGTAGTTGGAGGAGATCTGAATGCTCGCCATGAGGCCTGGCGGAACTACCAGCAGAACCAGAACGGTCGTCTCCTGTTCGACCACTCACAGCATGGGCTGTACTCCGTTTGGTTTTCGGATGAGCCAACATTTATCTCACCGGCGGGCAACCCATCGACGCTAGACCTGTTCCTGACAAATATCGGCTTGTCCAAGCCGGTAGCCTTGAACGAACTCAGTTCCGACCACCAACCGGTGTTGTCTGAGCTGGGCTGCAACGTGGCTCCTGCTTCAAGCCTGCGCAAGGACTATCATCGCGTAAACTGGGCCCAGTTTGGACGCGTGGTAGACAGGCACATCATCGACAACCCGCCGCTTGACACCGTGGAGGACATCGACCGAGCGTTGGAGGGACTCCACCAAGCCATAACCGTGGCTGACGAGGCGTGCGTCCGACGAGTTCCTGTGAGGGGTAAGTTTATTGCTATTGATTCCCACACCCAACTCTTAATTCGCCTGAGAAATGTTCGTAGACGCCAGTTTCAGAGGACTGGAGATCAAGCGATGAAACGTGAAATGGCTGATCTGAACAAGGAGATTGCTTCCAGAATGGTCTCACTCCGGAACGAAAGCTTCGGGCGGCTTATCCAGAATCTGGACGACCGCTCCAGACCATTCTGGAAAGTTGCCAAGGTCTTAAAGACGCACCCTAAACCCATTCCGCCACTAAAAGATGAAAATGATGACGATCGGCTCATAATCACCCCTCAGGAGAAAGCAAATGCGATTGGTGAGCATATTGCCAAATCGCACTTGCTTGGCTCCAACATCCAAAGTCCGCTCGAAGTTCAGGTTGAGCAATGCGTACTCAACTTTGATTCCTCCCCTTGTGCCATCCCTCCGGAGGATAGAATCACAGTGGAACAGATTTGCTCAGCGCTGAAATGCACCAAAAACATGAAGGCCCCCGGGTTTGACGGAATATTCAACCTAGTGTTGAAAAATCTCAGCATGAAGGTTCACTCTCTGCTGGCTGCTGTCTTCAACAGATGCTTGGAACTGCACTACTTTCCAAGCATCTGGAAGACAGCGAAAATCATACCTATCCGCAAACCCGGGAAGGACCCAACGCTAGCTTCAAGCTACAGACCAATCAGCCTCCTTTCAGCGCTGAGCAAATTGTTCGAGAAACTCATTCTCAATCGTTTGCTCAAGTTTGTCGAGGAAAATAACATTCTCCTTCCGGAACAGTTTGGGTTCAGAAAGGGGCACTCCACCAATCACCAGCTAGTGCGGGTGATGAATAACATCCGAAGTAACAAAGCTGTATCCAAGTCCACAGCCATGGCCTTGTTAGACGTTGAGAAAGCGTTTGATAATGTCTGGCACAATGGGCTTGTATACAAGCTCTGTAACTTCAACTTTCCATTACATCTGGTTAAAATCACCCGTAGCTACCTCCAGCAAAGGTCGTTTAAGGTATCGTTGAATGGTTGTCTTTCAGACACGTTTTCCATCCCTGCAGGAGTCCCGCAAGGCAGTCTGCTGGGCCCCTTGCTCTACAGCATTTACACTTCCGACATTCCTCCCCTTGGAGACGGTTGCGTGTTTTTCCTGTTCGCAGATGATACCGCAATAGCCGTCAAAGGAAGGATGCCTCGCGAAATAACGAACAAACTTCAACGATGCCTTAACGCCTTTGCTGATTATGCCACCACGTGGAAAATCAAAATCAATGCTTCCAAAACACAAACAATCATGTTCCTCCATCGACAATCACCCAAACTAAAACCGGCTCCCTCTTGTACTGTAATCATGGATGGCACAAGGGTTGAGTGGTCCGCCGAAGTTACCTATCTCGGGATGTTGTTTGACGAAAAGCTTCTATTCCGCTCGCATGTGGAGAAAACCGTAGTCAAGTGTTCCGCCTTGGTTAGGTGTCTGTATCCGCTGATTTGCCGCAGATCCCGCCTCTCAAGGGTGAACAAACTGGCCGTCTACAAACAAATCGTAGCACCTGCGATCCTCTACGCAGCTCCGGTGTGGGAATCATGTGCACAGACTCACAGGAACAAAATTCAGGTCGCTCAGAATAGAGTGCTGAGGATGGTTCTTGATCGTCCTTTTGACACTAGAATAACAAATTTACACGAAGAGGCAGGCATTGCCAAAATAGATTCCAAAATTAACGAAATTAAGACTAAATTTACACAAAAATGTAATTTATCAGAACATGCTTTGATAAGCAATTTGTATATAGTAGGTTAGGTGTACATAGTAGTTGTAGGTTAGTTGTAGTTGTAAATAGTAGTTATAAGTAGTCTCCCTTTTCCAATTCAAATCAAACCAATCCCACCAAGGTGGTCATACTTTAAAATAGGCCTGATAGGACTAGGAACTGTAAATAATAATTAAAATCTCAAATGTACCAAAGTTGAAAAGACGCATCTGTGTCACTTAACAAATTCATACATGTAAACCACACAATCACAAGAAATAAAGATCATTTAAATGGCACGCTTTAGGCTTAGTTTCGATTCACCCGTTCAACGACAAACAAGCATCAATTAAGCAAAGGGAAGCAAAGGCTTGGAAAAAGAGGCGCCAAACGGCCCTTTTCAGGGCCACCAAGTTCATGTCAGTAAAGAGTTAGAATAGAATTTATATAGAGTTACCCATGATTCACCCATTCAATTTGTCACTAAATACATCAAAATGATTAAAAAATCAAATAATTTGTTAGGGAAATAAATTATGTTCTATTTGTAGTCTAATCGGTGAGTTAATTTTTTTCCGTTTCACTTGCATTACCTGAGAAACCCTCATCGTATGCATTCTCCTGCTGCGCGACATCTTCGAAAACGTCCGAACCGTAAAAAATTTCGTAGTCCTACGTCAACAATGCGGTTGTGTCTTGTACACCACCCTCCAACTTTTTATTTATTTATACAGTAACCCCTCTCTATCGTTTAAACATCAATTCAGCTTATCGTTTACCAAAACGAACCTTGCTGCAAACCCTACCCTCTTACCCAACATCCCAGTGACTCCTCGTGGAAGTGCAGAGGATTTCTCGGCTTCCATCAAAGCGAGTGTCACGTCAACACATTCCTACCCATTCCTTTCTTGACCTGCGTTCAGGCGCGGCTGGCGCTGGTATTGCCTAATTTGAGATCACCAGTTTTTACACATTGAGGATGATTTGCAAGCATCGTCTGTTGGTTCTCTGTGTAATTACAGCTGATCTGGCAATAGTAGCAACCGTGGGCGGTCAATCATGCTCATGCTCATGTTCATCTACTGAAAAATATAGTTGAGCCAACCGAGGAGCCAACTATGGACTATAGTTGTTGCCCTCTATATATAGTCAAATCAACTATAGTTTCGGGTTATCTCTAAAAGAATTGAACAATATAGTTATTTTGACCGGAAAAATAATTGCGTCTGCTATAATTTGTTCTCCGTGTGAGGAATATTGTTCTATCCGGCTTCGTTAAATAAATCGGAAAGATTTTAAAATGTTTTTTTTTTTTTTTAATTTTTAAGTTAGCGAACCAAGTTTTTTCCCCTAATGCATTGCGTCTAAAAAATCATCTGTTGAAGATTTTATTAAAAAATATGCATATATGGAAAATCTTGCTTGAAATTTGCAGTCCGTTGAAAGAACTGCCATTACATTTGTTGTATGAAACATTTGCAAAGAATGCAATAAATTCAACCTAACAATGGATGTAAGAGAAATTCGTTTGTGTAAAACTTATAAATAAATGAATAAATAATTTCTGTTGGGCTCAACTGTTAAAAATTAAATATTACGGAGCCGAATGCCTTTCAAACTATTTAACAATTTAATCATTGTGATGTAAACAGATGAGGCAATATGAACTTGTTATCTCTTTCATGCGCTCGCTGTTTAAATGATTTATGGAGTGTGACGTCAAACGCCGTCTTCCATAAACCGCGGGAAAACAAAAGCAACTTCAAATTTAAATTGCTTCACCGGTTTACATCACAATGGTGTTCGATGAGGGACGTGAAGAGTTCTTCTGATGCTTCCTGTCTGGTTATATAGCATGTGCTTTCTCCTGTATCCGCAACACCTTTAAATCTTAAAAAAATCTATGCCAGCTATCGGCTCGGCCTCCCAATTGGTCCTTTTCCAATGCCTCTCCGCTCATAATAGGTCATAAAGGAATAAGTGCGCCAAAGATATCAAGACGATTCGACGGAAACGCGTACTTTTATCGCAATTTTTGCACCTTCAAAATACATATTTATCCAATTTGGTGGAAAATACATACATTAGCGTCAATTTGATTGCCGTTTCGCTATGGAAAAATTTACGAACATATGGTATAATATGATTTTATTTATATTTCAGACCAGCAAAACCCCCAATTTCAAACAAGAGCTTCATTCATTCAAGCTTGCATGAAACATACAGGCTTGTTTTGTAAGTTTTCATACCTTAAAAAAAATTTCATTACATGAATTTTATTTTAAATCCAATTGCTTTGGAAGCTGTCATATAAAATGTAAATACATGCTATTTTCCACATGTAATGTTGTGTCACAGAACACTTTTTGGGTATACATTTTCAAACTCGAATTAAATTTTAATCCCGTCCCTGTTTGGATGATTTGCAAAGTGTTTGCTTAGAATCGTGTTGATTAATTCTGATGTCGACATCGAAGCAGCCGGACAGTCTTGAATACCAGTTGGAGCTTACCACCATAATAGTCTTTGTCGTGTACCTTTTTAACTAACGTATTGGATCATTGATATCATTGATGTTTTCTACTCGATATAACGGAAATAGGCGATTTCGACGCTATATTATAACACTAATTAATTTCAAATATTAGCGCTTCTGTATGATAATGCCAGAAAGAAAACATGCCGATATGGTTTCATCAAATTCGATTTCGAATATTCATTCCACTTCCCTCTCGTTCGAGATGCATATAAATTGCTCTCTATTATAGAAATGAATAAGGAAAATCTAGAAGCTTTTGAGAGCATTGCACAAACATTTGAGAGATTTCAAGGGAAGCACATTCATGCGTTGTGTTCACGTTTATAAACCCTCGCTGAGAGCATAAGTAGCTGGCATGCTGAGAGCTGAAGGCGTTGGATGTTCTCACATCATGATCATCGGTTTGTGCGCAGAAGTCTGTCAGTTGAAAATGAATGTTTGAAGGCCATGTGTGAAGCAGTCCGACAGCAGTTTCACGTTTTCAAACAGTGTTTATTTTGTTTGAAATGCATTGTCTCGGTATCAGTGTTAGGGAAATATTTGACTGTGGGTACTCCCTAATAAACAAAGCCATAAATGAACGATAATACAAACTATATTGATACCCCGAACACGTCGTTAGTCAAGTAGCACAAATTCATAGAATTCTCGCGTCACCTTTCAAATAGACCAATGTAACATATCCACCATTTTGAGAAAATCGAAGTTGAAGTTCGACAGATTATTATTTTAACTGTTTAGAAACAATACATTTTGCAATACTATTTTTAATGTAGTCAGTGTATAATAACGTTGAAAATGCAGAAGAAACGGTAAAATCACAATTTTACTTTGAATTTCATGCTACAACATAGAAAAAACCACATAGGACGTTTTGACAAGTCGCGTTGTACATCGGACTTGTTACATTGGACGATTTTTCTCAATGACATAATCAATGAGTGTTACATTGGACGTTTTGTCTACATGATACTAGATTCCCTTTCACAGATTTCAGAGTATAGTACCTAACTTTAGATTGGCCCCGCCTTTGGAAAATGAGCACCAATCATGTTAGGCAGTCCGAATGACCGAAGTAACAATCATATACCCATCATTTCAAACTGTACATTGGACAATTTTTGATCGATGATTTTCTTAAATAAATGAAAGTAAATTTGGATGGGTGTTTTTGTATCACATACAATGATAGAAGAGCAATAGCTTGTATCGCTTAACTCGATTTGTTTACATTTGTTACATTGGTCTATTTGAAAAGTGACGCGAGAATTATGTTGAGTAAACTTCTATACATCCAAAACCAATCATACAAAGGTTAGATAAACTGTCATAGAGCATGTGTGTTGCTTGGGTAAGCACTTTATTATGTTTATTTTAATTAGGGCTTCTTCAGCACTTTATTATGCTTATTTTTATTAGGGTTTCTTCAGATAAGCCTAGACGGTTGTAAATTAATTCATGATCTTGAACCAATCTTTTTTAAGTTAAAATAATCAAGACTAACTTAAAAAAAGACAAGTCAGAGATACCGGGGCTTCTTTTGATACTTTTTTTTTGTGCAAGCGAACTTTATGATGTTCGTATAAAATAAATATAGTCGATAACAATAGGATGTGCTGTAAATCCAATAGGAATACCTATATGGTGTGCAATGAGAAGCATATGGACGATTAAGAATGTTTTTAGAAAATATTCACCTCACACTTAGCCACGGTTTCCCTGTTTGCTATTTTGTTTTTACATTCTTTTAACTATGAATCACAAAAATGACTGAACACTCAGCTATTCTCAATGAAACTACTGATGTTCAGTAGTTTTTGCGACAAACTACTGAATACGGTAAAAAATGTACTGAATGTATCGTAAAATGACAGCTTTACGGTTAATGACTAAAACTCAGTAAAATAGACTACCGAGTTTACAGTATTCATTATATTTGACGAGTCATCAAACGAAATTCCAAAATTTTTGATCGCACTAGTAGAGGAAACGCTCCTATAGTTGCGGAACGTTAGGTTCTTATAGTTGTGCATGGAGACTCAATACATAACTATAGGAACTTAACGCTTCTAACGTACCGTAACTATTGGAGCGTTTACCCTAGAAATACTCAAAGGGAGAGATAGGCGGAAAAAAAAATACAATTCGGCAGCAGGGATTTGTTCCTAAATTATCTTGCAACCCTTGCTAGAAGCTAGCATTTCAAATTACTTTTATTTTTGATTCGATTTACGTGCAAAATAATAATTGATTGCATCTCAATATTTTGCACATTTCTTGGTGCAATTAATTAACCAACGAAGATCAATTAATCAATTGATTTAGAATATTGTTTTTGGTTCCAAAAACAAGTTGAATTTGAGAAGCACACAAGTAAGAATAAGAAGTCCTCGGAAAAATTCTAAGTGGAATGTTCGATTGGCTCAGATTTGGCTCAAAACATTCTCTCCGCCCATCTCTCCCTCTGAGTATTTCTAGTTTACCCTAAATCACTTGCGTCATCTTGCTCCGTGCCACCTTGGAACCTTTGTGAAAATCAGTGAAACATCTGCAAATCAACGCAAAGTACTCTTGCATCTACTCTTGATATTCCACTGATTTACGCAAGAGTTTCGTCTACTCTCAAGTTAATATTTTTGAAGCACATTCACAGCTATGAAAGAAATGAGAGCTTTCCATACACGCAAATGAAATGATATGAATCGCATGTAAGTGTTGATTTTCTACATCCTCTGTTTATGTTTTTTACAACAAATATAATGGTAGTTCTTACAATCGACTGCAGCATACAAGCAAGTATTTCTAGCATTAATATTTTAGTAAGAAATCTTAACGAGATAATTTTCCAGCCGTAGAGCATTTGGGAAATAAACTTTGTTTAAAAATTTAGCTAACATAAAAATTACAAAAATATTTAAAAAATATTCTGACAACGGCATTATAGAGACTTTTCATGCGGTGAAACATTCCAAATTCTGCAACTTCAGGCATCAGGAGAGTTTCGGGAAGATGAAGTCATGGTTTTATTTGATGTCACAGCACTTTTTCCGTGTGTACCAGTAAAGGAGCCATCTATCTTTTAGAGGACTGGTGATCTAAAACTAGGCAATGCCAGCGCCGGCCACGTCTGAACGCAGGTCAAAAAAGGAACGTGTTGACGTGACACTCCTTTTGATGCAAGCAGAGAACGCCTCTGATCTTTCACGAAGAATCACTGAAATTTTGGATAAGAGGGTTGGGGTTGCAGCAAGGTTCGTTTTGGTAAACGATAAGCTGAATTGATGTCCTAACGATCATATAACGCGAAGGAGCTTGGGACTAAACCCACGATCTTCTGCTCAGTAAGCAAAAACGTTTGCCACTAGGCAAACGAGCTCTTTTTATTACAACACACCAATGATCGATTTGCTGTTATTCCAATGTATTTACATTAACAAATAAAGCTTTTAACGAATCTTGAATATTATTATTGCACACCGTCTTCAACTACGTCGTACACGAAAAAGCACTTATGCTTTAATTTCGTTGTTTTGATTTGGTCCTTATGTAAGACGGGAACAGAATCCATAAAACTTTCACATTTTGTTTATGAATCTGTCATTGTGACGTAATTGTCTGGGTTCAATCCCAGTCGTGGTAGTTGCGATTTTGCTGAGGCAAAAAAAAAAATCCTGATGACATTTTCCCTCGGCGGTGGGTGTCAAATCCCATCAACCTCACATTGATTTTGCTACTTTGATTTTTGGTACCAACTTCCTGGTTGTTTTACTCCAAAACTGGTGCAATGGGACAGAAGTAGAGGTCCTTCAATTTATTTTGGGAGTTTTGATCTGCTTTCATTATTTTTATGCCCAATAAATTCTTTTACTGGTAATTTATGATGATCAAGATAATCAAAACAACAACATTGGACGCCATGGAGAATCTATTATGCATAGGCATAATCTTGCCTCATCATCCCCCTGGTTATTAATCACCAATTGGCAATCGACGCTCATCGGTAATTGGCACTGGATTGCGGAACAGAGACCGAAGTAAAATAAAGAAACCAAAAAGTTGTTGTCATGCGTGTATTTAATTTGTTTGTTTATCCTTATGAGATCAATTTTCAAAATGACACACATATGTAAATTTTTATCACCAAAAAATAAATCGATAATTAATATGAAATGGAACAGGCGTCTCAGGCCAGTATGCGTGCTCCCTTGATATGTTTGTCCCTGGAGATTTTATTTCTTAATTGCAATACAGACATACCTCGGTATAGCGTAGCCTTTTCTTCGCTATATGTGCTCGGAAACTGGTTTTGAGGACGTATGTTACGACTGTATTTTAATTGTTTCGGGTTGTGTTTAACTATATTGCAAGGAAATACACAAATATTCATAGTAGGTGTGCATTAATTTATTGAATCTAATTTGTGCCATTAGATGCCATTTGAAAATGGATCATCAACCTGTGACGTATTGCAGAGCGAATTAAAAAAAATTAATAAGTTTCGTACTATCTTAAAAAAAGCTCATACTCACTGACTGATAGGGCAAGGAAGATAAGATGTTGTACCTGTGTGAGAATATGGGACCAGGGAATGATAGTAACAATAAAATCACAATATTTACTTGATAAGCGATCCGTATCTAAAGTTTAAACGAGTATTGCTTAAGCTTTCCGTCAGTCTTCTGCATTGATTATTTCGTTTTTTATTTTTCAATATTTTCAGATGGCTTTCGAAGTGATGGCTCTACGGTATGACCCTTTTATCATGGTAAATTAATGAGGATATAATTTTTAATCGACTGATTTGCAAAATACCGTTGATAAACAATTAATTTAAATTTCGCTTAGAAATAAACTTTCTTCTTCCTGACTATTGACGCTTCTTACTCGAGCATTTTTCCTGCCCTCATAGCATTTTTCCTGACCTCGTTAGCTTTCTATGCCAAACAATGCATTAATTTGTATATCATATGGTACAATGCTATCCTATTCTCAGGGAAGTTGAGAAAATGTCCAACCCTATAGATTAGCTTAACCGGACCTGGAATCTAACATCTAACCAACTGATGCTAAACTTACACAGTTCGAAAAAGTAGTGTAAATTTCTGTTCAATATGATGTACATAAATGGACCGTCAAATTTAATATAAGTTTACATTATAAATCGTGTAAAGTTTAGAGACTTTTCATGAAATGTTGCAAATATTGTTTACAAAAGCCCATCTTTGTAAACAGTATTGCTTACGAGTTGTTCGTTTGCGTGTTTACATCACAATTAAAGTCCCAAAAATAAAATAAAATATACCTATAAACTGATGATTATATTTCGGATTATAATGAATCAATTTGTGGTTAACAATGAGTTACAGAAAAACGCTTAAACATTCCTATACAGACGAAATATGTTTGCACACATTTCATAGCAGCACATTCATTTTACAATGATTCAGCCGCAAGAATGGAATTAGTTTTTGATGGAAGAGGATGTAGTGGCTTGATTTATTTGGGGTCATACAAAAGCTATTAATGAAAAAAAAAAATCAAAGCTGGGTGTACATACTGACCGGTCATGGATGGAAGCAGACCATGCTGAGAGCAATGTATGTGTTTAGCATGGCTTCTGGGTAAGGATGTGCGATATATCGAGTTATTCCGTTTATTTCGCTGCGAAATGGAATTCCCCAGAATTTTTTAAGTGTTTTCGCCTATTTTTTGTTTCGATTAGTCCGCGGAATTTCGTCTATGTAGGGGAAAAGTTGGCTTCGGCAATACCTTAACCTATTATCGTCAGGGGGTAAACAAAGTCCTAGAGCACTCAAATTTGGCCAATAGTTGCTCTGAAACACAATGTATCCACATGCTAAAATTGAGCTCTCAAGAACGTTGTTTACCCCCCTGACGATAATAGGTTAAGGTATTGCCGAAGCCAACTTTTCCCCTACATAAAAATTGAAACAAAAATTTCATGAATTTTCAACATAACTGACAATACTATTTCATCAATGAAAAAATCGTCTCAGATCTGATATTATTTACTATGAGCTCTGTTTTTTTTTGGTGGTGGTAATGGTGAGAGGTAATCCCAGTCGGCGTCACCGGGAATGGAAGCAAAGCCGTTGGTCCCCGGCTCATGAGTTGATGGGTCGATAGATAGGGTCCAGGTGTGGGAGCTGCCTCCCTGGCGTCGGTAGCATCAACCCTACGCTACTGAGTTTTCTTGTTCTTCGTCCCCAACGTTGTTGTAATTTATCATCTAGAAACAAACTTTTGCCCGTAGCTCTTCGCAAACTTCACCAAATATTTTCATTTTCTGGCTTAGACAATTCTTTAAACAAGTGTCAAAACAAAGAGTTTTATTTTTCACGGGCTTCGAAAACCCCAAAACTATCTTTTACTCTACCTCAAAACTAACTTTAGCTCTACCTTACATTAATTCTCCCTCCAATTTTCCCAACATTGATATTATGATTGGAATCAGGCGTGTTTTGTAAGATTTGTAAAACATGTGGGCCGTCACAACAGTTATCAGCATAAAGTGTTGGCAAAAAACAATACATAATTTTATTACTTTATTTTTAATGTAATTATTTTATTTGTACTGGCTTAATTGAATAAACTTTTCAGAGCCAAGCTATCATTAGCGTTAAACATTACTAATGTCTTAAATATAATGTTAAATAAATTCAACCGAATACTCGCGGTCTTCTCATGGTTAGTGGAGATTTACAATGTTATGGATGGGGAGAGAGAGAAGGAGGTTTGAAATATGATTGATGATACAAAAATTTCACTATTGCTAAAACATGTACTTATTCCTATTAATTTTTTTAATCAGTTTTGTAACTGTACATTTTTTACAGGAACAAATAAAAAAACACACAAACACAAAGTGCAATCTAAACACAAGGTTAATCAAACTAAAATCTTAGGTTAATATTCACCTAGAAAATATATATGAGATGCATAAACTCTAGATCGCATCTAGCCAAAATATTCTGAGCTGGAGCCTCTGGTTGTCTACCTTGAGTCCAGAGGGAATCGTACAGTTCATATCTTACTCAACGGTGCTCAGCACAAGACAGTTTGTGAATTTATATATTCCTGGATCGGGTTGACATCCAAGTACTAGAAATATTTCTTTCGGCGTATATGATGTATTTGCCTCGGTTCAATAGATAGCAAGTAGGGGAAATGGCTCGAATGTTGGTCTATGGATCTAATATTGGGCCCATCGCTAAAAGTCTGCTATTTATCAATTTTATATAGATGATCGCGTCATTAGGACGGTACTAATCAGTGTTGGAAAATTTCACGATATTTCACGAAGTTCACCAAGGGAAAAGTTCGCGAGTCATAGTGACTTCACGCGAACTTTTCCATCACTGGTACTAATGGATATTTTTGGTCGCTATTGAAAATTTAGTCGATTGCTGAATTTATGTATGGGCCCACATTAGGGACATGTAGGCCGAAATTATCTACATTTCCCCTATATCACTTATAAATTAAGCACTGAAACAAATTGGCTTAGCTCGATAAGTTGTGAAAATGTGTACCACCTCCCTTCCTTTCCATTATTTTTTTAAATCATAAAAAGGCACAAGAAACGTTGTCCCTAAAACCTAAAAGAGACAATTGAAAATTGCCAACTTTTCCAATATATTGTACAAGAACGGCAATTATGATTTTTTTTATGACGGTGCTTCCATAAATTTCGTTGACGGCGACCCAATTTTAAACATTCCATAAGCTCACGACCCACCGATTTTGAAGATAGATTCGTTCGTGTTTTAAGGCCTATTAAAATGTTTTTTTTTTAAATGTATCATGACTTGTAAGCCACTTGAATATCTTTCAAACGTCAAAATAGTTTCAAATAACCAATTGTCTTACAACACTTATGAAGTTTGAATGGCCTTAACATGATAAAGTATCATGAACATTAAAATTTTGGTCATCATGAAACGCCCATCTAAGAGCACCAAAATAAGTTTAAACAGGCCAAAGTGGCTTCAAAATGTCAACAAGCTTGACATTCTTTAAATAACATCGATTGCCATCCATTGACGACAATGGTATGTGCAGGGAGGCAGCTTCCACAGCGTGGGATATCACACCCATCAACACACATGGGCCGGGACCAACGGTTTTTCTTCCGTTCCAAATGAAATCGTGACCAGAGATTTTTTTGCCTCATTTAAAAAAATACATAGATTCGTAAAAATGATTTATAAATAAACACCAACGATGGCTTTAAAAAAGATCAAGAACAGACAGAAAAGAATTGAAAATTGAAAATGATCTTGTAAACGTCAAAAATGGTATAACAAACGTTACAAAGCTTAAAATCTCCAAAATGTTTCAAAAGCGCCAAAAATGGCCTTAGATAAAATAAAATGATCTTAAAATTACCAAAACGGACAACAAACTGTATGATAGGCTTTGAAAACGCAAAAATAGCTTTATAATCCTCTATGATCTATTGCTTTTGCTTCATGATTTTATTGGCTGAAAAGCCAAAACAAATGCCTTAATAACAACAAACAGTCTTCAAATCACCGAAAGAGCATTGAAATTTTTAAATTATTTTGAGGCACTGGTTATATAAGGGAATTAAAATAAAATTTCTCAACCAACGCCAAAGCGCTTCATGAATGATTCCGTTTGATTCACTACAAGAAAATTTATTTGTTGTCATGATTTTAAATTCAGAACAATTTTCAAAAAGTCCTGCGAGCCCGTGACCCCACTGGTGGTCACTGGCCTAGGGGACATTCAATGATTAGGCAGGGCTGAGGCATCGGACTGGTTTTGGGTCGGAGTCGGTGACACTATCGAAGCATCTGAAGTCAAAATCAGTGGTATTTTTACTATTCTACTTGTACACCATTAATTTATAACTCCTTGCTGGATCATACCGGAAATGCCAAAATGAATCGTCTATGAAGTTATTTTAATTGTACATGTATAAGGGCTCTACTTTTTGTTTCTCATTGACGATGAACTAGAAATAACCTAAAATTATTGATTCCAAAAGGACCTTAGATTACTTTGTAGTTTTGGTATTTAATTTGATCTGAATTTTTTTTTGGGTAGATTATTATTCTCGTAATATTACGTTCTGTTCTCTTAATCGATTCGCAACCTCACAATTGATCAGACTTTATCATAATAAATTTGACTCCCTCTGAATGGGGTTTGAACTGTGACCCTTTTCTCACTTCTTGTTGAATGCGTTATATTGTATCGAATTGTTCGCATATGTTTTTTTAATTAACAGTAAAAGCTGTATTAAAAACATCCTGTGGAATATTTCAAGAATTTCGTTTGATTCCGCGGAATTCCACCACCAAAATAAACGTTTCGTATTGTATTTTTTTTGCGGAAATTTCGTTGCATGTAGTTCAAACCTTTTCGCTTCGTTTCGTATCGATTATAACACATCTCATATTGCATAATCCTGTTGCTCGTATTTTTGAGCATAAGTGCATTTAACTTTCGATCAATAATATCATTATTCAAGTGACAGTAGGTTATCAAATATAAAATTCAGGAACTTGCGCTCCTTTAAAATTTATAAGCCATTAAAAGCATTCACGATAATTTTGCTCCTCCATGGTTGTGCCACGTATTGCTACTTGATTTGAGGAAGTACCAATTCACTAAAATGGGGTTACCGCAGGCAGAGCCGTTGATCCAGTTTGATGATAATTTATGTGCGCTCTTCGAGTGTTCGTCCTCCACATATAACTAATTGCCATGGTAAAGGGTCATGCCAGTTTTAGAGTTGTATAGTTCTCAAAACTCCACAACAGCACACCTGAACGGCATAACTTTATCCTTGCCACAGCTTCCCGCTAAAGATAGAACGAAGCTTCACTTTTCCGAAAGCGCTTTCCAAAGTTTTGCCTTTTGAAGCAAACTCCTCTTTGGTATTTCTGAGAACCACCAAAGTGCCGCTGCTCCACAGAACAGAAGCGCTCAGAGTGCATTGAAATGGAAATCTAAAAATATTCATTATTGCAGAGTGCAGAAGTTATAACGAATTTCGTAAAGTTTAATGAGGTGTGTGCGGAGTTTTTTTTTTCGCTGCTGGTATCGTCTAGGCTCTGGGGTCTATTGTCGTTTCCATTTGCGGGTTTGGTTGCTTCTATTGTGCGATTGTTGAAAAAGGATGTGAAAATTTCCCTCCTATTCTATGTGAAGCGTCGTCGCCTTGCTCGTTATCTTGATCGAAATAATGCCTTTCTTCCTGGAAATACATTTGTGGAAAATGTGAAATCGAATAATGTATGTGCATGCGTGTGCAGGCAGAGCAAAGTTTCCATCAGAGTGCGGGTGTGGATCTGAAAGTAGTAGGTTAAAGATTCCACGAAACGGGAAGAAATCCGTGCATAGTTTATCGCTTCGTCGACGACGACGACGACGACGACGACGCAGTCCTGGAGTGAGTTATAGAATCTGTAACCTAGCCACAGAGACTACTGCATAGGAACGGAGTTTGAGACAGTGGGAATAAGGGAGGTAAATTGCATTGTAAATTGGAAAATTTATATATTCTGTTCAATGAATTCCATTATAACGTTTGCTGCCATGGATTGCTGCTAGGGTTGGATGTGAGTCCTTCTCTCAATGCTACCAGTAGAAATACAACGGAGAAATTCAAATCCATGGTCTTACTTAGCGTGTGAAACTTGGAAATTATGATAATGCGATGTTCTGCTCATTCGGGTACATTTCGCGGTAACGATGACATTTGTAATGGAAAATCTGCAAATTAGATTGTGGTATGGCAATCGCGGAAATTCAAATCGGTGAAAAATTAACTGGATTTGGTAGAGTTTTCTATTTCTAGTGTCAGTAATTTTTTTAACTGCATTCATTTTGGGAGAAACCATGTATGATTTGTGTACTGGTTCAAGTTTTGAATGGTGAGAATTGTTAAAACAGTAAACCATACAACTTTTTGTTAGTCAAAAATGAACTATGATTAACCATTTGATGACCCCAACAACTGTGCCAAATTTAATCGAATTTGGATATATATAAGCTTTGGGGGACAAATTTGAAATTTGTAAAGGAATGTGTATAGGAAACGGAAAAAAACTACATTTTCTTGTAAAAAATTCACACATTGGCAAACTTTCCCAAAACTGAGACTTAGATTGAAAAAAAAAAAAATCTAACCCCCTAAGTACTCATCCCTAGGTTTCCTTATTAGAGAGCTGTACAGATTTTTCTCCTTTAGTTTACTTAAATCTTTGGTTTTTATTAGTTAGGTAGGTTCAGATTCAACACATTGTAGTTTCATTTTTATAGCTGTGATCTTGACTTTTTTTTACCTAGGGATGAGTACTTAAGGGGGTTAGATTTTGATAAGTTTTTTGGTGGGAATGACACTGATGAAGACTGCACATTGTAGTCGAAATACGTATCTGTCATGGATACCAAAATTAATTAAATGGAATTAAATGGATGATAAACATTTTTGCTGTTTTATAGATTCATGTGCTAATAGAAGAAAATAGAGCAAGTTGAGACACAAAAACAAAAAATAAGTAATATAAAGGTTCGGTTTGCCGCCTTTAAACTATATTTGAGAACGGTAGTCTTATATGTTGGTGTTTTTCATATATTTTTCACTTTTATCCATAATTCCTTGGTGTTTCATTTTTAAATCATACAATGTTCTAGAGGATGTTTAAATTAACAAAAACACATTTTTCCTGGAAAACCGTAAATCACTATACTGTTCGGAAAATCATTCTCAATACTCATTTATTGCACGTTCCTGAGAAAATAACTCATGTGCGAATTAACAAAGCAAAACTTACGCTTAAGATTCTCATGCATTTTCACGCTCACATCGCCAACAAATCATTCCAATGTAAATTGACTGCAAAGTCGTAAATCAAAAAGTAAAAGTAATTGATATTCATCAACTACGGCCCGGTGGTCGGAGGTGAGGCCGGCAGCTCAAAATGTTATAGTCATACTGTACTGGACATATTTCAGCATGTAAGATTTACAACAAAAATGAGCTGTGTTTGTTCACATTGACTGATACTGAGTGGTTGCGGTACAAGCACATATCGTCGATAATAGACGATTGTTGTGTATCAGAGAACGCTTGCGCAAAAAGACTAGGGTGAGGAACGGATTCGAAACTCAAATGTCATTAGCCAAACATCCGTAGACCATAGGTCCACCGTTGTATAATTGGCAATGCACCCGTGTACTGAATGGGAATTGTGGGTTCGAATCCCACCGGTGCCCTTAGATTTTTTCGCAAATTTTCTCACACACGTCTCTTACCGATGATATGTGCTTACCTATTACATATCATGTAATATTAAGTTCTCCAAGACTGAAAAGTTCGTTGCTCGACGAAAAGTACGTTTGATTGAATAATATTTCGCGTCTATTATGACTCAAATTTATGTCAAAATTAACGCTCGTATATGTCAGTTTCAGAGCACCTAGATTTACATGATTTTTTTTTAGTGTGTAGATAAGGTCTTATTATAGATAAAATCTAGATAAATTATAATAATGGACATTGCAGATAAGCCAACTGTGACTCTTTGACTGTTTTTAGCTTATTCATGGCTTTAGATTATTCATTTCTGAAGATACACATAAGCTCAAATTCGTCAAAGCTGTAACATCAATGTGCAATGATTTTACAATTAGTGACTTGACACCAACTGTCGCTCTTCATTGCAATCAGTGATGCAATGGTATAGTTACTCATCATCTACGCTGTCAAGCGCAGACATCAAAAGGTCACTGTGAAATCGTTGAAAGTCTTCGTCATCAGCACTTCGTTCAATGAGTTTTTAATTGGCATCGTTCAAAGCAGATTTGGTTTGGCAGGTGCTTCTTGCGATGCCATAACCAATTAGCGGTGTCTTTTCTGAGAAACTAAGCTTCTTTTCACTGGCAACTTGTGCTAGTACCTACTTCATTTCGCACTTGTCTATTTATGCACCACTGAGCTAATTAATAAGGATTATGATTTCTGCAGCAAGTTTAATTGAATTCTGCTGTCTAGATTTCCTTTTTGATTGCTTAATTCAAAATGTTAGTCTAATTCCAATTTAAAGTGGTTGAAAGTGGATGTAAAGCTTAATGATTAAGACATATTTTCGTTTTCATTTCTAAATTCTAAAATGTCATATTACCGTACGGTGCTTCCAAGAACAGTGTCGCTTTTCTTGAAGGAAAATAAAACAAAGAGAAAAGCAAGCATCACCAATTGATTTTATTGACTCTTACTGACACTGCTTACGATGTTCGTCTTCGTACTATATTTTTCCCAACAGGTTTTCAATCGATCAGAATTTAATTAAAAACTTTCAGAAGAGTTTTTTTTCAACGAACACACGAAAAAAAAAAAATAGATTGAACAGTGGGCCATGAATTAAATCTAGCTGGAAAAAATAATACTGCTCTCAGATAGCATCCAATTTAGTTGACATCTTCAGTGAAGTTTCTTGGACTACAATTTGAAAAATAAAACAGCAACGATGGCGCTGCGATACAAACTATTTTATTGCACAAGATAGAGGTTTGCTTTTCTTCGAAAAACTTGTTGAAAGTAGGTTTTTATGAAAAGTTGCTCCAGACATAAAAGCTGTAGATCTGCAAGCAACTAAGAAGTACGAAGTTTTAATTTTTTTTTCCGTTATTACTTTTTTGAACATTTATTCAAAATAGTACTCTTATCATTTTCCTCGATCGATGCTGATCAATTCAATCCTCTCCAGATCAATGCTATAATTTTTAGAATACTGAAAAATACATATCACATAAAATTTTCTAAAAACTACATGGTTTTCAGAATGCAATTCTATAAACTGCGCAAGTGAACGATTTAAAAACTCATCTGTCCTTCGAAATTTACGTTAAATTGAGTTCAATTCCTCAAAATATCTCAGAGGTATATTGAGATGTATTTAAGATATTTGGATTTGAATCAAATAATATACATATCTTATTTGAACGAATGGAGCTCATATTATTCTTATTATGTTCGTTTAGGTGGGTCAAGTTTGAATAGTTCTTTCAATCTGTATTGAGGTCACCAGCAACTGTGCCAAATTTGAAATAATTTTGTTATGATCTGCATTTGAGGGAGATGTTTAAAATTCTAAAGAAAAAATATGGAAAACGTATCGAAACTATTCATATGCTTGTCAATGTAAGATTTAGATTGGAAAAAACTATGCAGAACAACTTTGTCCAAGACCGCAAATCGATTATACATTTTTTTCAAGCTCATACACAGGTCTGTAGGTATGCGTGGTCTTCTTCTTTTCTTCTTCGCTTTTCAAGCATATTGCTTATCGCATATAAGCTTATTGCGTGCCCTCAACGTAGTGTTCTAGAAGCACTTCCACAGTTATTAATTGAGAGCTTTCGATGCCTGGTACGATTTTGCATTAGTATAATTGTGTGGCAAGTTCAATCATATTCATTCAGAGCAGCCAAGCAATTTTCCAACTCGAAAAATTCCTAGACCAGACCTGAAATCTAACCCCATCCACCTCCAGCATGGTCTTGCTTTGTAGCTGGGCCTTTACCGACTGAGCTAAGGGAGGTGTCCTAGGTGGTACAGTTGTCCAAAAGTAAATGGTTGATACCTTTTTGCACAATAGTCTAATCAATTTTCGGTTGGGCTGCAAAATGGTGAGTTGACAACCTGGAAGGAGCGTGGTACCTAGCTCTGGTCGTCACAAGTCCCTACTTCACGCCTCCACGGGTCATATGATTACAAACGACTACCATCTGAAACATGGACACAGCTGGATGGCATAGCCTGGGTAATGTTGTCAATCTGACAATGGCAAAGTAAGGAGTTACGGCGCGAACACTGGCACGATAACCATAGCACGGTGGTAGAGGAAATACTTCGCCAACCCGAGCGCCCCCCACGGAGGACAGAAACCAACAGAGAAAGATTAGGACTTTAGCGCAAAACAAAGAACAATAATTAGAACTAGATGCACATGAGGATCCAGTGAAGATACCAAGGTGTTTGTATCCTAGGCAAAAGGAATGCTCCAAATCCGCTATTATCGTCGTCGTTGGCAGTACTATTCGTATATTTTAAATTAACCATGAAAATACATGAATTATCGTTCAAGAACACGAACGAGTACGTTACATGCCAAAAGTGAAGTGAATCGTACTTTAACGCGAAGCGCTCTGGATTGTGAGATGCCCTTAGACCCTGGAGCATTAATTTTCCATCAAAAAAGCTCAAAACTACCACTCACTCATCTGGACATATCTCAAAAACTATTCGTCCAAATCATTTACCCTTGGAAACACATCTAGTAGAAGAGTTTTACAAAGTGTGGTGAAAATTTGAGCCCAAATTATTAAGAAATAAAAAATTCCACCCATGGTGAAAATAAGCCATTTTTTCACAATTTGTGTACCTGCCGGTAATCAGTCTGTTTACTGTAGTTACTATAACAAAAACAAAATGTGGGTAATCTAAATTAAAAATCCTTCAAATTGACGTTATAAGATCACGAATAGCTTATTTGGTTGTGAAGTAATCTCTTCTGAAAGTTGAAATTTTTAATAATCTCGAAAATCCAGGGTTGTAGCCCAGAAGGATCTAGGCGCTTAAGAGCAAAATCAAAAAAAGGGCGTTTGTTCAGAATAGGCGTTTTGGCCAAGTTTGGCTCAAATCGGTGACATCGACCACAACTTGTTTAAGTTCTGTACCCACTTGAGGTGGAATGACCCATATTTGAGATTAACCATCAACCTTGCATTATAGCGTATATCAGTCGTTCGTTACATACCAAGCGAAAACATAGTCGCGTTTAGTCGCGAAACGTAATGGTTCTGAGATGTTCAATGACCCTAGAAAGATCGTTTTTGCTTACTGAGCAGAAAATCATGAGTTTAATCCCAACTCTTATAATGCATGATCACTAAACAAAATGAATATTTTCATTCGATAGTCGGCTATCGAGAGATTTAATGTGCAACACATAAACAATACAGTCAGGAATCCTTATTGCCGGATTCCTTATTGCCGGTATCCCTTATTGCCGGATCCTTATTGCCGGGCTATCCGCGAATAAGGATACCCACAGCTTATGGGATTTTCACTAATGGGGGCTGTAGTGGATTATCTCATTTGTTTCAATACATAAAGCTATACTGTCTTGGACAAAGTTGCTGTACTGGGTTAGACCAACAAGCCTGTGCCATTAGATTCAGGTTAAATTGGGAACTACGCCACTAGAGGCGCTTCACTTTTATGTTACTTATGACGGGCGCTATAATATATGGATCATATTTCCAACATAGAATATTTCGTGATCCTGGCCATATAGAAAGTTACTGTCTTGAGCAAAGTTGTTCAGGTGACTAAGTCCTTTCGAATGGTGGCCATATTAGTTCAGAACTCTCTCACTACGCAGCGCTAGTGTGCATGTGCAATTCCTATATAAACTGTATCTCGAGAGCCTGGCTATATAGAAAGTTGCTGTATTCAGCAAAGTTGTGCAGGTGATCAAGTCCTTTCGGATGATGGTCATTATAGTTCAGAACACGCTCACTACGCAGCGCTAGTGTGCAAGTGAATTTCCTGTATAAGCTGTATCTCGAGAACCTGGCCATATAGAGGGTTACTATCTTCAGCAAAGTTGTTCAAATGACTAAGTCCTTTCGGATGATGGTCATATTATTTCAGAACTCTCACACTACGCGGCGCTAGTGTGCACATGAACTTCCTTAATATGTTATGTCTCGAAAGCTTGTCCATATAAGATGTTTCTGTGCAATGTGAGAACAGGAACCGGAAAAGGGATGACGTGTAGAGACCGGAAATCGATGTCAGATGCCATTTTGGAATCCAAGATGGCGGACATCGGTTCAAGAAAAACTGTCAAATACCCTACAATATGGATATTTTTGGAAAGGGGACGACGTGTAGAGGCCGAAAATCGATGCCAGACGTAATTTTGGAATCCAAGATGGCGTCGATCGCCCTTTTGGTTTACTTCCTGCCCTCACATCCATTTAATTGAATAATTGATTATACATTCGTTTTGTCTCAACTTGATGGTGCATACAGGTAGATACTTGATAACAAAAAAAAAAAAAAAAATGTTTGCTCTCGCCTGATATGACCTCGATTGAACATAATTTGTTGTTCGATTGGTATGATGAGCCAGGTTTCCATTCACGCGAGTGCAGCTTTAATTCGCACAGGAGTAGAATGTTTTCGGAAAAAAAATATGCTGTGATCACGATCGAGCGTGCAATGTTAGTACTTGTCACTTGGTTGTTTGGAGTGAATGGCCGGGAGTGGTGATGAAGGTGCCAGGCATGCAAAAGAAAAGTTAAAAAAAAACACGGAAGAAAATTAAGCATTGGATAGAGAACTTCTCCGAAAAAGCTCCCTTTTCTGTCATATAGAGCAGAAACATCAAATATATCAACGAAAGTTAAAAAAAAACTATTTTAACGTGAACGATTCAATCATATGTTTAGTATGAAAGTTTAGATTAAAAGCAACAACACAAAGCCCACGAAGCGCCTAATATGAATATTTACATTCATTTTTCTCAAAACAAAAGATAAGCGCTCCAAGTGAATACATTTTGTCAGCCATCATCTTTACGCCGAAGTGAATCCAATGACATTGCAATGTGTTGATTGGTCTTTCAGTCTTTTAAGTGCAGCCTCCAACCTCAAGTGATGCAATTGGAATCAAGAAACAGTGTTGGATTTTTAACAATATCATTGTTGACTCTTTATCAAATCTAACGCTAGTGGTGCTGGTGGTGCTGGTGGTGTAGTGGTAAGCGTGATAACCTCTCACCCCAGCAGGCCTGGGTTCAATCCCAGTTGGCGCCGCCGGGATGTTCTGAGGCATTGGTCCCCGGTTCATGACTTGATGGGTCGATAGGGTAGGGTCCAGGTTGCCTCCTTGGCGTCGGTAGCATTGGTGCTCAGCACGGAAAACAAGATCGACGGAAAACAAATCAAAACAAAGGAAAAAAAATCGAACGCTGCATATGGAAAAGTAAATAAATTAAGAAGTCATCTTTGAAAGAAAAAATCGTTCATACCTGTTCGTTAAATAATGGTTGAGTGCGGGTTGTGCTTAGTATGATGGAAATTAGATCTTTACCCTAATTATTATGCGGCTGTGAAAATGATTTGAAGAAAAAGTAAACTTTTTCCCTAGTATTTTGCATATAAAATTCAAAGGTCCAGCGGAAAACACGTTCGATCATGCCGTGTTATTGCTTGGAGTTTAGCTGAATGGAGTGAATGACTAAAATTAAGAAATAGGGTAGAGCACTACTTCAGCCTAATCGCCTATTTTGGGCCTATCGAGCAGAAAACTTCAAATAAATCCATGATTTCATAGTTAACAAGTCTAATTATGCGTTTGGTACGATAATTTAGTTAATAAAATACGGAATGAAGTCAATGTGAACACGTGGGTTAGAAAGGTTTGCACCCATTATTCCCAAAAACAAAAGAAGCGCTCCGACCGAATCAATTTTTATCATCATCCGATAGGCCGAAGTGAATTCAGTGGCGTTTCAATGGCATTTCAATGCGTTAGGCTGAGTTTAGAATCCGTAGGCCGAGTTTGGCGTCTAGAAGCAGTGTTAGACTTTTGACAATATCTCAACGATTGGTTTCTCTTTATCAAATATTACGGTACATACGGAAAGGTAAATAAATTTGAAAGCCATAAGTAATAATAACATTCCGTTTGGTGATAAACTGCGCTAGATTAAGAAAGACTAATCGCGGGTTAACTTTTTGCTCTCATCGTTCTAGCCCCTTCGCTGTAATTACCTACGGAAATGTTAGATATCTTGTTTTTTTCCTTGATTTGTTTTCCGTCGATCTAGTTTTTCGTGCTGAGCACCAATGCTACAGGGAGGCAGCTCCCACACCTAGACCCTACTTATCGACCCATCAACTCATGGACCGTGGACCAACGGCTTTACTTCCCTTCCGAAGGAGGCGTGATCAGAGATGTTATGCCTCAGAACATCCCGGTGGCGCCAACTGGGATTGAACCTAGGTCTTCTGGGGTGAGAGGTAATCACGCTTACCACTACACCACCGGCTCCGCTAAGTGTTAGATATCTGTACTAATGTGAAGTTTTCTCAGCTGCAGCTGCAGTTAAACTTTCACAAACGTATCTAGATGGGTATAGAATAAGGGTTCTAGTACCACTGTCAGTTCAAAATTTGACCGACCCAGTTCTGAGAAAATCAGTCATTGTGAATTTTCGAAAATATTGTTACTTAAGGATAAGTTTTAGTATACCAATATTGTTTAATATGTTAAACGAAGTAATTTACGGTTCAACCAATACCTTTCAAATGACTTATAAAAATCTAGAATCGATCGTTAAAAAGCAGACACTACTTAATTCTTAATTATACAAAATAGTTTTTTTTCTTTCTAATATTTTTTTTTCTTATTTAAGAAAATTGAAAAATAACTACCTAACTAATTTTTTCCTTGTTTCAAGATTATCCTCGGTGGACAAAGCCGAGTCTTGTCACTATCAACAAGGCATAAAAAGTAAAAAGGACTAAGATATGTTCCTTTGATTACAAAAACTCATTTTTTCCTTGTTTCAAGATCATCCTTGGTTCAGGCAACCCGAGGACTTATCACTATCAACAAGACATAAAAAGTAACAAGGACTAAAATGTGTTCCTGGAAAATTCTGTTCCCCTAGTTTGAAGTAGTCAAGACTAGGAATCGGTGGTAGATCTTACATCCCGTAACGTACCACGAAAAGGTGATCTACCCATGTTACGGGGCTTGAATTTGAGTTTGCCATCTTAGAATTCAAAACGCATAATGGGCTCATTCATTTAAAAAAGACGATTTTAAGATTAGTCTTTCTCTCCTAGCGTTCACTCCAGAGCCAGGCAGTCAAAAATAAATGCGTTGATATATTAACCCCTCCATAACTATATGCGGTGGGTGGTACCTTCCACCCACCAGTATTACTCGGCTGTCCTTCAACCAATTGAGCTGATTTTCTGTAGATAACTAGTTTTTGGTTGGTTATCCCATACAAAAAATCAGCGTAAATTGTTCTGATTAATTGGTATATTATGTACGGTTACTTACTCGATATGGATCAACACAGTTAAATAATATAAATCCAGTATTCGTATGTCAGATCTGAAAAAGTTGCCTATTGTAATAAGACGGGTGGTATATGGGCGTCATGGATTACTTGACCTTTAACTTACGCATATCATCTGTGAAACAATGTTCACAGGTTCAGCCGGTTCAGCGAATAGTTCAGAAACCACCTAGGACTTATGATTCACCACTACGTATTATATTGATGTATGATCGGTTTAGATTATCTGTATGTATGCGTCAGTTTATAGTATTGGGGGTTGTTGGGATACGGCACATGTCTAGAATGGAGAGGGCAACATTTTTAAAGCTTTGATCTAGCACTTTGGGGTTCTGTTGGTCGAAGCGATGTTGGTGATCAATACAATGTTCGACAAGAGCGGTTCTGCCTTTGAGTTGCAGGATCTCTGTATCGATGTACTGGTGCATTTAATTTGATCTCTAGCGCGTTTTCTGAATACCGGCAAATATTTTCTTAAGGTTGTTTGTCGTCATTCCCACATAACAGGCATGGCAGTTAAGAAACAACAGTTTATATATTAAATTGCATTTGTATAGGGATTGAACTGGATATTTCGGTGTGGGATATAGAAGTTTGGTGTCATGCATGCTACGTGCAGTAACTTTGTCGGAAGGGTTGTTTTGGAGAATTGTTTTGATCACAAATGTAGTGTGTGGATGTAAGGGATGGATATATACTTGATTGGCTCTCTATCGGGTGTTACAGATGCTGGAGGTGTAAGAGGTAGTTATTGAGAAGGTGGTGTTGGTGGTGAATGATGGAGCAGCCTATTAACCAGATGTGTTGAATAGACGTTATTCGAAAGATGTAGACATATGAGCTGGTTTTTCTCGTATTTGGATTTGACTGCACTGCATTTCTGTACCCGGTTGATGAAATTCGATATCATCGATCACCCATCTTTTGGTGGATCGAATGGAAGGAGTGAAAATTTAGTAACCTACCTGTCAATTTTCAGTGTGTTTTCGTCGGTACTGAATACCAGTAAATCCAGAAACGTTAGATTGCGATTTTCTGCAATTTCAAACGGGATATGCATTTTTTTTTTTCATCTGTTCGGGACCGAACACCACTGCGACCAGTAATTTGATCTATTGTAGTATATCCCGTGTCTTTAGGTTAGCGCATGTCGTATTACTCCATCACTATTGAGAAATGATAAAATATTCGTTTTTTTTACAGTTGTTATTCTTGCATTTATATCCTTCGAAGAGTAAGAACACTCTCCAAAGGAGCGCCCATTTGTAGGTCAACATTTGAATTCCTCAGCAACTAAATTAAGGAATGACACCGATAATGACCATGCATTAGAACCTTAGTCTTAACCACTTCAAACTAGGGAACAACGAATAGAAAATTAGGAATCACATAGGGTTTTTGATCTAATTTCCGTCCTACTAAGCACAACCCGCGCTTTATCTCTCTGCTCTAAACAGGTTCGAACGAAAAATAGAATATTTATGTCAGAGATGACTTCTAAATTTATTCACCTTTCCATACGTATCGTTTGATTTGATAAAGAGTCACAAATTGTTGAGAGGTTGTTTAAAATCTAATACTGCTTCTTGATTCTAAATTCGTCCTACGAGTTTCAATTCCGTCCTAACGCATTGAAACGCTATTAGATTTTCTTCGTCATACGGATAAACGTAGAAAAAGGGAATTCGCTAGGAGCGCTTCTTTTGTTTTGAGAACAATGAGCGTAAATATTCATACAATGCGCTGTTATTGGATTTATGTTCTAGCTAATGAACTAACGCATCGGAACAAACCTATTATTGATTTGTACACGGTGAAATCATTGATATTATTGATCTTTTCTGACCGATAGAACGGAAATGGGCGATTACGACGGTGGAAAAAGACGACCCAAGTAACAATTCTGCAATCATTTGGCATCCACTCTGATTTATGATGGTTTTATAATGGCAATGAATGATCCATTTAGTTTAAATACAGCATTTCGCAGTGTAACACGTTCCTGCTTAGTAGTTCACCTTTTCGCTGTTTTAAAAACCTTTTACAGTCTGTCGAGAAGTCAAAAACTGTCTTGTTTTAACAATAAATTTAAAGTTGTTCTCAATCCCACCATAAAACTGTTCTATAAATCAATCATAAACTTCATTAGCAATTTTTTATTAATGTCTTGATAAAATACTCTATAAACCTGTTCTATCATTATAAAAGCAATCATAAAACCATTAAGTTTTAAATGAGAGCAAATGGCATATATTGTTGCCTTTTAGGCTTTTATAAGTGTATCATAAAATCTCCTCTGCTTACAAATTGAATTTTAAGGATGGATCCTCACAGTGAATAAAAACCAAATTTATGACAAGGATATATCGAAGGATAAACGAAGTTGGAAGAAAAATTCAAGCGATGCTAACGACCGAAGGGATGTTGATTTCAGAACCAGCACGTCCGGCGGAACGGGTACAATCAACGACTGAGCATCTGGTGGAGAAGAGAGAAGTGAGCGTGGTCCTCAAATTCATAAAACATTGTCAAAACAGCCTGAAAACAGACCAGCCTTCTCCAGACCTTGCGAATAGATGAAGATCGGAATAACTTGTGTCAGTACCGACAGCAATCCACTGAAACTGTCAGTTAGCGGACACTAGTTGGTTTCCGATCGATAGCTGCGATTTTATTCGGTGAAAGGGTCATCACTTGGAAAAAATTAATTCAACTGTACATTTCTGCATCGTTTGATGGTGCACTTCCAGAACCATCCGGAAGAAGGGGATCTTTTCGGGAATTATCGAGGTTACAGCTGTGCGAAATGCGAAATGTTGTGAACACTTTCTTAGTAACTGCTTCCAAGCCATCGGGAGATAATCTCCTGAAAGAACGCTGAATCTAACAGCGCAACTATCGAAAGATAAACAAACTTTGACGTTTAACTTTTGCAGGCAACTTTGCCTCAATAAATGCTGCCATAAATCTGAACGGGTTAAGATCAAGCAAAATGGCTTTAGATAAATACAATTCAGCCTGCAAGTTTTCTTCATAAAAGCCATTTTACAACCTAAGGATTTTGTTATGGATTTCTTAAAAGCAAAACAACTTTTTCACAAATGACCCATGAAAATCAACTTTTATGCCACCGCCATGTTGCAATTAGTTTGCTTGTTTTTTACAATCTTCGATTTTCTATCTATATTTCCTTGGATATAACTATATTTTGGTAAATTTAGCAATGAACAAACATTTAAATGCGAAAATCATAAAAAAATAATCTCGGCCTAGCTCGATCTGAAAAATAATTTATTTTATTCAATGTAAAATAATTAGTCAAATCGACGTTTTACGAGAGCGGACCTATTTTTTTCGATGTTTTCATGTACACTTCACATAGACTCCACTGCGTCCTAGCAAGAAGTACGGTCGACTTAGTTCGCGCTCCGCTATTTTGGAAGTTTTCTCGATATTCACTTGATTTAAATTATCAGTTTTTCTCGCTTAGTGTTTCCTGACATAGTTCCCAGTTAAACAATTAACTAAAAGTGAGTTTTTTTCTGAGAAGAAAGTGTGTTTTCGGCATCATCGGAAGGAAAATTGTTTTGGCGATTGCCAATTCGCCAACCATTTTGCGCACCATCGGTGCATGGTAACGCATATCTGCACACTAGGGTGCTTCATTCTGAAAAAAGTGATGAATTTCTGATGGGCCACCCTCCAGTTCGATTCATAGCCCCAAAATATGAACCTGTGCAAAAATTGGTAAAGATTGATGAAGGTTTAGAGGTCGCGCCAATGATTTGAAATTTGTATGGGAGTTACTATGGAAGAATTTAAAAAATCGCTTATATCGCTATAACTTTGCTTCTACTTGTCCAAATGTCGAAAAAATTTAGTATGTTATTGCTATGGCAATAAACAAAAAGCCTACAGTTGCTACGCTCAGTTTTGCAGCGTATCAAGAATTATAAAAATGTGAAAAAATGGCAAAATAGGGTAAATTGACAGATGAATATGTACAAGGCAACAACGCCAATTTCATCGCAACAACAACAGGCTTGTTGATCATTGTCATGACAACCACATATTTTTTTTTTCAACGTTTGGACAACTACAACCAAAGTTAGAGCAATGTAAACGAAAATCAATAATTTCCCATACTAATTCACCAAAATCTCCATACAAAATCCAAATCATTGGCGCGACCTCTAAACCTTCATCAATCTTTACCATTTTTTGCACAGGTTCATATTTTGGGGCTATGAATCGAACTGGAGGGTGGCCTATCAAAAATTCATCACTTTTTTCAAAATGAAACACCCTACTGCACACGGATCATCGTCATCGAGTGTCAGCATCTGCCTCCGCATTTACACCGCTCATCTATCATCGTGTGTTCAGCTGAGTGCCGACCCTCATACAAGCACACACCAACGAAGACCGCCCGCACACGCTGATCGAAGATCATCCACGCTGCGCGTCGCTCCGCTGCTGCTGTTTAAACGCTCGGTGGTAGTAGTATAGGAGTATCAGATAAGTTTTTGTTCTTGTTTCTCTCTTTCGCCCATCTGTTAAATTTTAAATTTGTGTTCTGTGTTTGTAGTTTTTTTTTGTGTATTGTGTCCGAGTGATTATCGTTTCAGTGGTAGAGCGTTTTTCGCTCCCACTAGTACGGCAAAATGGACATTTTGTCGGAAGACGAAATGGACGTTTTGTCGGAAGATGACACCACTTTGCCACGCGATGGCAAGAAGGGTCGAAAACGTACGTCATCTCAGAAGAAAGATGATGTCATCCCTGGTTCATCGTCTCAGTCTGGCAAAGGACAGGCTCAGATAAACCCCCGATCGCGAGCCTATCCAGATGACTCGACTGGCCCATGGGTTGTCTACTTTCAGCCCAGAAACAAACCTTTGAATGTAATGCAAATTACGAATGATCTGACGAAGCGATACTCGGCCGTGACTGAAATCACGAAGGTTAGGCACAATAAACTTCGTGTCTCCGTCTCTAACCTGAAGCAGGCTAACGAGATTGCTGCCTCCCAGCTCTTCACGCTCGAGTATAGAGTTTACATCCCAGCTCGTGATGTGGAGATCGAAGTTGTGGTCACCGAAGCGAGTCTGACCCCCGAGATCTTGGACAAGCAGGCGGTTGGCCGTTTCAAGAACCGTTTGCTTCCCCCGGTGAAGATACTGGATGTCCAAAAACTGGGCTCAGTATCTGTCAGCGAGGGTAAAAAGAGTTTTACCCCCACAGACTCGTTCCGTGTGACCTTTTCTGGTTCAGCCCTTCCTCACTACATCGAGCTGGGAAAACTTCGACTACCTGTGCGCTTGTTCGTTCCCCGGGTCATGAACTGCCAAAACTGTAAGCAGTTGGGACATACGGCGTCCCACTGTGGCAGCAAGGCACGCTGTTCCAAATGCGGGGAGAAGCACGAGGATGGCGCCTGCACAGTCACTGCACCAAAATGCGTGTACTGTAAGGGAACTCCTCATGGTATCTCGTCATGCCCGGTGTACAAACAACGCGGGGAGAAATTACAACGCTCACTTAAGGAACGTTCCCGGCAGTCTTTTGCAGAAATGCTTAAGACGGCCACGCCATCGACCAACGACAAAAATCCCTTTTCTCTTTTGTCAGATGACGAGACTGACTCTGACTTGGCTGAGGAGGGAACTTCTTTCCTTTTTTCAGCACGGAAACGAAAACGCATCCGTTCGCGGAAAGTTGAGAATGAAGAACCTCAAATCAGCTTGCCCAAATCAAGGAGTGGTGGAAAAAAGGAAGTTTCTACTCCTCCTGGATTCAGAAGAACTGACTATACCCAGGATTTTCCACCTCTCCCGGGGACATCCAAAACCCCTGATGTCCCATTTTTAAGAACAGAAGCCCCTTCTTCATCTGGGTTGTTCTCATTTGATAAAATTGTGGACGATATCCTCAAGTTCCTGAATATTTCTGATCCTCTGAAAAGCATTGTTCTGGCAATGCTTCCTACTGTGAAGACCCTCTTAAAGCAATTGACATTGAAATGGCCCCTCCTTGCAGCAATCATTTCCTTCGATGGATAATTTTCCAAACGAGGTCGGGGATTTGATCACTATTCTACAGTGGAATTGTCGAAGTCTTATTCCTAAATTAGACTCTTTTAAGTTTTTAGTTCACAATAATGATTGTGATGCATTTGCTCTTTGTGAAACTTGGCTCTCTTCAGATATTGATCTTCCTTTTTATGATTTTAACATTATTCGACTGGATCGTGAGGATTCGCGTGGAGGAGGGGTACTTTTGGGGATCAAAAAGTGCCATTCCTTCTATAGAGTGAATCTTCCACAATTTCCAGGTATTGAAGTTGTTGCATGTCAGGCTATTTTTAAAGGTAAGAGCCTTTGTATTGCTTCTGTTTATATTCCTCCTAGAGCCGTTGTTAATCGAAAACAACTTTCAGATATATGTTCGGTACTTCCTGCGCCACGGTTGATCATGGGAGATTTCAATTCCCACGGTACAGGCTGGAGGGAACTGTATGATGACAACCGTTCTACTTTTATATATGACCTCTGTGATAACTTCAATATGACAATACTTAACAATGGAGAAGTAACACGTTTGGCTGGACCATCCTCGAATGGAAGTAAATTAGACCTCACACTTTGCTCTAACTCATTATCGTTGGATTGCACGTGGAATGTGATCCAAGATCCCCACGGCAGTGATCACTTGCCGATCAAAATTTCGATTGCCAGTGGGTTCAATCCGTCGGAATCCGTTAACGTCGCGTACGACCTCACCCGTAATATCGATTGGACAACGTTCAAGACCGCGATAGAGGAAGCCGTGTCGTCGGTAGAAGGGCTTCCACCGTTGGAGGAATATAACTTCCTCTCCAATCTGATCTTGGACAGCGCGCTTCGAGCTCAAACTCGGTCGGTTCCTGGAACGTCTTTGCGTAGGAAACCTCCTTCCCCTTGGTGGGACCACCAATGCACAGAGGTTTATCGTAAAAAGTCCGACGCGTTTAAGCTTTTCCGGAAACGTGGAACACCCGTGTATTTCGAAGCGTACTCGACTCTTGAACGCGAACTCAAAAGCCTCATCAAAGCCAAGAAACGCGGATACTGGCGGCAATTCGTGGACGGATTATCGCGCGAAACGTCGATGAATACGCTGTGGAATGCGGCGCGAAGGATGCGTAACCGGTCTTCAAACAACGAGAGCGAGGAGTACTCAGATCGTTGGATTCTTAAGTTCGCACGAAAAGTATGTCCTGATTCCGTGCCGGCACGGATGATTCCTCGCGAAACGACGAATTCGGTAGACGAGATCAGCCAGCCTTTTTCAATGCTGGAGCTCTCACTCGCGCTCCTTTCGTGTGGCAATTCGGCTCCGGGGGCTGATAGAATCAAGTTCAACTTGTTGAAGAACCTCCCAGACGTCGCTAAGAGGCGCATGTTGAACTTGTTTTGTCAGTTCCTAGAGCTCAATATTGTTCCGGATGATTGGAGGCAAGTGAGAGTTATAGCCATTAAAAAGCCTGGAAAACCGGCTTCAGATCATAACTCGTATCGTCCCATCGCGATGTTGTCGTGCATTCGAAAATTGTTGGAGAAAATGATCCTTTTTTGCTTGGACAAATGGGTTGAGACGAACCACCTACTCTCAGATACTCAATTTGGTTTCCGTAGGGGCAAGGGAACGAACGACTGTCTCGCGTTGCTTTCCACCGAAATTCAGTTGGCTTTTGCTAAAAAAGAGCAAATGGCTTCTGTGTTCTTGGATATTAAGGGGGCTTTTGATTCAGTATCGGTTGAAGTCCTTTCAGACAAACTCCACGCTTGTGGCCTTTCTCCATTAATTAATAACTTTTTGTACAATTTGCTGTCAGAGAAACATATGAGCTTTTCTCATGGAAACTCTACAGCTTCTCGATTTAGTTACATGGGCCTCCCCCAGGGCTCATGTTTAAGCCCCCTTTTGTATAATTTCTACGTCAGAGAAATTGACAATTGTCTAAGTGACAACTGCACGCTGAGACATCTTGCAGATGACGGAGTTGTGTCTATGACAGGGCCCAGAGAGGCCGACCTGCAAGGACCCTTACAGGATACCTTAGACAATTTGTCTACTTGGGCTATTCAGCTAGGTATCGAATTCTCCACGGAGAAAACTGAGTTGGTCGTTTTTTCTAGGAAGCATAGCCCAGCACAACCGAAGCTTCAACTTTTGGGTAAACCGATCACTCATTCCATGTGTTTTAAATATCTCGGGGTCTGGTTCGATTCCAAATGCACCTGGAGATCCCACATTGAGTATCTGAGACGAAAATGCCAACTAAGGATCAATTTCCTTCGATCAATTACCGGAACGTGGTGGGGAGCCCATCCACAAGATCTTCTGACGTTGTACCGGACAACGATTTTATCGGTTTTAGAGTACGGTAGTTTTTGCTTCCAGTCGGCGGCTAAAACGCACATCATCAAACTGGAACGGATCCAGTATCGCTGTCTTCGTATCGCGTTAGGATGCATGCACTCGACTCATACGATGAGTCTCGAAGTGTTAGCGGGCATGTTGCCACTATCTGATCGGTTTTCGGAATTATCCCTCAGGCTCCTCACCCGTTGTGAAATTATGAACCCACTGGTGATTGCAAACTTTGAGAAGCTTCTTGAGCTAAACCCCCAAACTCGTTTTATGACATTGTACTACGTGTACATAACACAGGATGTCAGCCCTTCACAGCATAATCCTCATCGTGTATGCTTCTCTGACTTCGGCAATTCAGTTAGTTTTGATTTATCTATGACGCGGGAGATTCGTGGGATCCCAGAACATCATCGTTCCATGATTGTTCCGTCAATTTACGCTGCAAAGTTTGGCCAAGTTGATTCCGCAAGATCGTTCTTCACAGATGGATCACTAATAGAGTCGTCCGCTGGTTTTGGTATTTTTAACGAATTTCATAGCGCCTCTCGAATGCTTCAAGCTCCTTGTTCCGTATATGTTGCTGAACTGGCGGCAATACACTATACGCTAGAAACGATCGCCTCACTTGCACCAGATCACTATTTTATTTTTACGGATAGTCTCAGTTCTGTCGAGGCTATTCGATCCATGAGGCCGGTAAAGCACTCCTCGTATTTTCTCATGAAAATACGAGAGCTTTTAAGTGCTTTATCTTTAAGATCTTTTGTCATCACCTTTGCATGGGTCCCATCTCATTGCTCGATTCCGGGCAATGAGATGGCGGACTCACTTGCTAAGGTGGGCGCTATGGAAGGCGATATTTACGATCGACAAATCGCCTACAACGAATTTTTCTTCATTTATCGTCAACAGTCACTCGTCAGCTGGCAGAATAAGTGGAGTGAAGGGAGTTTGGGACGATGGCTATATTCGATCATCCCTAAGGTGTCGAAGAGTCCTTGGTTCAAGGGGTTGGATGTGGGTCGAGACTTCATTCGTATGATGTCTCGCCTCATGTCCAATCACTATTCGTTAAACGCTCACTTGTTCCGTGTTGGGCTGGGAGACAGCAATCTCTGTGAATGTGGACAAGGTTATCAAGACGCCGATCACATCCTTTGGTCTTGTGCTGAGCATCGTGGAGTCAGATCTGAGCTGTGCGATTCCCTTCGGGCTCGAGGTAGACAACCCAATGTTCCAGTTCGGGATACTTTGGCTAGACGTGATCTGGAGTTTATGAAACTCATATATGTTTACTTTAAGAATACTAACCTTAGATTGTAAGTTTTATTAACCTTGTGTTTAGTTTGTGTATTGTGCGTGTAGTTTTTTTTAATGTTTGTTTTCAAGATGAATAGAAATTAGTTCATGTTTTAGGATTAATTAAATATTTGTATCGAAAACCACATTTCAAACCTCCCTCTCCCTTTTCCCATCCAAAAAAATTGTAAATCTCCACTAACCTCGAGACAACCGCGAGTATCCGGTCCAGCTCCTTTAACTTATATATAATATAAGACATCAATAATGTATAACGAAAATGATAATTCGGCTCTGTAAAGTTTATTCGATTGAGCCTGTACAAATAAAGTAATTAATCAAAAAATGTACACTTCACATGAAATTTAATAAGGCACTTAAAACTAGGCCACATAATGAGAACTATTGTAATAAATTTGGATATTCTACACAATTTTTATACCATCAGTTTCTATTTTAATTATTTTGATAAGATCGGATTCATAAATCCTTTTCTATCTTGATTGATGCTTTCCTAGTGGATTTAGTAAGCGGCTAGGGGAAATGGCTCGGAAAGGGTTTTTATTGTTGCTAAATAGCTTTTGTTATAGTTTTCAAATGGTTCTCAATGCGTTCGTCAAACAACCTTTTGCAGTAAATCAATCTTGAAGAGCTTCGAGAATACACCCTTCAGAACCTTCTTCAGGGTGGGCCAACTAGACATATTCTAGTCTTAATGAGGTTTTGGTGGATGCATTAATGACAAGATAGCCTTGACCAGGGTTTTATGAATGTTGTTTTATAGTTGCTTTGTAGTATTTCATAAAACTTAAAATGTTACTTGGGGAATCTTGTCACTATCAACAAGGCATAAAAAGTAACAAGGACTAAGATGTGTTCCTTGGATTACTGAAAAATCCTGTTTCTCTAGTTTGAAGTAGCTAGGACAAGGACTCGGTGGTAGATCTTACATCCCGTAACGTACCACGAAAAGGTGATCTACCCACGTTACGGGGCAATTGCAGATGTTGGATGTAGGGTTCTTGTTCTTCTTCATAGCATTTCAAGCATATTGCCTACCGCATATTAGCTTATTGTGTGCTCTCAACTTAATGTTCTAGATGCACTTCCACAGTTATTAATTGAGAGCTTTCGATGCCTGTACCATTTTTCCATTAGTAAAACTATGTGGCAAGTACAATCATACTCTATGCCCAGGGAAGTCGAGAAATTTTCCAACCCGAAAAATTCCTAGACCGGGCTGGGAATCGAACACAGCCACATCCAGCATGGTATTGTTTTGTAGTGGTGCCTTTACCAACTGCGCTAAGGGATATAGGGTAGAAGATATACAAGGCCCTCCTTCTGCCAATGTTAATCCAATTTTAGTTCTCTTTGCAGTATTGGGTAAGGTAATCTTAATTTTTATACGGTGGTATGTGGCTCATCATATTTTTCCATTTATTTATACTAAAATTTCAAGTAGACTTACAACAGAGAAAAATCATACTATGAGGAGACCCCAAACATTTTTTTTTTATGGGTGACCTCATATTTGAACTGAGAATTTACAATTATATAGCGGTAAATAAAGGGTGCATTCGATAAAAATGGCACACACATAAACAGCTGTAACTTTTTAATTATTATACCAAATGACATTTTCAGTGAATAGTCGATAATGTACACATATAATTATTATTATGGTATGAGAGGTGCTTTATGTCGAGTAACAGTCATGGAAACAACATGCTTGAAATCTGCGGTTATGGAAGGAAATTATTTCGTCATTGTTGCTATTTTCTCATAGAGCCAAATCCAATTTATTTGTCATAAAAAAGTGCATTTGGGCAGAAATTATACTTTAAAATTTCGGCTCAGTTCGACTATAAAAATGTTTGGAGGGTTTACAAATGAAAAATAAATCCTTTTACGCCAAAGAAAAACTGTGTTTTTATTGAACCTTGAATAAAGATTCATAATCCTTGTTCAGTACTTTATGAACTTTAGAGTCTAAATAATCTTCTCTGAATAATTAAAGTTATTTGGTATAGTAGTTAAAAAAGCACAGTTGTTTTTGTGTGTGTCATTTTTATCGAATACACCCTTTATTCGATAACCTAGCAATGCTTTTGTTGGATTAACGGCCTACTGTACACGATTTTTGTCATGTACTTTATATCTTTTTCCACTTCACACCAAATCCTGAACGATTGTAATAATTTCCAATCGTGCTGGGTTTGGATCTTTTCGAGCAGCCATAGTGAGGAGTGCAAGTGGAATGGTTATCGCTGCGATTTATTTATATCTTATCAGTGGAAATAAATTTATATTTTCATGTTTATTTCAACTCCTTTTATTTTTATTGCTCAGCATGGTTCATTGAAAAGTAAGAGAGCTCTTGACGTGCCTCGCCGTTGTTGGTTTAATATGCAAAAAAAAAAAAATGTGAAAGAAGATGGCACATAAAAATGGAAACAGCTGTTGTGACAAGGTAAGAAAATTGGATTTTCCACGGCACACTAAAAAAGTAAATATATGGCCGGTTGTTATGTGGAAAATGCATCAAACCGTTATATTTGATTTTATTGTCGTCTTTTTCATTGGTAGTACTGCTTTGGGATAATATATGTTGAAATAATTTTGTGATGTTTATGAAGATTTGCTTTTTCATCCCTTCAACAATCGTGGGTCGTTAGTTCCATATGCTTGCTACTTGAAATTTTCAGAAGTAAATGCAAGCTTCTGTTGTGTTGTGTTGTATTGAGACGTTCCTATTTTAAATATATATGACTATCCTTAACAAATCAAACCATGACTGTAACGCTACGAAAATCGGCTTCCTTTTGCCGCCAAACGTTACCAATTCTATTTCTAACTTCAATTCAGCAAAACCTGTATTACTGTGGAAACCATCATCTTTTTGTCCAGCTCGTCAGACTCCATCAAGTAAAGGAGAGGGAAATCCTGTTTGATAGAAGCAATGGAAATGATCAGATAAAAATCTCATTTAATCTTATCTCTGTCCTCCTTCTGATGATTTCAATCACACTACTATTCCAATAGAAACCAGCTCTCCTGCACAACTACACATTTTTGATCACGAGTTGCAGCTACGTATATCTTTGAGACAGTCAGCAAATAGTAGCATACGTACACCATGGATGGGGAAATGGGTTCGTTTTTAAAATTAATGAATGGAAATGAGAGATAAGCTATAAAGCTGGGGAAAGCTGCACTTTTGCGTATCATTTCGATTATCCTGTAGCATTGAATGAAAGAACGACGTCAAATGTTCCTTTGGACCAAAGTGATTTTTTTTACGATGCGTAAGTCAAATGAGTTTTTATTCCTTCCCAAGAGGACGGGTGCTATTGAAGTCTATTTTCTTTCATTCATTAAATCCGTTTGATTCGGATGATCGTAATTTAAAGATAAAACTCTCATTGCCAATATTTGTGTTGCACAAACAGAGTAACAGAGTGTACTTCTTCCATTCGTAGAATTATCATATGTAACAGGATCATACTATCATCTTTGCTTACTAAACGGTTCGTGGTATGAATGAAAGAGCCAGCATTCGCGTATACCACTACATATTTAGAAACAAACTTTTTATTGGTTAAAAAATAACTCTATTTAGTAGGTTAGGGATCGAAAAAGTCAATTTTGAAAGTTCCTGCTGCATAAACTCACTACAAAAAAAATCAATTAAAGTTGTTGGGGGTGCTGGTTGAGCTTTCCCATACAACTTTTTTTTTCTCAAAGAAATTAAAACGAAAGATTTACAATCAGAAGCGTTTGAAAAGTGTTTAATACTGACGTTAGGATAGCCAGTGTTGGCTATTATTAGGGATGCTGGGAAGTAGTTTACGTAGTTTATGGACAGCCTCTAAGGTGCGTTCGTATTCAGGCATATATTAATTACACATAGGAAATATTTCACACAATAGGGTAAGTGTGCCAGTTTTTGGCCCTGTGGGCTTACTGAAATTTGAATAAATTTTTCCGTCGATCTTGTTTTCCGTGCTGAGCACCATTGCTACCGACACCAGGAAGGCAGCTCCCACACCTGGACCCTACCTATCGACCCATCAACTCAAGAACCGGGGACCAACGGCTTTACTTCCCATCCGAAGGAAGGCGTGATCAGAGATGTTATGCCTCAGAACATCCCGGCGGCGCCGACTGGGATTGAACCGTTATGGATGCCGTGCTTTTACTAAAAAGACAAAAAAGGTCCCTAATCGAGGTTGACGACTATTTAGCTTTTGTTGGGATAACAAAATCTCATTTTTTTTTCATCATATCAGTGACCAACTAGCTCAAATTTTAAGATAACAACAATGTAGCAATAGCAGTACGTTCTTTATTTCTTTATTTATTTCGTCAAGCCAGGGTAGACTACATACAATGATTATTACAATGTTTACTTACTTACTATGCATTAATTCTATTCTGTTTAAGCTTAGTTTTTATTTGCTGCTTGGATATAATGATGTAAATAGTTCCGCAATGCAAATTATACAGGCGCATCATTCCGTTGATTTGGGCTATTTTTTGCATAATTTGTTCTGTACGATTTTTCAGAAAATAAATTCCGTGTTCTAAGATATCGACAAGGTGTGTAAAAGTTTAATTGTGCGAGAATTTCTGCCGAATCTATGGGCATTGAAATAATGTCGTTTAAAAAGAAAAGCATTGCAAATTGGCGGTGCTCCTTAAGTGTTTGTATATTGATGAGCATGCAGCGCACTTCATAAGATGATAATGGAAATGCAGTCCAATTCAATTTACGTAAAGCATATAAAGGAATTGTTTTTGGACAGATTCTATGCGTTCTTCGTGTATGGAAATGTATGGAGTCCATAGTATGTGGCAGTATTTCAGAATTGACCTTACACTATTATATGGGTCTTCGTGGGCTGTAATCCTTTGTTTAAATTTTTATTTTCTACATCTGCAAGGATTTAACAAAAATTATTGAAAAATTTTATCCAAATTTACGAAAACGATAAGATGATTTGGTTGTTTAAATCAAACAATGTTATGCTTATATTATTTTTTATAGCTGCTAGTTTTGTAGGTTTCAACTAGTTGAAATGTTTTTTTGGGACACTGTACCGAAAAGTTCTACTTTTTCAAAAACTTTTAAATAACATAATAGCCTACTTTTCCTATCAGCGCCAAAAATTGCTACTTTTCGGAAATCTGCACCGATAAATTCTACATTTTAACACTCTTTTCAGTGTGCAAAAAATGTTGTTTGTAGCTCGTTGCAAAATCCAATTTTAACAGCACACTCATGCTGAAAAAAAAAATACTTTTTGCAACATGTTGCATAAAAACTATTGCGATGTTTAAATTTGTACCGGAGAATGATTGAATGTTTATAATGTGATTGAATGAGTTTTTTTTGTTATTGAAGCAGTGATATGCCTGGTAACAAAAGAGATCCGTGCTCTCACATTTCCTTTTGTGAGCCATGAGATAACGATGTTAAGTTTAAGATTATCAGGTTTAACAAATTGTTAGTTTCACCCATCTCTATTGGTTCTCTGTGTAATGTCAGGTAATCTGGCAGTAACGGAGTAGCAACCAGGTGGTCAATCATTTTTGTGAAAAACTTTAATTTTCCTGCTGTTTTACCCGAATGCCCGGATGATTGTTAAACCAGACATTTCAATTTAAAATTTTACTTCCCATAACGTTTTCATGAAATATATTCCTTTTCCTATTGAGGAAATGGAGCGTAGGGGAAATTCCCTTTTCAACTTCCATAGAAACACCTCACACACCTGTGTGTATGTTGAGACCCAGGTTCACAGGAAAAATATTCCCGGATGACATTTCCATGGGTATCTCCACAATTTTTCTATCAACAGAATGGACAATTCATTGCTTGGAATCATTCAAAAATAAAATCCAGTACGTTACTTCCATCTGAATGGGACTCACATCAAGTTTTATCACAAAATAAGGAGTCTCCAGGATGCTAGAAAAAGGCAAACAAATCTCGAATTTGTAAAATTGATCGCAATTGGAAAATTTTAACAAAAAATTTCTCCAATATTTTTTTTTTATCTATTTAATGAACCAAAAACTCCGTGTGGTTTTGTGGACAAAAATGCGTGATTCTGTCACCAGAAAACGAGGCGTTTCCGTAACGGGAGAAAGTGGTTTCCCTAACACAGTCGCCGAATATTGCTACCGAGCACGTAATCTTACATAAAATCTACGGTAGTGTCTTTAATACAACCTCTAACTTTTCATTTTTCCTCAGAGCCCAATTGTTGCTCGCACCATTTACATTGAAATTCTGTTATTGCACACTTTTTATCTAATAACTGCACACCCCTAAAATATTGCTGAATGCATCTTAGAATGCAACTTTTCAGCACGAAGAATCCTTCGAAGTTTTTCTGGTTAGTTGACAAGGTCATGTGGTATTCGGTCATTGCGAGAATTTATATGTACAACTTCAATACTGTTACGCATTTGACCACAAACGTTTGGTTGCTAAGAACATTATCAAAGAGTTTTGGGGGGATTTGGCTGGCAGCAAGGAGAGCAAACGTTCTTAAACAACAATAATTTATGGTGATCCTGAAAAAAAAACCGTTTTTTCGTGATGGTTGAGTAATGTTGAGCCATAAGGGTGTTCAACACGGATGAGGCTGGCAAACTGCATGTTGTTTGGAACGAGGGTAACGTGCTTGGCATAAATGACCCTCAGCGACTCACGACGTGCAACTGAATCCAATCAGTAACGGTGCGGCTTCTTCCTCCATCTTCGGTGAATCGAGGGCTCTTGAGGGCAACCTTGATGACTACCTGCTTTTGGGGAACATTACTTTTTGTACTGGAGAAAAATGTACAACGCCACGCATCGAAATCACTGCTGCTGCTGATGACAACCGGACACCGCTACTCACTACACGCGGTGATTGAATAAACACCGTTCGGCAAGACCGGATGGGATTCGATTTTGAAATCTGTGTTAGGGAAAGCGCTTTTTTCAGGCAATCGGTGATAATTTTGATCACCATTGCAACACTTGGACATTTGTGTAATTTTCAATAGTGACCTGTTGAAAATTTATAAAGTTTTCATTTTAGCAGATTTGTAGATGTAGATTCCAATCTATTGGCTTGTTTAAAATTAAAATCCATCCGCTATTGACAGAGTCATAAGTAGTCAAAACCTGAATACTTTACGTAAAGCGATCTATTTTGGTTTTATTTTTAAAAAGCGCCCCCGATATGTTGCCGAAAAACGTACTCCTACGTTAAAAAAAATGTTATAAGGAACGTTTTACCGAATACAAATTGCAAATGAGCTCTGAAAATATTTCACCAATCGCAATCGAAGATTTCTTAACGTATTTTTACTGAGAATACGCTTTCAATTTCATAAATTGGCAAAATAATACCAAGTTCGTACTTAGCTGTGCAAGAACTGGTCATCAAAGGTAAAGCATTTCCTTGAAATACTCACATAAATAATTTTTTTAAATCTAATTGGCGTAGCTAGGATATTTTTCTGGAGGGGTCTAAAGGGGAGGGGGAGGTGTTATTTGTTTTTGTTGAATTAAGTATGATTAAATTAAAATTCACTGCAATGGTATTCCATTTTATTTTATATTTTAGAAATTATTTATGTTGCAGTAATTTTTTTAATATTCATGAAATCTAAAAAAAAAAATATTTTAAATTTCAAGGCCCAGCTGTTTTAATTGTTTTAAAATTATGAAACTGTCTGAGAGTTCAAGAACTTAAATTAAAATTCACTGCAATGGTATTCCATTTTATTTTATATTTTAGAAATTATTTATGTTGCAGTAATTTTTTTAATATTCATGAAATCTAAAAAAAAAAATATTTTAAATTTCAAGGCCCAGCTGTTTTAATTGTTTTAAAATTATGAAACTGTCTGAGAGTTCAAGAACTTTTGACAAAGTCAAGAGCCTAACGATTTTATTGAATCGAAAATAAATCCAATGATAACAAATTGCATGTGGTCAAAAAGAAATTGGAAATTGTAAGATCTTTCAAAAGAAGTAAAAAAAAGTAAAAAGTAAAAAGAAGTAAAAACATAAATACTAAAAAATTTACCCCAGTGATTTTTTTTTTCAATTTTACCTTGTTTGCTAAAGTAAGTGGCTAGTTTATGTCATGGACCAAACTTCATCATGCGACACCTCAAATCCAGGGTGGCCAGCAAACCGGGAAAACCGGGAATACCGGGAAATATCCGGGAATTTGAAAAGTAACCGGGAAAACCGGGAAAAACCCGGGAATTCGGTGAGACAACCAAGAAAAATAAATTAACCATACCATAGGAATAAATTTTTACACCAGAATTTCTGAGTAAATCATTAAAACAAAGAAATCCTTTACCAAATGAATGTCTTGTTATATTTGCTGCATAATTTTCTTCAGTTTCCTGTCTTATTGTTTTTAGAATTTAATCACTCAGCAATATTGCAAATTGATTTTTGTCGTTTCAATTTCAGATGTAAAGTGCTTGGTCCTTAAAAGAAAATATTGAAAATGCTGGAAACAAAAATTTGCAAAATCCGAAACTGAATTATTCTTTTGAAGGGTTTGTTAAAAATTCTCACGATATGAATTCCAGAATTAACTCGGAATTCTGCTTTGAATTATCTTGAAATTGTTCTGAAATAATCTAGAAAACACCCCACGTAATAATTACCGTTGAATTCTTTTTGGAATTTTCTTGCAACCCCTTCTAAGAATTTTTTAAACTAAACCTCTGGTGGTAAATAGGAGAACGTCAAAAAGAGTGATGTGAGCAGAAATGTTTGCCGTGAGACATAGGAAGCGGAACACTTTTTTTACTGTTCCTGATAAATTTATTAATCTGAGATGCTCCAAAACTTGATTTACAGTTGAAAAATTTAATTCTGTATCGTTTTTGTAATGATCCTGCTAGTGTCCAGCAATATTTTTGGTGAGAAAAATGGAAAATTATAAAAGTTCCTTAGTGGTTATTATATTTTGGATTTCTTGTATGTGAATAGTTCAAATGCAAATCAGTTCAGATCTGTGAAAAATCGTAAAATATGGCAAATACTGATGGAAATTGGCAAGATGTTGAATGAAAAATAATCTAATATGCGTTGTGAAAATTCCTCATTCTGATGTAAACAAATGGTTTGGCTGACGTTTCCTCGTGAATTCGCTTGGTGCACTCTACATTGGTAGTGCTAGAGTCGGTGTATAATGAGTCACGCCAAGAGAAAAACAGTTGAACTCGCATCATGGTTTTCCCTTTCTTTTCACTTGGCAGCAGAGGACTTCTACATCAACTTCAAATGACTTCTAGCGAGAAAAAAAAATAGGGGCTGTAGTAAATCATTAGAGCAGATACTTTGTTAAATAATCTTAACAAAAAATAGTAGAAATTCTCATTTCCTGATCATTATCAAACGTATCCCATGTCAATTTAATGCTCTCTGCGTGTTTAAGATCATTTCTTAGATTATATTTTATATTTTATTGCAATACCTTTCGAGGACCTTTCATAGCATCGTAATGTTTGTTTACTTTGCACGATAGGTAGCCGGTTTGACAGTTCAATAGATAGGCTTGGCTTCACTCTTGATGTGACTCATTATAAACCGACTCTAGGTAGTGCATTAAAAAGGCCTATTCTTTTGAGCCTATCTGGAGATTTTGATTACTTTGAAAATCTTTCAACTCTATTCAAAATAACAGAAATATTTCTTAATTTTATTAAGAAACCCTTGGGAGTATTTTAAAGAATTTCTTTCTAATTATCAGCATTTTTTTTGCAATAAATTTTGTTGGAGTTCTGTGATGAATCTTTCGCACTAGGGTTGAAATTATTGCCAGAACACTCTTAGAACTCTGTTTCTTGTTAAATTCTGATCATAATTCTCTTGGAGTACTTCTTAAAATTCATCTGTCATTTTCCTCACAATCCCCATACAAATCTCCTCAGAATCACGTATGAATTTTCCGCAAAGTTTTGTTTTTCACAACTCCTTTTTAAATCTTCTAAAATTACCCAACAATTTAATTTAGAACTTGCACAGAAATCCCTCCAAATTCATCTAAAAATTTCTAAAGATTTCATGTCAGAATAATTCTGGCATTCTGCTCAGAACTTCTCATTCGAAAGCTGTGTGGGAATCCTTCTCAATATTTGTTCCAAAAAACTCTTTGAAATCTTTTAAATTTTACTAAAAACTCCAGGGTTTTTTCACTAGATTCTATAGATTGTTCTGTAATTTGTTATAACCATTTAAATGTCCTTAGCGTGACAATTATGACTCCACGACTCATAAGTATGATATTCTTTTTTTTCAAATCTGTGATCTTGAAAATATTTCAAACTCTCACATTTTAATTATTTTTTCTCCAAATCTTGCATCACGAAGGTTTTTATTAATCACAGATTTTGAATAAAGCTCTACACAAATTTAAAACCCCCCAATCTTGGGAATGTTCTTAAATCACATTTATCCCTTCAGTAAATTCCTTTCAGCACGCTCTTAAAAATGCGTTCAATTTCGTTTTTTTTGTTGAATAATAACAACCGGGAATTTTTTATGATTTGAACCGGGAAAACCGGGAAAAAACCAGGAATTTCAAAACTAAAATTTACTGGTCAGTCTGGACTCAAATCACATGTGAAGCCAAAAACAAGTGGAATGGTGATTATATCAAGTGCCCATCTGTAGACACATCAGAACATGTTCCGGGTACACATAGAACAATACGAAAGAAGGGGCAGCTCTCACCATTGGTGGATTTATTCAGGTTTTTCTTCATATGCTTGAATGTCATGTACAAACATATCTGCAAGAAAAATCTGATGAATTTTGGACTTCTTAATTATTCTGATTTTATTATTTGGCACCATCAACAATGCATTGTGTTGGACAATTAATTCTTTTAATCAATAGTACAGATTAGCTTTACGATAGCGTAAGTTAAATTTTATTCTTGTGATACCTCTCCCAAGCAACATACGGGTTTTATATCAGTTGATAAATATAACCGTTATATGTCAGGTTTTGTTCGTAAATCAGTTTATTCAACATATTAGCATGAAACTGTGTTACTATGGTTTACGCAAGTATGATTTTATTATTGAATTATAGTTGTTGACTCAGTTGCACTCACTTGAGATCATTAATCATTGAATTATTTCCATAAGTAATTGTGAAACTGCATTTTAATTTACAGCCAGTCAACCGACCCGAAGTTTAAGGAGTGCGAAAGTTGGGTTCGTTGAAAAGGATTTACTATGATCGGAAGGAAGGAAATTATTCGCCAATCAATTTAAGCTGATTATAATGAGTAAGCTCATGGTTGCCCAACCAAACAGCAAGCAGGGGAAGCATTGTGGCCATAAGAACGATTATTGTGGCATTTATTATTCGCAAGCCGGCAAAAAGGGTGTGCTTTCGTGATTTAAGTAAGCGGCAAATCGAACGGCAGGAAAACGAGAGAAAAAAGCAGAAAACTTTTTAATTCCCAATTATCGTCGAGGATTGTGTTGCTCAACTTCGTTCCTTATTGGAGAAGTTTTTTTCATGCTATCCAATTCAAATAATAGCGAGCTATGCTGAAGTATTGCGTAACGGTCAACGATACTTCTAATATCTTTGACACTCTAGACGACGAAGAATAACGAGATGAAAGTAAGTGGTAAGGGTCACTTTACCGAACAAATTTCCTCTGCCATTGTGCTCGTCATCCATACAAACGAGATCGGAATTTACTTCTGTTGAATGGAAACTACTGGACAAAGCACATGCTGCAGGTTTCGGAAAATCCGATTTAACTTGTAGTCGATTACTGCATCCGATTGCGTTACTTGATATCTTCCGACAATAAGGTTATTCTTTTCAATATGGAATATATGTTTGTATTATAAAAGTTTGTTGTTGTTTGTCATTGCTTTATTAGCGGGATTTTTTGCACAATGAAGTATAATCGAAGTGTTTTTTGCAAGAAAGGCGAGGCTTCTCAGTTCTTTTCAATTATTTTAAATTAGCCCTTTTATAACTGAGAAAAAAAAACTAATAACATTTCAGCAAGCAATGTATTACCGAGTGCTGTCAATTTTGATCTCACAGCTTTCCTAAAGGCCTAAAGTTATTGGAAAAAATTATGTTTGGGGATTTATCAAATCACAAAGTAGAAAAAAATATTTGTAGGCTAGTTTTGGAAATAAACGGCACCACATATTTGTATAAAATATTTGACTATTACTATCAAGTAATGAAATTGGGTTGTTAGCGGAATGCTTTAATAAAAGAGCAAAAAAAGATTATCTTCCATTTAATTCCACTTGAAATTTTACCTAGGGTATTAAAAAAAGTCCTTTAGGGTACTAGTATTTAAGGGGGCTAGGTTTTGATAAGTCTTTAGTGGGAATTTTACTGATGAAGACTGCACAATATAGTCGAAATACGTCATGGATACCAAAATAAATTAAGTGGAATTAAATGGAAGATAACCTTTTTTGCTGTTTTATGTCATGACTGTTTTTTTCCCCATTCATTTATTTTTAAGGCTCAATATCTTTACGGAGCTGGTTAATGCATTTTTTTTTCTTATTAATAATTTTATAAAAGAAGGTCTTACACGAGTTCATTTCTTCCTGGAAGGTGACTGGCTTTCTGCTTGCTTTCTCCCGTGCCCACAGATTCCTTGTTTCTTCTGTTTGCTTCTCTTCAATCCGTTTGTGTTGATAGCAGAGCTCCTCTGATGATGATGATAACGGTCTCACCTGGACGATTTATCTTTAAGATAATTAATAATCTTAACCAGATTAGCAAACAAAGGCGAACTGGTAACAGTAACAAATATAAATTCCCTCCACAATTTTCAGTTGCTTCAGCGGTATAAATGTGAAAAAGCTTAAGCGTTCACTTTCTTCACCATTTTGTCCACCTCAAATATCCATAAGTATTACAAGCGATCGATATTTTATGAACAATCAACAAAGCATCCTATACACTAGCAACCCCGCAATCTGATGCTATCATAATTTTCAGCAATGTCAGGAATGCTCAAGAGCCCCCGACGTTTGCCAGAAAACTTACTACTAATTCAAGGCATCTGCCAAATAAGCTTCGCAGTTCAATTTGTTTTATCAAATGTTTAAATCAGTCCTCTATATCCACGCGAGGCTCAATCCAATCCAAAAGTCTTTATAACATACAAAATAATTAGATACTATACTGCCAAAAAGGCGAAATAACGTGCCAATGTGTACTGTGAACTGATTTTGTAAACTTTTTGCATACGAAATAGAATGTCATACTTTTTATTCACTAGCGACATCTACTGTAAAACTCAAGCAAATTTTCAGTACGTTGGCAAGCTTAAATGTTGTATAACTGTTGCCAGTAGGGGAAACTGGACACACTTGATCCCTCTGATCTCCTTTGATCGAAAGCTTGAAATTAATATTTTTGGGTAAGTTTCCACAAAGATTTGTCTATACGGAAGTTTATGTTGTGGTGACATTTGCGTCATATTGTGTAACAAATTTATTTTTCAGTGTTGTTGTTATGTTTCTCTCCCTTATATTTTTAAGGCAGGATTAAATGTTTTATTAACTTTTTGGATATTTAACCAAAACGTATACATTTTTCACAGATATATGTTGGACCAATTATTATCTTTTGGTCTTTTGTTCAGTTTCATTTGAAATATAAAACTCAGTTAACGGAAATTTTATGTCCACAGACACAGTTAATCCTGAGGTATGAATGTGAAAAAATAAGGCTCCTCTAATGATGAAAACTGCGTTTTCTGGCAAATTTAAGAAAAACATTATTTTAGAAATGTGTTCACCCAGCCCTTTTTTACGCGGTCTTATTTTCCTTTTCTGACGTTGAACTAAAACTTGATGTAACTAAAAAAAAAAAACCAAAAAAAAAACGAAACATTATATGGTACCTACTGAAATTTCCTTACCTCACAACTGTACCCGCGTAAAAAAGGGTTGGGTGTATATCATGTCAAAGGCTCTAGAGAATTAAAAAAAAAAAACACATGAAAGGTCCCTGAGTTCATTTTCCCTTACAAAAATGTATGTCATCAAAAGGGGATCAAGCCTACCTAAATTTTCCAACATGCGTTTATGAAATCTTTCAGATCAGTTGATCTTTTGAGAAAAGTAATCAAACTTTGTAGGCTTAAGAGTATTCACAAGTTTACATTAGATATACGCCAGTGAGCCTGTGCAAATCCCTAATCAAATTTTTACTATCTCATGAGATATATCCAAAATTAAAACAGGGGACCAGGTGTGTTAACTCTGCCCTACAGATTTAAAAATAAATTTAATTATTAATTTGTTTATTGTGTATCGTTTGTTATCTTGTTTTCTTGTACTATTGTTCGTATTTTTAAATCCAATTAAAACGATTTTGTTCTGCTAAATTGGAGAGCTCATCCCACTGCGACCTAGCAAGAAGTACAGTCGACTTGTTTCGCGCTCCGGTATTTCGGAAGTTTTCTCGGTATTCGGTTAGTTTAAATTATCAGTTTTTTCTCGCTTAGTGATTACTGGCATAGTACCCGGCTAAACAATTATCTGAAAGTGAGTCTTTCTGAGAAGAAAGTGTGGTTTTCGGCGTCATCGGAAAGAAAATTGTTCACTTGCAGCTGGATATTCGCAAACCAATTTGCGCTTCATCGGTGCGTGATCACGCATACCTGCATACAGATCATCGTCATCGAGTGTCAGCATCTGCCTCCGCATTTATACCGGTCATCCATCATCGTGTGTCCAGCTGAGTGCCAAGCCTCATACAAGCACACCACTACAAAGATCGCCCGCACACGCGCATCGAAGGTCACCCACGCTGCGCGTCGCTCCACTGCTGCTGTGTAATCACTCGGTGGTAGTAGTGTAGCAGATAAGTTTTTTCCTGTTTCTTTCTCTCGCCCATCAGTTAAATTTAATTTTGTGTTTCTGTGTTTGTAGTTTTTTTCTGTTTATTGTGTCTGTGTGGTTTTAAGTATCGTTCCAGTGGTAGAGCGTTTAGCGCTCCGTACGGCAAAATGGACGTCTTGTCAGAAGACGATATGGACATTTTGTCGGAAGATGACACCAGTTTGCCACTCGATGGCAAGAAAAGACGAAAACGTCATGTCATTCATGGTTCGTCTCAGAAAAGCCCCCGATCGCGAGCCTATCCAGATGACTCGACTGGGCCATGGGTTGTCTACTTTCAGCCCAAAAACCAAACCTTTGAACTTGATGCAAATTACCACTGATCTGACGAAGCGATACTCCGTGACCGAAATCACGAAGGTTAGGCATAATAAACTTCGTGTTGTCGTTTCTAACCTGAAGCAGGCTAACGAGATTGCTGCCTCCCAGCTCTTTACGATTGAGTACAGGGTTTACATTCCAGTTCGTGATGTGGAGATCGAAGGTGTGGTCACCGAAGCGAGTCTGACCCCCGAGATCTTGGAGAAGCAGGCGGTTGGCCGTTTCAAGAACCCTTTGCTCCCCCCGGTGAAGATACTGGATGTCCAAAAACTGGGCTCAGTATCTGTCAGCGAGGGTAAAAAGAGTTTTACCCCCACAGACTCGTTTCGCGTGACCTTTTCTGGTTCAACCCTTCCTCAGTACATCGAGTTGGGAAAACTTCGGTTACCTGTGCGCTTGTTTGTTCCTCGGGTCATGATCTGCCAAAACTGCAAACAGTAAGGCACGCTATTCCAAATGCGGGGAGAAGCACGAGGATGGCGCCTGCACAGTCACGGCACCGAAATCCGTGTACTGCAAAGGATCTCCTCCTCATGGTCTCTCGTCGTGTCCGGTGTACAAACAACGCGAGGAGAAACTAGAGCGCTCTATTAAAGAACGTTCCAGGAGGTCTTTTGAAGAAATGCTTAAGACAGCCAAGCCATCGATCAACGAAACAAATCCCTTCGCTCTTTTGCCAGATGACGAGTCTGGCTCTGACTTGGCTGAGGAGGGAGTTTCTTTCAGTTTTCTGGAAGGTTCTGCCCGGAAACGAAAACGCATCCGTTCGCGGAAAGTTGCAGATCAAGAACCCCAAATCAGCTTGCCCAAATCAAGGAGTGGTGGAAAAAATGAGACTTCTACTCCTCCTGGATTCCGCAGAACTGATTATACCCAGGATTTTCCACCTCTCCCGGGGACATCCAAAACCCCCGATGCCCCAATTTTCAAAACACAAGCCTCTTCTTCACCATTTGATAACATTGTGGACAGTATCCTGAATTACCTTGATATTTCTGATCCTCTGAAAAGCATTGTTCTGGCAATACTTCCTACTGTGAAAACCCTCTTGAAGCAGTTGACATTGAAGTGGCCCCTCCTTGCAGCAATCATCTCCTTCGATGGATAATTTTCCAAACGAGGTCGGGGATTTGATCACTGTTCTACAGTGGAATTGTCGAAGTCTTATTCCTAAGATAGAATCGTTTAAGTTTTCGGTTCACAATAATGATTGTGATGCATTTGCTCTGTGTGAAACTTGGCTATCTTCAAATATCGATCTTCCTTTTCATGATTTTAACATTATTCGACTGGATCGTGAGGATTCGCGTGGAGGAGGAGTACTTTTGGGGATCAAAAAGTGCCATTCCTTCTATAGAGTGAATCTTCCACAATTTCCAGGTATTGAAGTTGTCGCATGTCAGGCTTATGTTAAAGGCAAGATCCTTTGTATTGGTTCTGTGTATATTCCTCCCCGAGTTTCGATTAGTCAAAAACAACTTTCAGATATCTATTCAGTTCTTCCTACTCCACGGTTGATTATGGGAGATTTTAATTCCCACGGTACAGGCTGGGGGGAACTGTATGATGACAACCGTTCTACTTTGATATATGACCTCTGTGATAACTTCAATATGACAATTCTTAACAATGGAGAAGTAACACGTCTGGCTGGTCCATCCTCAAATGGAAGTAGATTAGACCTCACACTTTGCTCTAATTCATTATCGTTGGATTGCACGTGGAATGTGATCCAGGATCCCCACGGTAGTGATCACTTGCCGATCGGCATTTCGATTGCCAGTGGGTTTAATTCGTCGGAATCCGTTAACGTCGCGTACGACCTCACCCGTAATATCGATTGGACAACGTTCAAGACCGCGATAGATGAAGCCGTGTCGTCGGTAGAAGAGCTTCCACCGTTGGAGGAATATAACTTCCTCTCCAATCTGATCTAGGACAGCGCGCTTCGAGCTCAAACTCGGCCGGTTCCAGGAACGTCTTTTCGTAGGAAACCTCCTACCCCTTGGTGGGACCAGCAATGCACTGAGGTTTATCGTAAAAAGTCCGTATTTCGAAGCGTACTCGACTCTTGAACGCGAACTCAAGAGCCTCATCAAAGCCAAGAAACGCGGATACTGGCGGCAATTCGTGGACGGTTTATCGCGCGAAACGTCGATGAATACGCTTTGGAACACGGCGCGAAGGATGCGTAACCGGTCTTCAAACAACGAGAGCGAGGAGTACTCGGATCGGTGGATTCTCAAGTTCGCGCGAAAAGTATGTCCTGATTCCGTGCCGGCACAGATGATTCCTCGCGAAACGACGAATTCGGTAGACGAGATCAGCCAGCCTTTTTCAATGCTGGAGCTCTCACTCGCGCTCCTTTCGTGTCGCAATTCGGCTCCGGGGGCTGATAGGATCAAGGTCGACTTGTTGAAGAACCTCCCAGAGGCGCATGTTGAACTGGTTTTGTCAGTTCCTGGAGTTCAATATTGTTACAGATGATTGGAGGCGAGTGAGAGTTATAGCCATTAAAAAGCCTGGAAAACCCGCGTCAGATCATAACTCGTATCGTCCCATCGCGATGTTATCGTGCATTCGAAAATTGTTGGAGAAAATGATCCTTTTTCGCCTCGAAAAATGGGTTGAGACGAACCACCTACTCTCAGATACTCAATTTGGTTTCCGTAGGGGTAAGGGAACGAACGACTGTCTCGCGTTGCTTTCCACGGAAATTCAGTTGGCTTTTGCTAAAAAAGAGCAAATGGCTTCTGTGTTCTTGGATATTAAGGGGGCTTTTGATTCAGTATCGGTTGAAGTCCTTTCAGACAAACTCAACGCTTGTGGCCTTTCCCCATTAATTAATAACTTTTTGTACAATTTGCTGTCAGAGAAACATATGAGCTTTTCTCATGGAAACTCTACAGCTTCTCGATTTAGTTACATGGGTCTCCCTCAGGGCTCATGTTTAAGCCCCCTTTTGTACAATTTCTATGTCAGAGAAATTGACAATTGTCTAAGTGACAACTGCACGTTGAGAAAACTTGCAGATGATGGCGTAGTGTCTATGACAGGGCCCAAAGGGGTCAACCTGTAAGGACCCTTACAGGATACCTTAGACAATTTGTGTACTTGGGCTATCCATCTAGGTATCAAGTTCTCCACGGAGAAAACTGAGTTGGTCGTTTTTTCTAGGAAGCATAGCCCAGCACAACCGAAGCTTCAACTTTTGGGTAGGCCGATCACTCATACCATGTCTTTCAAATATCTTGGGGTCTGGTTCGATTCAAAATGCACCTGGAAATCCCACATTGAGTATCTGAGACGAAAATGCCAATAAAGGATCAATTTTCTCCGAACAATTACCGGAACGTGGTGGGGAGCTCATCCGCAAGATCTTCTAACGTTGTACCGGACAACGATTTTATCGGTTTTAGAGTACGGTAGTTTTTGTTTCCAGTCGGCGGCTAAAACTCACATCATCAAACTGGAACGTATCCAGTATCATTGTCTTCGTATCGCGTTAGGATGCATGCACTCGACTCATACGATGAGTCTCGAAGTGTTGGCGGGCATGTTGCCACTATCGGATCGGTTTTCGGAATTGTCCCTCAGGCTCCTCACCCGTTGTGAAGTTATAAACCCACTGGTAATCGAAAACTTTGAAAAGCTTCTTGAGCTAAACCCTCAAACTCGTTTTATGTCATTGTACTACGTGTACATAACTCAGGATGTCAGCCCTTCACAGCATAATCCCCATCGTGTATGCTTCTCCGACTTCGGCAATTCAGTTAGTTTTGATTTATCTATGACGCGGGAGATTCGTGGAATCCCAGAACATCATCGTTCCATGATTGTTCCGTCAATTTATGCTGCGAAGTTTGGCCAAGTTGATTCCGCAAGATCGTTCTTCACAGATGGATCACTAATAGAGGCGTCCGTTGGTTTTGGTATTTATAACGAATTTCATAGCGTCTCCGGAATGCTTCATGCTCCTTGTTCCGTATATGTTGCTGAACTGGCGGCAATACACTATACGCTAGAAACGATCGCCTCACTTGCACCAGATCACTATTTTATTTTTACGGATAGTCTCAGTTCTGTCGAGGCTATTCGCTCCATGAGGCCGGTAAATCACTCCTCGTATTTTCTCATGTAAATACGAGAGCTTCTGAGTGCTTTATCTTTAAGATCTTTTGTCATCACCTTTGCATGGGTCCCATCTCATTGCTCGATTCCAGGCAATGAGAAGGCGGACTCACTTGCTAAGGTGGGCGCTATGGAAGGCGATATTTACGATCGACAAATCGCCTACAACGAATTTTTCTTCATTTATCGTCAACAGTCACTCGTCAGCTGGCAGAATAAGTGGAGTGAAGGGAGTTTGGGACGATGGCTATATTCGATCATCCCTAAGGTGTCGAAGAGTCCTTGGTTCAAGGGGTTGGATGTGGGTCGAGACTTCATTCGTCTGATGTCTCGCCTCATGTCCAATCACTATTCATTAAACGCTCACTTGTTTCGTGTTGGGCTGGGAGACAGCAATCTCGCCGATCATATTATTTGGTCTAGTGCTGAGCATCGTGGAGTCAGATCTGAGCTGTGCGATTCCCTTCGGGCTCGAGGTAGACAACCTAATCTTCCAGTTCGCGATATTTTGGCTAGACGTGATCTGGAGTTTATGAAACTCATATATGTTTACTTTAAGAATACTAACCTTAGATTGTAAGTTTGATTAACCTTGTGTTTAGTTTGTGTATTGTGCGTGTAGTTTTTTTTAATGTTTGTTTTCAAGATGAATAGAAATAAGTTCATGTTTTAGAATTAATTAAATATTTGTATAATAAATCATATTTCAAACCTCCCTTTCCCCATCCAAAAAATTGTAAATATCCACTAACCTCAAGACGACCGCGAGTAATCGGTTCAATTCCTTTAACTCTAGATTTAAGACATTAATCATGTATAATGCAAATGATAACTCGGTTTTGTAAAGTTTATTCGATTGAGCCTGTACAAATAAATTAATATAAAAAAAAAAATTGGAGAGCTGCTAAACTATTATTTGATGAAATGCTCATATCAATTGATTTTTGAAGCATCACCCCATACGTGATATACCCACTTCCATAGCACACATAGTAAAGATATTTGACATCTAATTTGGAAGGCCTCATTTAAAAAGTCACACTTCCCATTCTACGATCAACGAATGGTTTGAATCATGTGATGAGCACGCATACGTGTGTACTAATTAGCGTTTAATTAACAGATGTCGTCCTACGCTCTTAATTACATTCCAAAAAATCTAATATTCCTCTTCCGTATAGGTTTTCATCCACCATATAGGTTTTGTCACCACTCGCTGCGGCATCCATTGTCGGTGAACCTTTTTAGAGTGAACTAAATATCTGAAAAGCATGCTGCATCGCTGAAACAGCTGTTGTGAACATGGAACCACCAACCAGATGGAAGGGCATAGATGAAACCTAGTCGATGCGCCCACCCCGTAGGGATAAAATAGTTCTTGTTAATTCCACATGACATACATGGGACCCGTTTGAGATGTTTTTTTTTTTACGCTGGAATGTTTCTGTAGAATATTACGTCTGGTAGTTTTGTAACTATAGTGAGTTGTTTTTTGAAAAAAAAAGAGGATACAAAAATGATAATCATATCTAAATATGTTTCAACTCATTGTTACCATGCAGCTACGCATATCCCAGACAACCAGAAGTCGTATAACAATGTACACACAGTATCGTAAATGGCTACGGTTTAAGTCAAAATCGCATAAAAGAATGGCATAGCTCGCATTATGTTTAAGATAATTCGTATAGAATGCAAATTTCCGACCTATATGCGATGACTCATTTTTCCGTCGTACTGTATCACAAATTAAATCGGATTACATCGTAAGACTGTTCAAAAAGAATTTGATATTACAAATTAAATCGTATATGATGTTAAATCAACTCGTTTAAAATTAAATTAAAATTTGCACGTATATGGCCTCCACTTTTGTACGTATAAGCCATTTATTTGCATTCTATACGAATTGTTTGTTTGCATATATGTTTGTATATCACGAAAACAACTTTGAATATGCGTGCATTCTGGTTGTCTGGGATGTAAGTTACTGCGTAGTTTCGGAGATTTACTGTCATGTTCATGTTATTTTTTAGTTCAAGGAGCGGAGCAACTGGCAAGCGGCTAGTAGATGCTTCTGTTAGAAGGGTTTTTTTTTATAAGCTTCTTATTGAATTTTCATAGCTTGCAAAAGCGATCATATCCTGCCAGTGTTTTTTAGATAGAGCAGCTCAGCAATGGACAAAAGCCTAAAATAAGCGTAAAAAATGTGCTTCTTAAACTTTTTAAAAGATTTTTCTAGACTTTTGTCCATCGCTGCGCTGTTCTATCTAAAAAAAAACACTAGCAGAATATGAGTAGCTATGCAGATTTTTACATTAAGCCAACATTCATCCTTATTTTGCAAATCGTGTGGAATTTGCGAATACCACAGATTTCGCAGGATATTCGCGTTAGTTTATACTACTCATCCGCTTGAGTAAGTAAGGGCTCATCGGAACTTAGCTGCTAGCTATCGGACTGATCGTTGGTTGTGGATAACGGATGGCCATTAGATATAATGATTAGTTGCGAATACAAAATAAACAATCCCGGACAAGCAGCGTGACATAATAGTGGAATCTTTTAACCTTTCGCTCAATTTGATCCCAAATTCAAACTGTCATATCTCAGCGAAGGTTCAACGGAATATTTGGAATTTGAAATGTTTTGTAAAGCAAATCTTAAAATTATCAAAGATTATTTTGGGGACGGATCTCTCTTAGTTAGGAGGCATTGCACAAATATACCCATGAAGTGGCATATTTGATGTTAGAGATATTTATATCACGAGATCCCAACCATATAGGATGATGCTTCCTTCTGCGAAGATGTTCAAGAATACAAGGTCTTCAAATCTAAATATGGATACACAGCAAAAAAATAATTTTGATATCACGTCAAAGTGGATGCACTACAATCATGTCGAAAATATGGTGTAATATTACTTGCTAAAAAGGACAAAATTATCATTAATACAATGCATGAACTGACATTACGCTGCTTTTACTGCATTTGTTTATCTATGTGGTCATAAAAATTACATGAAATTTTCGACATGATTGTAGTGCATCCACTTTGATGTGATATCAAAATTATTTTTTGCTGTGTAGTGTTTGACAGAAATTACTCACTGGATGGCGCTAAAACGAAAATGAACAAGCTACACCATCTTAAATACACATTATACAACCAGTGCTGCGTGCTGTCTGCATTGTCAATTGACGTAAGATATTATTTCAGCACCGAATTTCACTTCCGACATTGATATTCGTAGTAGGCATGATATCAGATGGTACGCCTTTGACAATAAAATCCATATGAATATCACTAGGGAAAAGTTGAAAATTGTCTGAATTATTTAATACATGATAAGTTAAAGTATATAGCTCTAGATGGAAGCATACCATCAATCAAACTGTCATTGGTTGAAAGGTACAGTAGCAGCAGCTCCCCTACCCGTGGCTCCTTGAGAAGTTGATATAGGAAAACAATAGCTGCAATTTGAGTGTGTAACAATTGTTAGAACCTTTTCCGCACATCAGAGGTACATGAGCGAATCTGCAATCATTACTTTTGCCAGTGGTGGCTAGGAGAAACACCCCTTACTGCCCCTCATCAACGTATGAGTTTGGTAAATGGATAGCTCGATCCGATTCGTACCATCTTTAAAATTGTGCTTTGCTCGCTTCTACTTTCTAGGTATAACTTTTACAGCCGTACTGTAACTGAACTATCAATTCTATACTTTCATCTCCTCATCTATCATGTAAAATGTTCACTTTAAGTCTGATATTAACGTTATGCATCTCCACCTATGTAAAACATTTACAGTCAACTCTCCATAACTCGATGTTGAAAGGAAATTTGTTTTGTTCAACCACATCTTGAATAAGCATATAGAATTGCTCAATCTAATATCTGACCGTATTTACACATACGAACTCGATAAATGTTTCATGAATTCATTTATAAAAAATCTGAGTAGTTGATTCAGGATCAATAGTTAATCTGAAGCAAATGAATACAATAAGATATTCAATTCTCATGTCACATGAAAGGTTCAGGTTCATGATAGGTCTTTGACCAGGATGCCCGTAGCAATGCTAGATGGAGTCACTCTTATAAAAAAAGAGGATGTAAAATTTGCGATATTTAGCACGCATATTGTTAACGTTAGATTTTGGCGTAAATTTAGATTATAGTTTATGTTTATTTAAGCACAATATACAAGCTTGTAGACAATTTCGTTGTTTATGTGAAGTATTGCTAAAGATTGAACGAGGGGAGATTTTACGCGATGGTTAAAATTCAGATTTTTTTCTGTGCACTGAAAATAAAATTTAGTTTATACAACGAAATCGTTCGTTTGATCCACGAATCCATTAATTGTTATCTGCAACGAAATAGTTTCGAACTTTTAATAAAGCTAGTTTTTTTTTTATAAATGCCACACTCGCTACTGATTTTATTTCGTATTACAAACGAATAATTCATAAAATAAATAAGAAACTTTCGTGGCGATAAAAGAAAAGTAGGAAACACTCGTATACTCAAAAAAGAATATGAGAGCATTGTACGAAAATAATTAATTGTCGCTGATGGGACAATAATATTTTTATGTTATTTTTCACATGTCCTGGGCAGAATTCTCATTGTATTAAATCACAACTAGCTCATTTTTTACTTCTGTCCATAATTTATTTGTGGTTGTAAAAGTGAAAAATACGTTCCTATGGGACAAGGATAACACGTTAAGTGGCACCGGTGGTGTATTGGTAAGCGTGATTACCTCTCACCCCCAGCAGGCCTGGGTTCAATCCCAGTCAGCGCCACCGGGATGTTCTGAGGCATAACATCTCTGATCACGCCTTCCTTCGGATGGGGAGTAAAGCCGTTGGTCCCCGGTTCATGAGTTGATGGGTCGATAGGTAGGGTCCAGGTGTGGGAGCTGCCTTTCTGGCGTCGGTAGCATTGGTTCTCAGCACGGAAAACAAGATCGACAAAAAACAAACCAAAAAAAAAAAAAAACCTTGTGCTTTAGAAGTACGATGATATCAGATAAATTTGAAGGTATGTAAAATTTCAGTTGAGGATGGCAGCTGCTACTTGAATAATACCCTTTATTTTTTTTAGATACATAAAAAAAATATTAAACAGCATTGATTTCCCACCAAAAAGCTTAAAACTATCACTCACTCATCTTGTCATATCTCAAGACTATTTGTCCAAATCCTTTGTCCTTGAAAATACATCAAGTAGAAGAGTTTTCCAAAGAGTGGTGAAAATTTGAGCCCAAAATATTAAGAAATAACAAAAAACCCTCCCATGGTGAAAATAAGCCACTTTTTGACAATTTGGTACCTGTTGGTAATCAGCCTGTTTACTGTAGTTACTATACACATAAACAAATTATTGGTACACCTAGACCTAAACCTTTAAATTGACGTCTTAGATCACGAATAGCTTTTTTTTTTCCTCTATTCGGGACCTAACACCACTGTGGCAAGTAATTTGATCTATTGTAGTATATCCCGTGCCCTCAGTTTAGTGCATGTCGTATTACTCCATCACTATTGAGAAATGATGAAGTATTCGATTTTTTTTACAGTTGTCATTCTTGCATTTATCGCAAGGATCCGACTCTAATTGAAAGGTCCCGCTATTTATACCCTTCAGAGTGTTAAAACACCCTCCAAAGGCACGCCCCTTTGTCAGTCAAAACACACGAATAGCTTATTTGGTTGTGGAGTAATCAAAGCAAAGCCAACGATCTCAACTCCTTTGGGCAGCTTCAGCGTTAGCACGCCGTTGTACTTTCTGTTCCAGAGCGTTGAACCAAGGATCGAGCCTTGTGGGACTACCACCGTCATTCTAATCGATCTTTGTTCCATGTCTGTCTAGTAGACCAGCACCCGGTACAGGAAATAACTCCTTAGAATCCCATCATGTGACATATCAAATTACATCAAAATTCAAAAGCAGGATCAATGACAGCCAAGCCGAGTGTCCAGGACCACATTGACTGCATCCAGCTATGATCCAAGGACCACAGAGGAAGTGGCTAGTTCCTGACAAGGACAAAAACCCATCATACGAGACATCATATTACATCAGTACTGCAGTGTTCAAAAACAAGATCCTGGCCGAAATGGGATATATCAGTAAGACCCAACACACATACAGTTTCATGAGAACTCTCAAACAATCTCATTGCTGGTCACATTGAGAGCCAAAGATCACATTTGTTAACACCTGGACCTGCTCTCACGGAAGTGGTTCACCAATGTTGACAAACTGATTTAGTAAGAAGCGTCAGATCTCACCATACGTGGTTAAATTCAGGATTTTTTAATTGTTGTTAAGTGTTTCTTATGTAAACAGCATGAGAAGCACAATGGGGCCATTAAATTGAAAATAACAAAATTGAGTTTAAAGATTTCATGTGCTAATTAAAAATATTTGGCAACATTGTACAAAATTAACAATACCTGATTTTGTTTTATGAAAGTAGTACCAAAAGCTATATTTGTTCCGGAGATATTAACAAAAAAAGTAATGCTTTCTGGAAAATCACGAAAATCAGAAATGCTCCCCTGGACTCCCCTGCTTCGATCGGCACAAAATTTTAATGTTTTATAGTTGGGCTGAAATAAAGATCTCCCTCAAATTGATCCATATCGATTCCAAGGTCAATTTCACTTACCTCGTATACTTGGCGTGGTATGGATACATATACTTTTTTATTAAATGACACATAAAAATTATAGGGTAGGTGTACGAGTTATGGCTAAACATTAATATTATGGTATGTTCCAATTATAGCCTATGGAATACCCATAGGCCATAATTGAAACACACCATAATACGAACATAGAGGTAAATGGTAAACTTGCCTTATCTATGAAGGAAAGTTTAATCAACACTTTCAATTGGATTAAAACACTCACATTCTTATGAATGCAAACATTTAGTCATAAAAGCTTCCGTGCTTGCTTACCAGACAGTTACCAAACTATTGGGCCCTTTTCATAATATTGAGCAAGGCTGACAAAGTGTGAACAAATGGCATCACAGTCCAAAATTTACTGTCCTGTACCCTGCAGGGCAGTGATTTAATATCTTTCGACACTTGGCCCGCGTTGGGCAGCCACCTCCACCAGTCAGCCGATTCATTTGGTAGTAAATTTCTATCGGATTCCTTCTCTCTTCCTCGTAGACAGGTCAGTTGATCTCAGTCTCTTGGATTAACGAGCGTGTGGAAAAAAGCCTATAAAAAGAACTCAAAGAAAGCGCCACCAGTCAAAAAGCTATTAATTTTGTGACTATTTCAGGAAGAAATATGAGGCCGTATAACAAACGGGTGAGCACGTTCGGTTGTCTGCCCTATGGTGATTATGATTTATTTGCTTATATAGATGATTTTTCGTAGTAACGTAGTATAATCAGTAATTGGCAGTGCTAAATCTGTGTGATGGTTTTAAAATATTGATGTGAGAAATGTTCATGAAATAATGTTTTTCTTGGTTTTTGTTGTGGTAAAGTTTAGATCAGTTGATGTCGTTATGTTATTGTCAGCATGCAAAACTTTCATATTGGTAACATTCTTATGCAAAATATATTTATGTGAAATGTTTCATCGCCCATGGCAGCAATTCCTTTACCAAGTAATTGAAGCAGAATGTTTCAACTGGCTTAGGCAGGAAGTCCTTAGTGCACTCGAGCAGTTTCTGTGGACGCGTGAGTGAGTTAGTAAATTTGCTGTTGGTTTCCGCTTTACCTTAGTAATCGCACTGTGATTGATTACAGTCGTTAGGAGACCGTATTGATCGGAAGCAACTGATAAAGTTAGTGAGCCAATCAGAGCTATCTGAAATATGGCAAGCCCCGCATTCGGTGGCAGGAAACCTGAACAGAGATATGTTCAACCAGATGGCTAACACGTGGCAACGCCTAATATAAACATAACCGCAACATTGTCTTGGCTAGATGCATAGTCTAATGTGGCCACCAAACCACATGCACTCGGTTTCGAACGGCACTGTAGGCGGCAAGGCAGTACCGAAAACTAACTCAGCCTCAATCGGAGGCCAAGCCAAACCAGATTCCCAATTGAGATCAAGCGTATAGTATCTAAAGACCGAACAGCTCAGGTCTCATGATGGGTTAAATGTTTCCAGTGGTTAGACTTGGTTCACTGTAGCAGCCAAAACCACAGTTTCCAAATATCGTGTTGTGTGTCCCGTCGCTCTGCTATGTACCGAGAGCATCCAAATTGATGTTGTAAAAGATGAAATTAACATTTTCACCTCTTCAATATATAGATCAGTCGACCGTTCGTGCTGCCTTCCTTGGTATAGCAAACTCATAGTAAATCTCAACGCACTGTCGGAAAATGATGACGGCGACGACGACGACGACGACGATTTGGTGGCGGTAGTGGTGGTCAGGCTAAACAAATTAATGCGTTTTTAGAAGTCAATTCATTTTCCTCCGCTATCATTGTCTTCCTTTCTGTGGAATAAGCGGCATATGGTTTAGCTTGGGTCGTCCACCTAGCTAGCAGCCATAGTTGTTTTCATACTGAGCGTGATTTAATTTATTCAGTGCACAGTGTAGATCTCGTTAATAAAAACGAGAACGATGCTGCTGGGAGGGAAGGAGGAATGTGTTTACGGGTGGTGTTCGGTTATGTGGTTTTACTCATAACTTATCGTCATGTGGTACTCTCATTAGCTCTCGTAAAATGCATGAAAAACAGTGCAGATGAAGAAGAACAGATCCAGTATTTGCATTGAGAGAATTGGTTGGAATTGTTTGGGTTGGGAAATGCTTAATTTTAGCAATTTATTTTCATAGAAAATAAATTAGTCCCTGCTGCACAAACAGTGTTTAATAACACGCTTTTTCTTTTGAGTCTTGTATTAAAGGTCAACAGTACAGCTGATGTGGGTGGTCTTCTATACACTTTTCTTTATGATAGTTGAAACCGTCTTCAACCAGAGGTTGTAAAGATAGTAAACTGAAATGTAGACAACGGACAGCATACAGCAGCAAATAGGCCAGTTGGCAAACTTAGTGTTACAAAATGTTCCTGCAGCTTGAGCAGGAATCGAACCCTCAACACGTGAAACTCAAACTATAGGTTTTAACGACTAGCAGCCACTACTCGAAAAAAAAAACCGTTCCCATATTCGTGAACGGTAGCCGACTGGGTTTGAACTATAGTTCACGGTCCGCGCGTAGAAGAAAATGTAGACCGATTATATTTGTTGAAAACTGGATTTTCGGTATTGAGAATACCGGTAATGCACAAAATTTATAAATGGAAAATGCTGTTCATATTGGATGATGCGGAGAGTTTATTTTACTGCATATAATGTTGACAGCTCTAACATAATCGATTCATCGCCATCGGTTGGCAGCAAGCGCTACCAAGCTGCATTTTACGTAAAGCCCTATCATGACCCTCGGATTGTGTTCGGAAATTCATGAAAAAGAAGAGAGAAGCATAATGCTTTTGATATTTTCGCGAAAAATCGACGACTAAAACTATTGTTTACAAATGCAATTGCGCCCCTTTGAAATGTAGGCACTGAATTGTAAAACGGTCTACACTGATTGACGACAAAAAATCAATAAAAAAAAAATTCAGTGTGAATTTTGGAAAATTTGGTAATTTTATATAAAGTTTGAGGGTAAAACATTTGACAAATATCCTGAGCCAAACTCCTTTGATGTAAGTTCCATTCAAAAACTTATACCAATATCTCATCAAAATAAACATTTGAGTTTACAGTTGCTTCACACCGATATAAATATGGAAAAGCTCAGGCGTTCATTCCTTTGTTCGCCTTATTGTCTACCTAAAATATTCATAAGTATTACAAGCGATCAAGAGTTCATGAACAGTCAACAAAGCATCCTGTATATTACACTAGCAATCCCGCAATCTAATGTTATCATCATTTTCAGCAATGTCAGGAATGCTCATTATTTGCCAGTAAACTTACTACTAACTCAAGGTATCTTCCAAAGACGCTGCAAAATTGCATTATTTTTTAACAAATGTTAAATTCAGTCCTCTTTATCCGTAATACGCACGCGAGGCTCAAGCTTGTGTAGACTACTTTTTTTAAATCTAATACTATTAAATCAAACATTAAAAATCCATCATCACCATCGTGGCGAACAGAAATAGTTTTTGCAGTGCTACAATAATTTCAATTTTACTAAGTCATCGTGGTTATTGATATTATCTAATACATTAATCACTAAGGTCTCATGATCGGTTATTTATAATTCAGTATCCGTAACTGAATAAATAGAATCAAAATTGGAATAAACGTGGTCAATTGAAGTTCTGCTATGCCTGGAAATACGCGTATATTCATCTACCGTTTGTTTTAAATTGTAAAAATCAGCTAAACGCTTCAAGTGATTAGAATTATAGTTATCACGCCAATTATTATTAAAATTACCAGCCAATATATTTAATTTACTGGAATCAAGGAATGTCTCGAGCCAGTTCTCTAAAACTTCAACAAAACGCTGGTCACTATGATACAAAACACCATAATAACCCATCTTCATGCCACGTAAAAGTGTAAAGCTCAAGAACCAGTTGCCATCAATAACTTCGTTGGTATTGCTTGAATTGAACTGATTCTTTGGCATAAATAGCAACACCGCCAGTGTGTCTAGAATGTGATAAACAAGCAGCAACAATATATCCCACAGCGGCACCGGTGGTGTAGTTGTAATTGTGATTACCTCTCACCCCAGCAGGCCTGAGTTCAAACCCAGTCAACGCCGCCGGGATGTTCTGAGGCATAACATCTCTGATCACGCCTACCTTCGTAAAGTAAAGCCATTGGTTCCCGGTTCATGAGTCGATAGGTAGAGTCCAGGTGTGGAGGCTGCCTCCCTGGCGTTGGTAATATATCCTGGAAAACTATACGGATCAATAGCTTCAGTTTCTATAATATGAGTCTCAGTTAATAAAACTAGAAACAGAAACAAATATTTTTTTTTAATTGCTTATACATGAAGTTGTAGTGAGAGTATTTTGAACCAATCTGCCCACTATTTTGAAGACCGTGGTCAGTTGAACAACAAAAACTGTAACCGTCAATATGGCCAGAATAATGAGATACTCCACGTGGTCATCTTACCTTTTGGGGTAACCACCCTTATCCTGCATGAACTTATTTATGATTTATTTTGTTTCATAATAGGGGAAATGGCTCTTATTTATTTATTTATTTATTTATTTATTTATTCGTCAATCAAAAACGTAGACTACATAATAACGTTATAACTTATGATCTATGATTTCGCAGTGTTTGGAAATATTTTTTCAGTTTTAGGGGCGACATATTTAGGTCCATCATTTCACAGTGTAGATTATAAACAGACATCATCCGATTTATCGGTCCATATTTCACGTAGTTAGTGCGGTGACGATCTACCGTGAATAAATGTCGATTACGCAATTGACGAGAAGGTACATAAAAATTAAGCCTTGATAATAAATAAGCTGAGTCAATACGTTGCGAAGCAATATTGTTCACGGAAGAGACCATAGCATAATCTCGACGCTCTTTCAACTGAATGTTGATTAACAAGCAACGAGCTTCATAAGATGGGAGAGGAAATTCTGTCCATCCCAATTTACGTACTGCATATAATAAAAATTGCCTTTGGATTGACTCTATTCGTTCTTCATGCTTTTTCATATAAGGTGACCAAACTTCACTGCAATATTCTAATATTGGCCTCACATAGGCAACATATAGTGTTTTAATTGTGTAAAGATCTTTAAAGTGTAAACCAAAACGCTTTATAAAATTAAGAATATTGCCTGCTCTATGAATAATTGTGTTATAATGATCCATAAATGTTAGTTTAGAATATAAAATAACTCCTAAATCTCTTATTTTATCACAACTTTGAACAAATTGATTACCTAATGTAATACGAATATCTGGCTTTATTAGTTTTCTACTGTAAGTTATAAGATAACATTTTTTAACATTTAGTTCCAACAAACTTTTACAACACCACGTATAAAAAACATGAACTTCATTCCGAAACGTATTCATATCATCATCATTTCGTAACTCTAAAAATAGTTTCATGTCATCAGCATAAATAAGCACTCTGAGATTTTTCAAAATAAGGAAGATATCTTTAACGTACAAAATGAAAAGAAGAGGTCCCAAGTGCGAGCCCTGTGGAACTCTTGACGTGACTTGAATTGGGTTAGATTTTTTCTCGCTGAATCTTACAATTTGTTGAAGGCCCGTTAAATATGACTTGATCCAGGTGAGGAGTATTATCTCAAATCCCATTTTTTCCAATTTGAAAATCAACATTGGAATGTCAAGTCTATCGAACGCTTTACTAAAGTCAGTGTAAAGAGCTTCTATTTGGTTTCCCTTGTGCATTGTAGTTAATGAGGTTTGTTGTGGTAGAACGACCTTTAAAAAAGCCGTGTTGTGCAAGTGTTATTCTATGTTTTATTTGGCTGAAGATATTTTTGTTTATGATTGATTCGAATAGTTGAGGAATGCACGAGATGATGGCTCAATTGCTAAATTTTTCATGAAGCCTATGGATCTAATATTGGGCCCATTGCTAAAAATCTGCTATTTATCAATTTTGTCTAGATGAACGCGTTATTGGGACGTTAGTAATGGATATTTTTGGTTGCTATTGAAAATTTAGTCGATTGCTGTATTTATTTATGGGCCCAAAGTGGGTACACTTAGGCCGACATTACATACATTTCCCCAATAACATCTCCAAATGAAAAGGAGATTATGTAAAAATGGAAAACACGTTAAAGATCAATATTGACTTAATTTATTGCTCCTAACAACGCTAACGCTAATATTGACTTAATTTATTGCTGCAATTTTGTATAAGTTTGGTTGAATTGTACAATAAGCTTAGGGTGGCCGTCTTGCTCCGTCCTACTTTACAATTTACGGAACTACGGATTTTGTATCGTTCAATTGCAAGAGAATACTATTAACGTGTAATCGAGAATATGCACATTAATTAAAAAATGAAGGTCATTTAAACAAAGTAGAAGGTCATTGATAAAACAAATCGTATCAAACTGTACTTTCTGGTAAAGAAATCTGTCTATTAATTATTTCGGACCTTTTAACGAAAATCGAATATAATCGTTTTTTTTTTCGTGTTGGGTATATTCATCACTGCGACCATAACTTTGATCTATTGTGATTACTTTGATCTATTGTGATAAAGTTAATTACGTTATAATTGATTATCTTTTAACAGATTCACAATTTAAAGTGTATTCATATGTCTGAATCATTGGGCGCGTAAATGCAGCGCAAATTTTGTTTTATCAGAATAAATAGCCATTTCACTAAGCAGTTGCTAATAAAAGAAGAATGGCAAAAAGCAAATTTATAAAATATTAATATTTTCAATCTGAATTCAATCCTCTGATTGGTCACGATCCTGAAACTGGCCGAAAGTCACTTTATTGCAGTTAAAAAAAAAATCTTCTGATCCTTAAATATTTCCAACAAGGAAATACAGATATTCCATAATTGGTATTAAAAAAGCCTGCTACAATTATATGTAAATAAATGTAACTATATTACCTTCAGTAGAAAACGAAACATAGGGGTAATGGATGTTATGTTGGCCTATAGGCCCCTAATTTGGGCCCATACATAAATGCAGCAATCGACTAAATTTTCAATAGCGCCCAAAAATATCCATTAGTACCGTCCCAATGACGCGTTCATCTAGATACAATTGATAAACAGCAGATTTTTATCGATGGGCCCAATCGTAGGTCCATAGGCCAACATCAGAGCCATTTCCTCAACCTGATTTAACAATTACAAGTGTGTTGGAATCAGGGATCTAGGCTCTATCTTAGACTCAAAGCTTACTTTCACCGATCATTACAACATAATTATTAACAGAGCTAACAACATGCTTGGTTTCATAAAACGATTCTGCTATAATTTTCACGATCCGTAATAAACACATTGTACATTGCTTATATAAGGTTGATATTAGAATATTGCAGCATAGTTTGGTCTCCTTTTTCAATCACACACGAATAAAGAATAGAGTACATTCAAAAGTAGTTTCTATTGTATACACTTGGCAAGTTAGGTTGGACATAAAAATTAATCCAAAGGGCAAAGCTTTTTGAAAGGGATGCAATTTAACTGTGGACACCCTTTAGACTAACAGCTTACTATAACTCAATTGAAAGTTGTTTGTCACCCTGTAGTTTAAGAAATCAATCTACTACACTCAAAAAATTCGTTTTTATTGAAGAATTTGCATGTGGAATTACACATGATTTTCAATATTTCCACATGATTTTCAATATTACCCCACATAAACAGAATACTCTCAGAAGTACACATGAAATTCCTTTATCAAATGAATAGTATGTGTGGACACACATAGTTTGTATGTGTACACATATTAAGTATGTGTTCGACACGTGAATATCACATTTAAAAAAATCATGTGCGAGACACACACAACAATATTTGAAATTTTCTTAGTGTAGGTTTTATTTTTTTTGCACCAGTTCTGGTTTAAAAAATAAATGAAATGCAAATAAACTACAAGCAAAGAAAATATTAACATATTACTGAAAATCGTTATCAATTTTCCCCCGTTTTACGGTACTTAACGTATGTTTTGCGTTGCGTTGTAACGGAGTAATTCGTAGATTGCACACTGGCAGTAGTCAGGTATCTGCTTTACCGCTCTGATTCTAATTCCGAAAGGAAAACTATTTCTGAGTGAAAAGTCAATAAAGGCACGGTATTACCAAGCCGGAGTTCGATTCACGATTCGGCCGAGGAAATCATTTATTTAGAAATTTTCCTGACGTCCCTGGGCATAGAATATCATTGTGATTACCACACAATATACATATGCATAGGCATAAAAAGCGCTCAATTATTAACTGTGGAAAAGCATCTAAAACACTAAGTAGAGCACCGGCAAAACGTTCGCTATACAAGCATAACATGCCTTGAAGAAAAATAATCAAAGCTCAGCACTGAAAAAGCATGCAATTACCATTGCCGGCCATGCCCTATTGATACTTACCGTATATTTATTTAGAAACATAGGAGTGCAATATAACTAACATCTCACTAGAGAAATATAATAAAGGTGCATGTTTGAGATGAATTGCTCCCGTTTCTGAAGAAAATATTCGTTCATTCTACATTAATGTTCTTTAAGCAAATATGTGTTCTTAAATGCATAAGAGATAAAAGCAAACATCCGAAAAATTGTATCACAAGCCCGTGTCTTGTTTACAAGATTTCTATAAATAAATAACAATGAGTTATGGGTTCCTCCACTTCTCGCCGCTGACGGTCTTGCGCCCTCTAGGCGTGTTTGTCGTAAGAGTATTTTGATTAATTTATGAGAAATAGATGCATCATGGATGGCAAACAGAAGGGTAAACATTGGAGGAATATTTTCATAGGCCACACTGAAATGAAGACACTAGACAAAGCCCGGCCGATGGCTGATGGCTGTCAGCTGGAGGAGGCAAACATCATATGTAATAAATCATTCAGGCAAATGATTGCAGCCGGTGAGACTGATGCCTAGTTGACCAGAAATCCGGATAGGAGGGGTCTTCGTCGGATTAAATTATTCGAATAAATAAATAATATGCCAGAGAAACATAAGATCGGATATAGGTTAACCAAAGGGGAAAATCTGTCTGATACGGAACATGCCGCACGCAGAAGATGCAGCGTGCGGTCGCGTGGGATAACTAGGTATGTTCTCGCACAATCGGACCCGCATCTATTAGACAACTGATGATTGACTTGTATCTGGCAGATACATTTCAAATATCGGTCAAAATTTGAGTCAACTCGCTTTAGGTTGATGGAGAACAGCAACGTGGGAGGTAGCATCGATAAATCAATCCTACAAATTATGGCATTGATGAATCCCGTAACAAGTGGAGGGGGTAGGGGCTGCGGAGTGTGCTGTCTGCAACACGTGCATTGATTTTAGAGATGATTCTTCAGTTCCGAAATGAACGCATCAAAATCCGAATTTTCATTTCCAACGTGAAATATTGTTTGTGAAGAAAGATTCAGCAGGTACTCTCAAACAGATGCCTGTGGTATATTCTGAAGCCAAGTAGCTGAATGTCTATGGCCAAATATCTGAGCACTATCGTTGATGCCTTTAGAAGTTTGTTGTCAACAGAAAGCCGAGCACAGTTTTGTTTATTGATTTTCCATAATCTCAGAATATATTCATCATTAAACAAATTTACTGCATAATTTAACTTTTTGATAAGCCAAGTCAAGAAATTTCCAAAAAATATTATGATGGATTTATTGATTTTTAAGAGTGCTCTAGCAACAGATAAGCAATTTTCATACGCCGCCGCCGCCGCCGCCGATGAATTTGAGCCAGCGCACCGACGCAGTAAAATCTTTCACGCCACCGAATAAATTTATGTCACGCCGATAAAAAATCCGCAGCACATTTTTGGTAAAATGCATCCTGAACGCGTTGAAATTAGAACTTTTGTGTGGTGCAACCACCCTAGTCAGTAAAGGCACGGTATTACCCAGCCGGAGGTGGCGGGTTCAATTCCCGGTCCGGTCGAGGGAATCTTTTGGGTGGGAAATTTTCTCGACTTCCCTGGGCATAGAGTATCATTGTGCTTGCCACACAATATACAAATTCATGCATTGGTATTGGCATCGAAAGCTCTCAATTAATAACTGTGGAAGTGCATTTAGAACACTAATTTGAGAGCACGCAATAAACTAATATGCACTAAGCAATAAGCTTGAAATGCGAATAAGAAGAAGAGGAAGTGTGGTGCAGCGATCGTCATTTAGTTTTGACGTTAACGTCTGTGATTTCTATACATATATATAAGATTATTAACAGGAAACTATTGAAAAGTGGTAATGTGAATCATTGTAAATCTATATATATATAAATGAATTTCTGTCTGTCTGTCTGTCTGTCTGTCTGACCCTTATAGACTCGGAAACTACTGAACCGATTAGCGTGAAAATTTGTATACAGGGGTTTTTGGGGCCGTGGAAGGTTCTGATGATGCTTCGAGACCCCTTCGCCTTCTGTAAGGGGGGGGGGGGGGCTCCCATACAAATGAAACAGAAATTTCTGCATAACTCGAGAACTAATCAAGCAAATGGAACCAAATTAGGCATGTGGGGGCGAGTGTGGGGGTATAAGGAGATAATCATGGGGGGTAGCCCCTTAGATAATAGGGGGGGGGGGGGGCTACGTACAATATAGTATGCTTTTTTTTAAAATCGGCGCATAAACTCAAGCTAATATTGAATCCCGAGCAAGACCGGGCACACTCAGCTAGTGTACAAATAAAAAGTGATAATTTTATCGCTATTTTCATGAAATAAACGTAGTTCCCAAACCCAGTCCTCATAATCGACTACCACTTGGTTTCACATCATTCTGCTTTGTACATTCAGTACGTGTATGGATATGCAGACTGTAAATACAATGTGTGTAGGTTACAGTGCGTGTCAGAAAATAGAACCAGCATACCGTCACTAAAAACGTTGAATCTCTTTTGTTTACCAATATTTCTAATTATAAAATTTTCAGGGTTAAGGACAAACTAGTGTCGTGTAATTTAACAAAAAACCAACTCAATTTTAATTAGAAACTTCTAATACTTGGGTGATTACATAATATTGGACATTTACTAAATAAGCTGTTTCTCGTTGTTAGGTTTCGATTCTTAATTCGCTGAGGGACTTCCAATATTACAAATTCGCCAATTTACCTGGAGTTTTATAATAGAATAACGTGTTTTTCTAAAGAACGATGACATATTGGTTATTTCATAAGTCCTGGAATTTTCATTACGATAGAGCACAAACAATAGAGAAACAATGTTTTAATGATAATACGATTTTTGGTAATTCTATTGTTCCAACACGCAAACAAACAGGAAACAAAATATAGTCATAGGGGAAATGACGGCTTCGGCATGACAGACTATTTTCGGCAACCCAAATTGAAACACTTTTTTCACTGGATTTTCTTACGAAAACACTTCGCTGAATGCATACAAACGATTCTTTATGCTTTTAAAGCCTCCTAAATAAAGCTAAATTAATTAATTAATTCTTTATGCTTTCAGCTTCAATTTGACTAAATTTTTACCACTAAGAAAAAGCAATCTAGCAAGGTTTTCTTGAAATGCAACACACGCACTACAAATTATAGCTGATTTCGAGTTGCCGATAATAGAACAGCAGATTTACATGCAGTCCAAATGGAACGGTTGCCGAAGAAAAACTGGTTGCCGACAATACTCGCTCTCACTAGAGAAGATTGGAGCTTTGTAAAAGCGTTTCGAAACAGTTTTTGACAATTTTTTCGACTGAAATTGTTAGAGCAGCTGGCAGCAAAAGATTGTAAACAAACCAATACTGCATATGTTTGCGTTCCTTAGAGAAAAAGGCTATAGAAAGAACGTCGCTGCTTAGGTTGCCGATAATACGTAAATTCCCCTATGTAATGTTAATCATTGCTTCCAGCCGTGACAATTTGATGATTTTCGTTTTTTATATTACTGCTCATTGATGAATTGATAAGAATAAAGTTATTTTAAAGGAAAAACATCTTGAAAAACGAAGATTGTAAAAAAGCAAATGAAATAATAATAATATGGCTATTGCATACACATTAATTTTCAATAAGCCATTTGACGGATTTCACGCCAACTCATCCAGTGGTTGGCAGCACCCTCTCAGAACCTTATGGAACTTTGTGGGTGTGGAGACTTAGCAATTTTAAGCAACTTTGCGTACTTATTTTTTTCAAAATTTATCTCGCTCAACATTTGATAAGGGTCAAAGTTTTTTGTCGATTTTTTTTCAAATCGATATAGCTTAAAAATGACAAGCCCTACAAAATAGTGATGTATGGCGAACTTTTAGCAAATAATCTGAAATTTTATAAAAAAAATTAAATAAATTAAAAAATTGGTTTCTACACTCTAAAAAAATATATTTAAAAATTAAAAGTCATTTTCCCAAAAATGCTACCTCTCAGATTTGCTTGATATTTTTTCTCATGAAAGGCAATATAATTACCTAACTTTTCTTCATACATCGCAAAGTGGGCGCTTTTAAGGAAAAAAAGTTGTTCGAACAACAACTTTTTCATGTTAATTTTTTTTTAGCGTGTTTCACTCAAAGTCGAATAGTAATACGCGCACAACCTTATTAAAATTCGATTTAACTTTATGGGTATACTTTTCGATAATCTGGGCGAAATCTAGCCTAACATTTGAAAACGGGTACAGAGAAGTTACCTGCAAATCGTCCAATAAGAGTTCAGAACAAAAGGTTCTAATGAGGAACAGCCATCTCAGCATGGTTTGCACTTTCCTGTGATGGATTGTATTATAATATATGCATACACTCTATCCAACTTCTATAAAACCACCCTCAAATTGTTCCAAATCAACAGGTAAACTAAGTAAAAATCACTTAGTATGTTTTATTCATGAAAAGATTTCAATTCATGTATTTGTGATTAATTTAATTAGAAAAATAATCATTCATTTATTTTTATGTATTAGGTGTGTCCATTAGTAAGCAATATGCATATATGTTTATACCTCATCTCTCAGGTGAATACATATAATAGCGCAGGTAACTTAACGATTATTTAAGGCATGCCTAAAATAATCGTTAAGTTACCTGCTATATAGCAGTTATATAACAACGCAGGCAGTCACATGAGAGATATAAGGTATAAACTTAAAGCACCGCAGTCTGTTTCTACCGACATAATCTAATATTTAAGTTTGGTGATATTACAACAATGCTCATAGTTGCTGTAGTGCATAGTTGTTGAAAGTGTAGTGCTGCATAGTTGTTGAAACGAAAAAGTGTTTATATATACAACAATGGAAAAATCTGCTGAATTGATTATTAAAAGGGTGCAATGTAGTGCTAACATAAACAATCCCAAGCCGGCGCCGGTGGTGTAGTGGTAAGCGTGACTGCTTTCTAACACCCCAATGGGTCTGGGTTCAATCCCAGCCGAGGTCGGTGGGATTTTTCTGAGGCATAAAAATCTCTGGTCACGTCTTCCTTCGGAAGGGAAGTAAAACCGTTGGTCCCGGCCCATGTGTGTTGAATGGGTGCGATATCTTACGCAGGTGTGGAAGCTGCCTTCCTGCACATTCGATTGCCGTCAATGGATGGCAATCGATGTCCGTCGGTGATTGGCACTAGATTGCGGAACAGAGACCGACGTTAAATAAAGGAATGAAGATGAAATGAAGATAAACAATCCCAATTGCAGCCGCAATAATTTACGTAATTTATCATCAAGTTTCATAGAGAAAATACATTCATGGGGCTTTGATCATCAATTGGATGTAACAATGCGTATTTGTGAATCGTGTCGTGGAATTTTAGTGCACAATAGGACACCTCTCCCGAAAAAGAGGCGATCGGATGGAAAAGAATCAAGCCATGCTCGGAAGTTTGAAGAGCCGCAACCATCAACAAGTCATCAGCAATCAGAACATCAGGAATTTGATGATACACTAGGTAAATAATAATAACTTTAACTGTTTCAACTGTGTGGTTTAAGGATTGTACATCGAAGATACAACTTCATTTTCAACATTTTTTTAGCTGTTCAATCATGTAAAAACTATACCTGGTACACAAAAATTTCATTGTTTTGTACCTATTTCTCAAAACATAATTTCTACTAAGCGATTTTCACATTCAAAGGAAACTCCGAAAAATTTCACTCTGTTTCCGATAGACTAATAATCAATGAAAAACTCAAATTATGTATGAAGAATTATAGGAAAATAAATTATGCACTAAACAAAAACACTAGAGTTTTCATTTATTAAAACACCATTCGAAATGCAGGAAAATCCTCTGTATTAGGCCCTTTCAAATGTTAGGCTAGATTTTTGTTTTAAGCACGCCCAGATTATCAAAAGGTCAAAATCTTTATGCTCATTAAGTTTCAACGGATTTTAATAAGGTTGTGCGCGTATTACTATTCGACTTTGAGTGAAACACGCTAAAAAAAATTAACATGAAAAAGTTGTTGTTCGAACAACTTTTTTTCCTTAAAAGCGCCCACTTTGCGATGTATGAAGAAAAGTTAGGTAATTATATTGCCTTTTATGAGAAAAAATATCAAGCAAATCTGAGAGGTAGCATTTTTGGGAAAAGGACTTTTAATTTTTAAATATATTTTTTTAGAGTGTAGAAACCAATTTTTTAATTTATTTAAATTTTTTTATAAAATTTCAGATTATTTGCTAAAAGTTCGCCATACGTCACTATTTTGTAGGGCTTGTCATTTTTAAGCTATATCGATTTGAAAAAAAATCGACAAAAAACTTTGACCCTTATCAAATGTTAGGCGAGATAAATTTTGAAAAAAAATAAGTACTCAAAGTTGCTTAAAATTGCTAAGTCTCCACACCCACAAAGTTTCATAAGGTTCTGAGAGGGTGCTGCCAACTCCGAAGACGAGTTGGCGTGAAATCCAAATGTGAAAAGGCTGTTTTGCTTTCATGAAATCGCTAACAAATGCAAAACATTTTAATGCGGCTTTTATGAAGATAATTTGCAGACTGAATTGTTTTTATCTGAAGTCATCTTGCTTGATCTTATTCCGTTTAGTTTTATGATGGCATTAATGGTGGCAAAGTTGTCTGGAAAAGGTTAAACGTCAAAATTTGTTTATCTTTGGTTGTTTTGTTGTGTGATCATTGCAACGATGTTCTAGCCCAGCGTTGGATCAACAAGTTGCGTAACATCCTTGATAAGGGCAATTGGAAGCAGTTACTCAGGAAGTGAGTTTACGTAACTTGGAACAGGTGGAAGCTCAATCGTTCCCGAAATGTTTTCCTTCTTCCGGATGAGTTTCCTGTCAACAGTTTTCCGCAGTCCTAGTTTGGCACTGATACTATTCGGATCATCATCGTAACGTTATTTCTGGAGAAGGCTGCCATTGCAAATATGCTGTGTATTCCCAGCAATGTTAAGCGTCTAATTTGACGGCTCCCAGTGCTGCCCTCCCAAAAAGTTCTGGAATTGGATTCCTTTTCTCTAGAATTGCTAGAATTATTACTCGATTATCCTTTGGCATTTCCTTGTGACTCTACGTTTGAATGCCCCACTCGATTATGTTTTTCTCTGTCTCTAGGCGGATCCATCTTTTTAGTTTTATTTGTAAACAGTGGGAGGTTTTGTGATACACTTCATTGACACCAATTGATGCGTTTTGATCCCATTTGAAACCGAACGGTTTCATAATTGCTTTTATAATGATAAAACACCTTTATGGAGAATTTTGTCGTGGCAGCAATAAAACAAATACCAATTGATTTACTGAACAGTTTTTAAAAGGGATAGAGTGCTGCATTAAATTCATTTTTAAAACCAGATACTTTCTGATTTTCTCGTCAGACTTCAAAAGGTTTTTAAAACAGCATAAAGCTGAACAACTAATCAAGAATGCTTTCCACTGTTAAATGCTGTATTTAAACTAACAACATTGCCGTTATAAAACCACAATAAATCACAGTGAAAGCCAAACGGCTGTTAAATTGTTACTTGGGCGGTTCAATAAAATAAATAAAATACCTAATAGTGTACAATAATACCGAAAAGTTACGGTGAATAAGTCTTATTACTGAGAAGCTTTATTCTAATATGCTTATTTCATGGATTTGCAATTATTAGATACAGGAATCCCCCAAATAGCGCGGTGGGTGGTACTGTGCACCCACCACTATTTCACGACTGAGCTGATATTTTTTTTTGTATATGATTGACACTAGTCACAGACAAAAAATCAGCTCAATTGGCTGGAGGACAGACGAGAAATAGTGGTGGATGAAAAGCGAAATGTTATGGTAAATTCTATCCTTCTTCAAGTAGTGACCAAGCTATTATGTGTCACTTCAATACCTGGTCTCTGTGCATGGGTAAAACATTACAACACATTTGCCTGATTTTAGTTCTGTAATGTTGATTTAACGTGAAAATGTTTGCATCCTCGCGTGTCAGAGTATTGATTACAAATTGGAAATAATACTTATTTAGATGCTATGCACTCGATTGTTAATGGACCGATTGGCTCGTTTACGGAACCATCTCCAATTGCAGAAACCCTCACGCTGGAGTCCCGCACCAATTCAAAGTGCTATTTTCAGAAGCTGTTTATATTTATTACCATGTTCAGCAGTTCTCAGTTACCCGGTCAGCGGGTTTTACACAAGACGTATCGAAGATAACATCGTGCGTTGATTTAGAATTGCTTGCGCGGTGGCCACTAATGAGACGAAGTAGAAGCAAAGGGATCATCTTACTCAGTGCCCTAGCTTTATTTTCTGCTTAATAGCGATTCGATGGTATGCATCATTCCACCGATCGAAAGGGAACGGATAATGGTTACGTGCTACTTACGATATGGACCACTCTTGAATACTTGACCAACACTTAACGCGATAACCCAAGTGCCTGATTTTAAACTAATTTCTTTTGTTATGGTTGCTATTGATGAACTGGTCATAAATCTTGTCCACAATGTAATGAATTAACTAAATTGGCTCTGCTGACGAAAGTGGCCACACTTTGCAAGTTGACTTGTTTCGACATTCGCAGTTTAGGGATAGGTCTCACGTAAAAAATGAGCTCTGCAACAAAAGCGTTTAAAGATTGATGGTTATTATATTGACAAATTTAAAGTACTTTGCTGTAAGCTAGCGCAAGACTGATCAGGAATGTTTTGAAACGTATTGAGTTCGTTGTTCATCACATCTGAATTATGGTGCTCTTTGTCTTATTCATATTGCTTGCCGCACCTCGTCGAAAAGTTTGGAAACGATTGAAGTTTTTATTTTTTATATTGGTGTCAAACTGATTACAGCGCGTTTCTGGATAAGTCACACAAACAACGATTGTATTTTAAATAGGCAGGACAGTAAGTTAACGTCTAGCTTGATCAATTGGTTGTCAAAACAGAGTGGTGAAAGGGTTCTTAACCGTGGAAAGCATCGTAATAACAACAATCCTGTAAAACGCAATCCGTGGCCATGGTCAATCGTTTGGTCAATTTGCAAAGAAGAATTTATCGCAACTGAGTACAGCAAGATAAAATTATGGCTGAAATATCGCCGCAATGAGAGGTAATAAATTTATAAACAGAAATGTTCTATTAATTTATTGCACTTTAGGCGCCAAGCAGTTCTCAACGTAGTGTTTTCCTATACTAACGAATCGACATGAATCGAACGCAAAAGAACTGATTTCGCTGTACCGTCCAGGGCAAGTGGTTAGATCAAGTATGGGCGAGCATATCGGTTGTGCATATATCTCAACTCGCATGAGGGAATTCGAAAATATTTGTTTTATTCGCTAGCACTCCTTAAAACTTTGATCATAATTTATACACTGAATAGCATATCAAAAAAGTTACTCTACACTGCGTTCGAATTTGATGCTGTTTGTTTGCACTTTCAAATGGAGGCATACCTACTCTCGGGAATCACTTCGCGCAGCGCATGCCTAATGTGTTGATATATACGGCACGAATAAATGAATACATATTGCGCTTCACGAGCATGAAATTTAATAGGAAATAATTTCCAGCTTCATTTTTCATGTTGCCCATTGCATGAGGCCCAACGCAGCTGGTTTCAGAAAGTTCATCTACTAGCAGCCCTTCGCCCAAACAGTTACCAGTAGTCAGTGATTGGGTTCTGAAGCTCGTAGGAGCTACTTTGCTTTCGTCAGATTCAAATGCATTGCTGTGGATCTATTTCCAACTAAACTATTTATGTGCTGCTTTGTTTATAAATTCATTAGGTTTATTGACACTCGCTTCTCACCACGCTGCAATCATACGTGAAACCATAGGGTATATTAGTTTATGTTTAAACCGTTAGCAAGAGAATCTGGTTTCACTAGCACTCCAAGACCCTAACATCCTCTAACTGCCAGAAACTTCCATACGCAGTCGTGTTAATAATAATACCGAAAGTCTGGTCGATGCATCGAAAATTAATTGAATCGGGGAAGCGATAACGAAATTATCTTCAGCCTTTCAAATTTTAGACCACGCCGATGCGCATTCTGACTTGAATCATCGTGTGACTGCAGAGTGTGATAAAATGTGATACTGAATGGCAATTTAATTCACGTCATTTTAGAGAAAAATGTTGCTGACATGATCGAATAATTAGTCATGATAACGCTGCAATTTATCACTTAGTAATGATTAGGGGAACAACTTCCATATTATGGCTAACGATGGAAGGTAGGTTTTGGTCATTATGTCTTATTGCTAAAAGATTGAAGCCATTTCTACATTTGTTTTAATTATGCTGACGTGGATTATGACACCTACTTTAGCCACGTGAATATTGAAAGTTTCGATGGATATTAAAGTGTTTTTTGAAGATATTGATTTTTTAGGGGTCAGAACATATTGGGTGTTCCACGTGCACAGTTTGATTTAGTAATCAACACATACTTTGTTAATGGAATTTCAAGTTGTTCATGGACATGTTATAGTTATCTCATGCAATTGGATGTAATAAATCCGTGTTGGTTTTGAATTATTTCGATTGAATCCAGTGAGATAAAGTATTTTGTAGGTATGCATATGCTAGCTATGCTAAAATTGATTGATTATGCCCAAGGATGGCCCAAAATGGCAATTTTTCTGAAACACTAGAGGCTCACCCTTTAAATGATATCCAAGGGTGTTTAAAAGTAGCATAGATTTTAGAAAATTGTCCATTTATCAAAATTTGTCACGGCCATTTTTGCCAATTCTCAGAAATAGCGATTGTATTGGTGCAAAATGCCATTCAATCATCAAAAGTGGATACGAAAATAAGACCTATAATCGATTAAATATAGCCAAAAGATACGAAAATTAAAACAAACTACTTTGCCGAAGAAAGTCTACCCCTAATGTTGTTCGTTATTGAGTTATTCATATTTACTGAAACAATGTGATACAAAATCAGAAATTTTATTTGATTTATTTGAAAAAGTTGTTTGATCTCCGACTACTATGGATGTAGAGGTACATTGAAACTTGCATCCAAATTTACTTTTAACCATGCTTTATGGGTTTTGGCTCAAGATAGATTTTGGAGTTTCTTCCCTAGGGGAATGCCTAGTGGCTGGAACACATCCGAAAGCTCAAAATAAGACTTGAGATGCTAGTCTATAGTATGTTAACCTGTTGGTGAAGAAATCCTAAAATTTCAAAGAAATTTTTACGTGTATTCCTTTTTTATAAAAGCTGTTAGTGACATCGGACATTTCCGTCCAAATTACCGGAACCCATCAATCGAACCAAAACCGATATCAGAAACCATTCGATTCCCCCGAGAATGGGCCAGCATCTCGTATGTTCCCTGAGCAAGGGTTAGGAACTGGTCCGGCAGCTCTGTTCCTCGAGCAAAGGCCTTCTTCTGACGATGTAGCAGTATTACCGATGGTTTGATCCATATTCGACGCTACGGGGGCAGGATCAATCTCGACTGGGAGCAGTGTTCGGAAAATCATTCTCAAATCTCATTCATTGAGTCTCCCTGCGAGAATAAACTAACGTGTGAATGCGGCAAACAAAATTCACGCTTGAGATTCTCATGCATATTCACGCACTCACACTCACAACGCCGAAAAATCATTCCAGCTTTAAACTCATAAAAAACACTCAAACGTCAATTGATATCATGTCTATCATGTTGTGTAAGTTTTCCAACTCTTGATGCACAAACAATAGTAATAACAATGAATAACGCCAAAACATAAAGCAATGGATTTTTGAACCTGAACACTCATGGGTGATTTTTGCGACGTTGAATTTTGCAAGTCAAAACTTATAGGCGCATAAACTCATGCATGAGATTTGAGTTTTTGAGTTTTTCCGAACACTGACTGGGAGTAAACACAACTTCGAAATGGTAAGCTTGGTTGTTCCTGAACTGAGCTTTACTGTGGCAACCCGTACTCGTCCGTCGGTATCGACTGATCACGCGCCCGATAGGCCATGTTTTTGGCGGAAAATTCTCGTCCTTGACTGCGACGATGGAACTGATGGCGAGGTTGTCAAGAGAGTGCCAACGGGACCAGAAAGGTTGGGTGAGATGCTCGTCTCTACCGGGACAAGCGGGATTGGGCATTGCGTTCATTGGTTTGCTGATCAGTAAATGTCCTGTAGTGAGAACGAAGGAAGAATCGTCGTCTGGTAGCGGAGTGATTTGGCGTGAATTGAGCATTGCCTCCATCTGCACTAGAACAGTTTGCAGTTCAGACTCAGTGAGGTGTGCATTATCGAGAATTTTGCGGAGCAGAGTCTTGACGGCTTTCACGCAGGCCTCCTAGACTCCACCAAACGAAGGAGAACGTGGTGGGATAAAGTGGAACTAGATTTCACCTTCTGAACACTCACGGGCTACCGACTCGTTGTGGTGCTGGTACATGAACAGTTTTCGTAACTCTTCTAAATCTCTCTTTGCCTCAACGAAGTTTGTCGCGGCCATAGTATAGCTAACGTGCCAAGCCACTGCGGTCCATGCCACCATAGTTAATTCCTTTCGAGTTCTTCGAGATTGATGACCCGAAATATGAAGTCCGTTGGATTGTCTTTGGACGGAACGTGATCCCAGACAGCATGACTGGTGAGCTCCTGAATCTCAGCCACACGATTGGCCAGAAACGTCTTCCTCGTAGACAGTGTTGTGGAGTGCCAATTTAAGACGATGGTGGAATCAGCACCGACAAACTGACATGAATGACCATAGCAAAAACAATAAAAATTCTAACCAAAGCACACTACTGACATCTGGCTCCGTGTTCGCCGGAAATATTTAGCTAAGCCATGAACCCGCATGCAAAAGTTATGAATTTGTTAGTGTCTGATCTATTCTGGACAAATTAGATCAAAAAATCTTACAGTTATGACAGTTCGGATCACTGCACATTTAAATCGGCCGTTTACAATTATCGGGCATAAGTTAGAATTAAGTGTCATGTCATGTCAACGGAGTGGAAGTCCTGCAGAAGTAAGCAGTCTGATAAGCACTTTGCAGGTAACGGCGAGAGATTCAGCATCGTTGAATCCAGTCAGCAGATTATTGACGTAGAAGTCTCGATGAAGCACTGGAGCTGCAAATTGGAATTGCTGTTCTTCGTCATCAGCATGCTTCCTTAATTCCCTGTTCGCCAGAAACGGAGCACAACTGGTACCATATGTGACGGTGAGTAGCTGGAAAATCTTCAGCGAAAGATCGGGATGATCACGCTATACAATGCTCGTGAGCGGTTGGTCAAGTAGGAACACAAGGAGCTGCCGGCACATTTTCTCAATATCTGCAGATGTGACGAATTCAAAAATTCGGAAGCGAATAACGATCGTAACCAGGGTATCTTGAATGGTGGGGCCAGCAAGCAGAAAATCGTTCAACGAAAGGCAAGATTTCGATTGACACGAGGTGTCGAATACTGTTCGAAGCTTGATCGTTGAGCTGTCTATCTTGATCACTCCATGGTCGGGAAGGAAGTATCGATGCTTGAAATTTTGCTCATCGGGACTGATTTCGCGCATGTGTTCTAATGCTAAGTATTCGTGGATAAACTTTTTATACATTGCCTTCTTCTCTGGATCTTGGGCTAGCGACCGTTCCAAAGCGAAGAAACGTCGCGTAGCATTGTAACATGGGTTGTCAGTCCAAACAAAATCGGATATTTTCATCTGTTAGTTTAGGCCACACTCAGAACTTAGTCTATTAGGATATTTGATCTCCACACAGCATTTAGCACAGCAATCCTCAAGAAATCTGAGGATGATCTTTGTCGATGAAGAGGCCGTAATCATTCTGAAACATAACTCCATAGATATTCTCCAAAATACGTCTCAGTTCTCCTTTGGCTTTCTCTTTATGCAACTTTCCGTAAAATGTTGCAGCACAAGAGAAGGTAGATTGCTGTGGATAGCAAATCTTTCGAAGTAGAGTCTGTTCTGCAGGTGGAGCGTCAATTGAACTTTTCACACATTGCTTCATTATTGAAGCTGTTTATTCGACCAGTTCTTATCCAGTACCATAGATTACAGTTTGACTGGGTTTCATGTACGCTCTTCTAATGTCTTGATAATGTGCTCTGATGAATTAATTGATATTCCAGATGAAATTGTTCTTAAACCGTGAAGGCTTAAGGTCCCATCCCAACTAACAATGTTCGCAATGTAAACGCTTTACTCATTTCATTTCTACAGCCTCAAGCTGTATTCAAATGTTATACTATATGAGGAAACCTTTACTCAACCTCTTTACAAGCAAATCTGGCGAACTTAGTCAGCTACTTATAGCTGTTGGGACCGTTTGGGACAAGCTCTTATTGCATATCCATTTACGCTTCTATATAGCTGTTATCCTGCTGTTTAAGTTGTGTGTGAACTTGAAAAGCGTTTATTCAACCTTTTCCCAATTATAAAATAATCATTACACAGCTTTCTCTGGAAGCCGTGGTAAATATTGTTTAACGATTTTTTTGTTGAAGGATTTTATTAAATTTAATTTACTGTGAATCAAATTATTCGAAATTAGAACACCACCTAATTGATTTACCTTGCACCGGAAACCTGGAATTGAACTCGAGATGACCGCATTGACAAACCTTGACACTACCAACTTAGCTACGCCAACACTTTGAACTGATGTAAACAAATCTACATGCCCTTCTGCAACAAGATCGCTGAGTAGAGGCTTTATAATAGTGCACATGAATCACTTTTCTCGACTAGTTACTTCAGCTTTGTCAAGGAGCAGAGTAAAAGCTGTGAAACTGCACACGTCTAAAAATAAACCTAGTTCACTGTAAAAATGCATCCAAAGTAACGCTAACACAGTTTGTTAGCTGAGTACAAGCTGTTTAGTTGCTGAAAAAACACATTTGTTGTTTATGTTATTCAGCAAGAGTGGTTGGTTGTGCAGAAGCCATCAAATGAGTAATATATTCACTTTATTGGCCCTTTTTTTGCAACTAAAAGTTAAAAGTTGATTAATATTTGCATAGAAGTGACATTAGCGTTTATTGGCTGCTGTTATTCAATGCGACTGACAAATTGAATAATGGTTGTGAAAAATTTGAGTAAACGCTCTCCAAAACAAGCTTCTGCTTGTAGCTGTTTCTGCAGTTTTTTCAGCTACTTTACAGCACGACGCTGGAAAAGTTGGTTTATAAAGCTGAAAATGTTAGTTGGGATAATCTGGATCAAACAGACCTTACAATAGCATGTTTTTGTTCAAAACGATAGCATCGGGAACATCATTTTGAACACAGTGCTGGTATTTATTGCTAATCCGCCACAATGGGGACAAATAACTGTTGGTTCTGAGCCATCATTGTTCAGCTGTTGCAAGAAGCTTACAAAATCATTTTCAGTTTTTCTTGGGAATTCAATGTCCATGAACCTCATAACCTTCGTTGCATACTGCATCTCCTAAACAGACTTATAAAGATCGTCCTTCAGTTTGTTGTCTCCTGGACGAATCCAATATACTGGAACGTCAGTGACTGTCAACTATATAAAAATCAATTTTTATGATAACCTCTATCGGAAACACAAATCAGAATTACTTACCTTCTGAACATGTGTCAATTGATTCAAGTGCGCTAAAGCATACAGCATTGTACTCACCTGTGAGTAGGTTTCACTCAAACGTATCAGCTGCAATTAGCTGAATCGATAATGCCGTATGGGTCGGCTCCAATTTTAGAAATGTTTGTTAAGTACCTGTCCAATACATTCGGTGCCAAATTTTCAGCATCTCGAGACAATCGGATCAAACTCATTTTCACAAATGCTGTTTGGCAAATTGAAGTTAAAATCGAATTTTTTTATGCCAGATGCAGTCAAACTTATGTTCAAAGTTTGCTTTGATGAAGCGGGCAGTTAAAAAATATCCGCCACCTAGCTGTCAAAAAAAGAAAAATATTATTAATGTGTGCACTCAAGAAAACGTGAGATAGCCTTACACCACAACAATAACTCTATGGGAGGTTATCGATCGGTGAATGATTGTTAACTTTCACACACGACGAAAACAGGATTGCGCAAAGTTTGGGATTCTTGGGGAGAAATCGCACTGTTTTATCTACACTGGCCAACGGCAATGGCGACTCTTATCATAGGACGCTACCGAGGACACCTTTTCCATGCACTGTTTTGGCCTTTCTTTATGGTAAAGTGGACTTGATTCACTTTGTTTACGTTTTCTAGGTTGCGCTGGTTTGACAGCACGAGTGCGTTACTATCTTGTTAGTAAATCCATAAATTGACAGATAAATTATTCCAAATTATCAACAGTAAGAACCAGGTTGGTTAGTTATATTAACCGAACTCATCTCGCAATCAATCATATCCTGTACAAACAAGCTGCATTTATATAGCGGGATCCATGTGATTTGAAGCTCCTACGACCCCGCGAGGATTATACCATTTCGCCAACTAACCGCGGAGAAAATCCTCCGCTTCGCAGCTGCAAAATGTGGAAAGCAAACAAACCGTAATAATGGAAAGGGATTTTCCTTAAACCGCAGCTAATTCGATTGATTAATAGTACGATCTTATCCGAGCATAAATCATCGCCTAATTATAATTCTCGTGAAATGAGGCCAAATATAAGCACACTTCCGAAGACGGCGAACATTGAAGGTTGATTGCATGGACGGACGATGTACGATGAGAAAGTTTGTAGAGCGAAAAAAAAAGAAGTTAAAGGCCCTAACCACATGGATAATGATGAAGACAGGGCTAATGAAGATTCCAGCAGATTTATTGCTCCTAGCTTGAAATATGCACAAAGTTCAAAAGTGCCTTTCTGAACGGGATAAGAAATAGATTTTGTCGGAATGCTATAATATGTGGTAGGAAAGAATGAAGGAGGGATTGACATTCCTGTTAAAACTAATTAAAATTTTTAAGGAGTTCATTGCCTAGAAGAGTTCACATAGGAAATAGAAGTGCTATGTCCTTTTTTATATGTATTCTGTTTGTAAGCAAACCGTGCTTGGTTTTGGTATTGCGGGATTAGTCACTGTGACAAACATCATCATAATTATGCATCTCATCAAAATTAACAGTTTCCTGTGATGAGTATCTGTCTAGACAACTCAAAGTGACAAGCTGACCAATTTCTCGCTTCTCCTTTTTATTATTAAACGCCACATCAGATGCCCAGCGTATTTTATATAAACCAGTTGCATCTCTCAGTAGACATCTACATCTATTCACTCCCCAGACTGCAATCGGTGTTGAATGACGCTAAGCAGTCACATAAACATTAGCCTCGTTCATCTCCCCCTTTGGGAGCTCATACAATATTTATTTCAACTTTTTTCAAATGTTTAAAAAGTGACGAAAACTAACTCTCGTCACTTTGGATCGTTTCTCGTCAGTTGCAAGCGATCAGTATCGGTCTGTATATGCATGCATAATAAATTGCTTTATTGCTTCTTCAAAGATGTGTGAATGAATAAGAGAGATTAACGAGCTTAATGGTCATATAATACGATATCAAAGAAGAACATGAGCGCACAACTACGGTTTTGAGATCTGATTGACAAATGGGATGCTTAATTAGCTTTTTATATGCTTTGTCATTTGAGACTTTGTTTGCTTTATTTTTGTGAAAAAAAAAAGTTTTTATTTCTACGGCATACTTAAAACAGAACCATGTGACATATATTTTCATCGAGAGTAGCCCACTCGCTTGTCTCTCATGAAATTGCATGTTTCATGAACACTTTCTGAAAAGCATGCACATTGATATGTGGTGTAAATATTAAAGGTCTGGCAACAAGATATAATTAATATATAATGGATATGTAACAAATGTATCGGGATCAAATATAAATTTCTGTAGAAAATGTCAAATGTCAATTTTTTTTCGGAATCCCTGTAAATTCCGGGATAAAATCAACCCGTTCAAAAATAACGAAATTCACAAACAATATAGCGTTTATTTAACTTCAATACTCCTTTTAACCATTTCTGCCAATTATTGGCAACCTAGGCATTGCGATAAAGATAAAGATAAATAAATTAAATCTTGCCGGAAACTATGCTGAGACTTTAAATGAATTTTTCTATGAGAGCGAGAGAGCCGTCAGTGAGTATATTTAATTTCAATCACTATTTATAATATCAGCATAACCTTTCTTAAAAGTGTACATTCCTAGAAAACCTATTTCATTGATAGTTGGAAAAACAGTCAACTCTCCACAACTTGATGTCCACTCATTCGATATCGAGTTATAGAACCATAGGAAAACATATTTTCTAGCTACTGAGTTGGTGATTTCGTATGTCATTATTGTTCAATAACGCGATGAACCCTTCAATTTCGAGTTGTACAGAGTTCTTTGCATACCACGATGCCCATATAGAGCTGGGAACGAATTCTACTGGTTAATTTTCCTCGAAATATTTTTAGTATTCTGTCAGTAAATGCGGACTGATTTGAGATTTGGGTGTACCTATTTTTGTAATGACTTCAATTACCGATTTCTCGTGAATAAAAGCCCAAACTAGCAAACTTACAACACAATAAGGAGGTGATTCATCTAGCACTAGGTATACTTTTCTTGCGAAAGCGGGATTTTATTCGCGAGAAATCGTTGATTGAAGCCATTGATTACAAAAGCAGTCACACTCAAATCTAATGTTACTAGTGTTATCGTTTGGTAACATTTAATTATTTTCTGTAGGTTTTTTTTGTAGATATAGCTAAATAGAATATAAAATCTAAACGACAAATGAGAAAGGCTGGTAGGTTAGAAATGGAGAGCTTCATGGGTTAGAAGTGGTGATAAGCCACAACGCACTAAACTCAAAATTAATGAGGGGCGGAAAGAGAGATCTGGGTGAACGAAGAGCAAGAGAGTACGAACACGGCCAGGGCTTGAAGTGATAGAAAGCTAAGAAGAAGAGCCAACGCTATCCGGCCAACGCTTTCTGGACGACGCTATCCGGCTGTCGCCATCCGATCCTCGCCATCTAGTCATTGCCATTCAGTCATCGCCACTCGCAGACACTATCCGACCGACACAATCCCAATTCGACCGACTCTATCCGGTCACCACCATCCGGCCACTACCATCCGGCCGCCGCCATCCGGCCGCCGCCATCCGGCCGCCGCCATCCGGCCGCCGCCATCCGGCCGCCGCCATCCGGCCGCCGCCATCCGGCCACCGCCATCCGGCCGCCGCCATCCGGCCGCCGCCATCCGGCCGCCGCCATCCGGCCGCCGCCATCCGACCGCCGCTGACTACCAAAGTCGCCTAGCACACTAACCAGATCGGTTCGCTCAATACATTAAATCAAGGAAAATTCATAGTTTTGGACACCTACATCCAAAAACCTCCCTAACGCCACCCTGGGACCCGGGAATAAAAGAGGGTGGGCACCAAAGCCACAGTGGCTGTTGGCAGGCTTAAACCAGCGGCTAGGGTCTTAGGCACGTCCCCTTCTCGGACGGCGCAGAATCTCCCGGGGTTAACAGTTATGAGTTTCACTAGTTCAAAAAGTATGTTGTTAGCCAATGTCCATACACTTGTCTGCAGCTGTTCTGTCGTTTGGTCTTTTAAAGTCCATGTGAAAAGCTCATGACATTATTTGATGATGAGTCCAAGCAGTTGGATTAATGAAATGATAGGTAGCTCACCAGATGAACTAGATGTATTGCTGTTGTTCGTTACAGTTTAGGTTATACAAATTCATATAGTTCTTGGCTTATATAGATTTCAATTGAATTGATATATACTCAAAAGAAGAAGATAATAATGTGTGAATTGACTGTTAAAGTTTTGGAATGATAAGGTTGGATTCATCGTAAAATCAAAAATCAAATCAAATCAAATGAGGCGGTGATTTTACCGATTCCATATTATTGCGTCACAATTTTTGGGAATTCCTGAGAAAGGCTCTATGCCACATAAAAATATCGCTGTGTGTCGACATGTTCATGATGAAATACAAATGCAACTGGTGAAATTTTGAAAATTATTTTTTGGTATGAAAAAGATGTCATTAAAATAGTGCGAAGTTCTGTAGAACTATGGGACAGTTTGATCCATGATGAGAAAGTTTAATAAAAACTGATTGGTAAACGGAAGAGATACAACGGTTTTAGTGACGGTATTATTTTAGCTGGTTCTTTTGTTCTGAAACGCACTGGATAATATGTAATGTTATTATTATTATTATCTCTATTTAAGAGATTTTCAGCCGCAGGCTGGTTCATCTCCGCGTAATATGTAATGTTAATGCATCACATAAATTAAATGATTTTTAGTGACAGATTCATTAGTAATGTGAATTTTCTGTTTACCTTATTGCGAGAATCATTAGCATACGTCTAAGTCCGCAGCGAAAGGAGGAATGCATCCGTCTTACATAGAAAGCACTTATCTTTATTCGCAGAATAGAATACATGGCCCTCCCGATTGAGGAAGTTATGCGAGGAGGGAGTCTCATTTTACACGCACATGTATACCGTAATGCACTTAAATCCGGACACTTAGTCCATAAATCCGGACACTTTATAGAGTTAATTATCAAAGCCTATCATGCTCAAAACAGCACGTAAAATTTATTATGACTTTATGTCATCGTTCAGAATGATCAGATTGGGGAAATGGCTCTAATGTTGGACTATGGATCTAAGATTGAGCCCATCGCTAAACATCTGCTATTTATCAATTTTATCTAGATGAACGCGTCATTGGGACGGTACTAATGGATATTTTTGGTCGCTATTGAAAATTTAGTCGATTGCTGAATTTATGTATGGGTCCAAATTAGGGGCATTTAGGCCAACATTACATCCATTTCCCCAATGTTAGTTGTGTTGCAAAGTAGACGTACTAATTAATAAAAACAAATCAAGATTAACTTTTATTCGGTGCATTATGGTACATCTCGCACACCTGTGACATGTCGAGGCTCAACTCCACAGGGATGTTCTCCCGGATAACACGCTTCACTTAACCGTATTTTCCCAGCACCAACATTAGATGAATATCTGGCACTTCTGGTGGTAAATCACATACTCGTACGTATTGCACGTTGCCCCCCGCAAGTGACATTCGTATCTCCACTGTCTTTCCGTTAGTATAATTGAAAGTTAGTTGCTTCGACTTATGCACCACGGCATAATGCACACTTGCTTTGGATTAGAATTTAAGAACGATAGCCTGCTCCTTCACAATCCGATATTGGGCGTATATGTCAATAGAATTCGCATCCAGTCGTTTCACAAAATTTGCAATTCAGCCCATGGTGAGCTCTGCACTTCCATTTTATTTATTTATTTATTTATTTGGATAGGCAAAACACAAAGTCGGCTTTAATTTGACCATTATTGTCGAAATGTTTGCTTCCAACGGCAAAGGCAAAGCTCACTGACTGACCAGCAGACAATGAACAAAGCGCACCAAAAAATAATGTAATCGAGTAAACAACTCTGGAGTGATTTGAGATTTGGGCGTAATTGCTTTTGTGAACAAACACGTCAATTGCTGATTTCTCACGAATAAAAGCTCAATCTTGTGAACAAACTATACCAAATGAAATAAGAAACATTTATCTACCTGTATGTGTTATTGTGATTGGCGTGTTTGTTTACAAAAGCAATTACGCCATAATCTCGAAGTTCTCTGGACACCTAGAGAAACAAATGCTGCTGAGTCCTCAACTGAAATCAAACTGAACATACAAGAGAGGTTTGAAATCAAAATTCCAAAAATGGTAGTGTTAACTACGTCATTTCCGGCCTATTATGCACAACCCGCACTTAGTCTTTCTAAATCTTGCGTAGTTTAGCACCAAACTGAATGTTATTATAACTGTATGTATTTACCTTTCCGTAGGTACCGTAAGTTTTGTTAAAAAGAAACAAATTGTTGAGATATTCTCAAAAGTCTAACACTGCTTCTTGACGCCAAACTTGGCCTATGGATTCTAAACTCGGCCTAACGGATTGAAACGCCATTGAAACGCCAATGAATTCACTTTTTTTTATCTAGTTCGTTTATTTGGAAGGCTCAATCGCGTTAGCTTTACGGAGCCGATAATTCATTGTTCACTGTGTGTAACAAAATTCACTTAATTCTATGTCTAGTAGGAGTTGAGTCGATTACTCGCGGCTTACTCGAGGTTAGAAGGGTACATTTTCGAAGGATAGGATCAGGGGAGGAGCTTGGGGTAGGGTTTCGTTGTCTCATCAGAGCGTTGTCGCCAGTATGAACGGTAGTGCTGTTCTAGCTTCGTCCGGAGTTCGACCGGCTATGGTGGGTGACCAGTGGGCGACGATGAGACTCATCGAGACGGGGGGACAAGACAAAAACTAATAAAGAGAGACAATGAATTCACTTCTACCTATCGGATGAAGATAAAGATCTATTCGGTCGGAGCGCTTCATTTGTTTTTGAGAATATTTGTTCTTATTGACTTCGTTCGGTAGCATTTGAACTAAAGTATCGTACCAAACGCATAATTTACCTTTTAACGCTTCAATCATGTATTTATTAATTTATATTGAAATTCATCAATACTGGGACTAGGATTTTAAATTTCGATGCGATATTTTGCGATATAAAGCTTGGGGATTAAAAAAATGTACCCACCAACAAACTAAGCCGCACCTTACTTAAAAAAAATGACCTTTGTTGAAAAAATATCTCCAAACGCTAAGCATTTCAAATTAATTTCATTCACAGCATTTTTTATTGAATTCTTTAATTTGAAGAAAAAAATCGGTTTCATTTTATGAGCACAATGATATGAACACATTCAACTAGACTTTTAAATCGAAATTCAAAGTAAAATAATCACTTCGGTTTTTGACTTTTTGAGGGGAGCTAAGATGGTGATTTCTTGCAATATAATCGCAGTGTTCCAGTGCACCAAAAAATATGAAATGTTTTATTTCAGTTAAATCTTCAATGCAGATTACAAATATGTAATTAGCTCAATACCCATGAAGAACCCAATTCAAAGTTTACAACTCTCTCTTCCAGGGCAAAGAATTTTTCCTTTACCGAAATTCGTGGCTAGAACGATTTATTCAGAAGGTCACTCTGCTGATATTTTCGGAGACACGATTTTTGACCAACAAGTGCGCATTTCTGTAAGAAAAGCAACTAATGTTTTCTATTAACATTACGAGGGATGCTTCAAAGCTATACTATACCAGAGGATTGAAAGATCCCATAAGAATCAACTAACTTTAGTTATGTACACAACTTGTTTACCTGATTGGAATTAATTCAACATCATTTTATTTTTCAAGCAATTCACTCTCCCTTCAACTGGAATCAAATGCATAAATTTTATTGTTAATATATTGTACTTGATTGCGACCAAACTAATTTTAACAAAAAATTGCTTGTTGGTCATACCACTATTTGGATATTTGTGAATTCTAAACTGCTTCCATAGTAATCCCCACAAACTTTCATCAATCTTTACCAATTTTTGCACCGACTCATATTTTTGGTTTATAAGGTTATTTGTTTTTATATGTATTTAAATCTGAAAAATTAGTAAAACTTGAGGGTGGCTTTATTGATTGTAAATACTTTTTTTCAAAATTAAATGCTGCATGTTTTTTTCATTTAATTTTTTAAATTGCAATCACATTTAACAACCTTACCATTTATTTCACTGCTGTTAAACTACAAAGTACAGTAGAGTCGATTCATATGTTTTGTTATAATTATTGAGTTGCATTTGGAGTAACTCATTATCTGCCTTCGAACAAAAATCTTTGAAGTTTTCATCCAATTCAAATGAATATTATCGTTCCACATTACATCTGCCAAACATATTATTCGGTACATAAAATGGTTAACATTTTTAGAAGAAAATTTTCTGTTTTCATTCATTGATTTTTTTCCGTTCATTGAGTTAATGGTTATATTTACAAATCTAAATACTACACGTAATTCAGCAATTATTCTCCGTAATATTAGCTAGAAGCCGATGCACATTTGGCCGCCACTTGTTCAAATTTAAATTAGATTATGAATCGAGGTAAAATCGTAATTTCATAATGGGATCTCAATTTTATGTCGCATTATATGCTGGAAATGATGCAACGAAAATGTAAACTGCTGTTCAAATGATTTATATTTTTCTTATTCGAACATGACGCCACCGTTGTTTAATCACCATTTCATGTAGCATACCATTTAGCGTTCCAAAAGTCTCATATTTCTCCCACACACCGTCTGAGACCCGATGACACGATCCGGTCCCTTTTTGAGAGTGATGATGCTGCTGTCATTTCAGTCTGAACCCAGCGACGTTGTGCTGTTGTACATATCGGTAAGATTGGTAGTCGATTTACTTCTCGATATTTATGTTTATATATTTTCTCTCCTCCTTTTTGTTTATCTTTCGGGTCCCATTCCCATCCTCCCCTGGGCAAACATTGTTGCTTCAGTCGTTTGGACCGTAATCTCAAAGTCTTGCTCAGACAAAACCCAGACACAATGGAAAAGAGTTGTATAAAGGTCACCGAGAGAAGAAGTCATGTTACCTCGGGGTATTAGGGAGCAAACGAATAAGAATAAATGCTGAAAAGCAGCAGCAACAACAACACATCAAACGAAATAGACAAATGATGAGCTGAAGATTTTGACATGAACCTCCACCGCAGTATGATCTTTTCTTGGGGAAGTATGCCGGAGATATAGACCAGGGAGATGCAAATGGGTTTAGTGCCTTTGCAGCGGAGTACAAATGTAAACGTTTTAGGAAAGATGGGAATCGTACACAAGCAACGCATATTATTTGTTAATGAAATTAATATACTTCAAATAAATTTTTTGGCATTTAAGAAAAATTTACAAGCATATATTTCTTTCATCCTGTGCGGATATTTATTGCGTGAACTGTCATGAAAGCGAACAAGCAAAATATTAATAAAAAATCCTTTTTTTCGCATAACACATTTTTCACAGAAAATTTTCTATAAATGATGTATTGTCGGGAATGTTTTAACTTCATACAATTGGCCAAGATTGATTTTAAACAAATATTTGAAAATACTTCCAATGATCATATTGAAGATACTTAATATGTGCTTATCCTGGCTGATTCTCCTAATATTTGTGCTCATTTGGGTTGCGATCACGGTCTTTGCTGGCCCTTTGAAGTTGATGTGGGAATATCTATGGGAAAAGTGACCTTTTTGTGCTAGCCTTTCATCATAATGACGGGTTAGTTTGCTGTCTGTTCTTATATAAAATTTCGCACCTACAGCTTCGCTCAATACCACATTTTTTTTTAAATTAAACTTAATTTTATTGTCATATTCGGAAATTAGATTGTTATTGATAACTATGTTTTGAGTGCTGAGTATCGCACTACTCCGTCTACTGATATAACTCCCGTTGTATTATTTCACTGTGAATTATTTAATTTAGCGTTTTTCTCTTGCAATAGGGTAGAGAACTACTTCGGCCTAATCGCCCATTTTGGGCCTATCGAGCAGACAACTTCAAATAAATCCATGATTTCAGAGTTAGCAAGTCAATTATGCGTTTGGTACGATACTTTAGTTAATAAGCTACGGAACGAAGTCAATGAGAACGCGTGATATGAAGGTTTGCATCCATTATTTCCAAAAACAAAAGAAGCGCTCCGACCGAATCCATTTTTATCTTCATCCGATAGGCCGAAGTGAATTCATTGGCATTTCAATGGCGTTTCAAAACGTTAGACCGAGTTTAGAATCCGTAGGCCGAGTTTGGCGTCAAGAAGCAGTGTTAGACTTTTGACAATATATAAACGATTGGTTTCTCTGTATCAAATCTTACGTACGTACGGAAAGGTAAATACATTTGGAAGCCATCAGTGATAATAACATTCCGTTTGGTGCTAAACTGCGCTAGATTAAGAAAGACTAAGTGCGGGCTGTGCTTAATAGGCCGGAAATGGTGTAGTTAACCTTATTTTAAAACTGTTATTCGTTAATAAACCACGTAGACACTTACGGGAGGAAAGCTCATACAAATTTTACAAAAGTAAGTACGTGTGGAGAGTGAGGTTCTCAAAGTTATCATCAAATCATGTACGTAGTTTATGAACAACCCGACTTTGTCTAACTGTTAGATTTTCCGCAACATACTTTAATCGGATGCAATGTGGCCCTTGATCCATTTATTTTATGAAATTATTTAACATTTCATGGGGCGATCATTTGGTCTGCTGTACAGTGTCAACGAAGGGGTGTTGGGTCTCCTTTTTGGAGTACAACAATGTTTGCTGGAATGCATTAACATCTTTATTGAAGTTTCAAATCGATTTACTACGCGCGTTTTGTTTCTTACGAGGTGCTATTCGGTGCTTTGTGTCCTAAGGGAAGCCAGAACCTGGAGACGTGATCCAATCTTGTTCATGTCTCAGAATATTATTGTATGATTAACATGAAATGTGATTGGATTTGTTTGGAAGTAAAACATTTCTCGGAGGATCATTAACGGATGCCAGTAGTTTCAGCTTAAATCGTCAACATTGGCTGTAGGATTTCAACTCAGCTCCGATGTGTCTTGTCAAATTGATTTGGTTGTGATTTTTACCTCACATCGTGTTCCTCTAACAATGCGTTCCTCCAGCGAATGCAGTAAAGAGTTCAACTTGAAACGAGAATAGTTTTATGACAAACGGTTTTGCATAATCACATGCATGCAAAGCACAGATAGCTATTCCTACCAACACCTAACAAGATCGTCAGTCATGTCATCCGGCATCACTAATGCTAATTAATCGCTACAAATTGCACGCTAACGACATTAGTGCCTAGTGGCGGCACAAGTGCGAAATGCCGTGAGCAATGAAAGAAGGAACTGCGACATTGCCTTGTCGGTAGTTTTCAGCCCGCATGAAAGTTGCGAACATGGCACAAGACGGATAATTATGGCTTGGATACAATTATGAATTGTGCAAGGGCAGCTCCGTTCCAGCTTTGGAGAGCATTTATTTACAAGAAAGTTTTTTTTTGCACCACCTATTGACTGGATAAGTGGAGCATGCCAAGTTGAAACGGTTCTTTAAGGTGATATAATACAGCGTCCACAAATCAACGGAATTTTATATTTTCTAGTGAGTAAACCTCGGACACTATTGCGATTTCGTGCATGAAGTTCGCAGCAAACATGGGGAAGCAGTTTGGATATTGTGTGATTTCTGGTAGCTGATATTTATACTCCAGAAAATGTGAACAGAAATCAGAGCAAAGGCTGCCAGACCGTTTCACCTTAACCAATTAGAAAAGTGAATGCCCACAGTTGCAAGCCCTTCTCTTAAAAAAAAAAAACAGAAAACTACGTTGATTATAAAGTGAAGCCTCTTCAGGATGTAACAAAGCTTGATGATTGTGATGATTCATTTCAGCTTTCGCCCTGGTTGAATTTGTTGATTTGATTTGTTTAAATTAGTTTTCAGCTCTTTGATGATGTTTGGATTTATATTATAATGATAATTTTTATTTTAGCTTTCGTTGAGGCAAATCCAGAAATTTAGCTTAACAAGAAAAAATTCTCTTAATGCAGCGCATCGTCTACCAAAACGAAACCAACCCTTATATCCAACATTCCAGTGATTTCTCGTGGAAGAGTAGAGGATTTATCGGCTTCGTACAACACGAGTTTTCACGTCAACATATTCCTACACTTTTTTTTTGTATGATATAGTGATTTCTTCTCTAACTTAATTTTAAAAAAGCTTTCTAGAGTAGTATAAATTTTAGGTAACTAATATTTCGTTTCACAATCTGTTGTTGCAATCTCTTACATCTTATGTTACATCTTCGTTTTTACGGCGTAGTACGTTACAATTATAGCCAGTCAAATTGACCTTTGCCATTTTCGTGCGCTTGGTGTCCAATGGGAACCGGTATCCCAAAAGAAAAAGCTTATGGCAAGAACCTCTGCAGAGAAAATATCGCCTGCGATGCAATCCCTTAAGTTTTCTTAACATACAAACAATTGTCGAAAATTATGCTTAATAGCTACCCGAGCACACATTAAAAAAATACTAGTACGCAATAGTGTTATTTCGGCCGTAATTGTTTGAAGTGTTGGTTCCTAAATCAATCCTGCGAATTCCGTTTTTATTAATTTGATAACACCTGTGCGACCCAGCATGTCCCACCAGACAGACGGCTTGTTGCTGCCTGTGACTTGTCTGGGTCCCGGCTGGAAACACTCGTACAGAGTATTGTATCTTTCATTAACGAAGCATCTCCAAACATCGACACACTGGCAATGGAATTTGCGTACTAGTTCATTGAACTTGTGTAACCCGTCAGTGATGCCGGGTATGTGCGAACTGTTCGTCAATGACAGTGTGGTGAGTATGGCGCAAGCACCACGTATTTCCAGATTTTTCATCATTTGACTTAATTGACCTGCATTCCGACGCGGCTGGCGCTGATATTGCCTTTTAAAAGTATGAGATCACCAGTTTTTACACATTGAGGATGAATGCTAGTCCCAATCATCATCTGTTGGTTTTCTGTGTAATTACAGCTGATCTGGCAGTAACGGAGTAGCGGACACGGGCGGTCAATCATGCTCATGCTCATATTTAATGCAGCTTCTACCAAAGCCCTGCCAGGTTCGTGTTGATGTCAAGCAGACCGTCTACAATTGTAAGTATCACGTAAGGAGGGTCCGATGGGTCGAAGAAAGTCTACGAGAAGGCCTGATGCTGTTGGTGCAGCTCCACTTGGATATTTGGGTGAGATCATTCATTTTGTTTTTTTTTTACAGTAACCCCTCCATATTGTTAGGACATCAATTCAGCTTATCGTTTACCAAAACGAACCCTGCTCCAAACCTTTCCCTCTTATCCAACATCCCAGTGATTCCTCGTGAAAGTGCAGAGAATTTTTCGGCTTCCATCAAAGCGAGTGTCTCTTCAACACATTCCTACCCATTCCTTTCTTGACCTGCGTTCGCGCGCGGCCGGCGCTGGTATTGCCTTGATTGCTAGTCCCAAGTATCGTCTATTGGTTCTCTGTGTAATAACAGAGTAGCACCCGTGGGTGGTCCTTTATGATCATGCTCATGCTCTGGATGTAACAGAGCTTAAGGACTGCAATGTTGATCTCAAGACCAAATTTTGTGGAAAATGGCGATCTAAAACGTGTTTATCTATTCTGTTGATAAGTCCAAGCAGTGCTATTAGTATGCATATGTGTTCAGATTTTTATTACTTTTTTGGGTTTATTCCGTCCCCAGTCGAGCTTTACGCTGGCTCTCAACTTAGTGCATTGCTAATAATGAATGTTTTATTAAATACACTTGCGTATATGCCGAGGCTCAAGTCAGCAGGGAAATTCTCGCGGATTTCCCCAGCACCATCGCTAGATCGCAATCTGGGACCTCTGGTAGAAGTGCGTATTTCTTCTTTCTTCTTCTTTGCATTTCATGCTTATTGCATATCGCATATAAGCTCATTAGTGTTCTAGATACACTTCCACAGTAATTAATTGAGAGCTTTCGATGCCTGTACCATTTTTAGTATTAGTATAATTGTGTGGCAAATACAGTCATATTCTATGTCCAGGGAAGTAGATAAATTTCCCAACCCGAAAAATTCCTAGACCGGGCTGAGAATCGAACCCACTCACCTCCAGCATGATCTTGCTTTGTAGCTGCGCCTTTACGCGAGCAGGAGAAAATAACTAATGAAAACCTAATTATGATCTGATACCAAAATTTGGATGAGTTAATCAGCATGACATTAGAGGTAAAATACCAAAATATTGTAATCAATATACTTTGTAAATAACAAAAAATGATATTTGGATACCAAAAGAATACCTGTGTGGTATTGTTTTAGTATTGCATTATCATAATATTGTATTTAAATAGTATTGTGGGAACATTTTTGACGTAGGACTACGTCTTAAATTTCTATACTGGGTGTCACATTAAAAAAATCAAAATTCAGACAAGTAACGAAAAATCCAAAACGCGGTCGCAACGATAGAGCGCAAATCGAACAAACGACACAATGCGCATGCTCGGTTGATCGTTCAACATTTCTCCAAGGAGGACAAGAGCAGCGATAATAAAAATGCTTGCCAAATCGTTTTCTTTGTCATTCGTTAGCAACTTGAGAGACAACATCTCGCAACCTGTCACCCACCAGGAGCTGAGTTCGGACCACTATCCGGTGGTGGCCGATGTGGGCTCATCCGTTAACCTATTCCAAGCTTCCCGACGCAACTACCATCGCGTCAGCTGGGATCAGTTCCAACACTGTGTCGGCTCCACTGTCGACTACGGTGCCCTTCCGGAGGTGCCCAAAGACGTTGACCGGTGTCTGCATTCTATCGAGGAGGCAATATCCCGTGCCATGGAACAACACGTGCCAGTATCCAAACAGGTGAGCAATAATCTGAACCTTGACAGATGTACCAAAGACCTTATAAGACTCCGTTACACCATCCGAAGGCAGTACCAACGCTCTGGTCTGCCTGTTCTTAAGACCCACTGTAATCGCCTAACAAAAACCATCCAAGCCAGGATGGTGGACCTCAGAAATCAGGACTTTGCTAACAGGATCCGTTCTCTCCCAGATGGTTACGGCGACCCAGTGGTTCATCCTATAACTCCTGAAGAGAAGACTGTCGCGATAGGTCAACACTTCGTCAGCTCCCATAATCTCGGACAAAACAGCGTCACCCTCACGAAGCTGAGGTTGCTGAAAACGCAACCAACCTCCATCAGATTCCCAATATTTTTTCTGAGGAATCCGAGATTACGGGTGCCGAACTGTTGGCCTATATCAAATCATCTAAAAACATGAAGCCCCAGGTTTCGACAACATCCTGAGTTTGAAAGTCAAACATTGGAGTTCCAGATTCTACAACCATCTGGTACTGATTTTTAATCTGTGCCTCCGGTTTAGCTACTTCCCCGGAAACCTGGGAACGATCCGTCCTCTCCTTCAAGTTATAGAGCAGTCTACCACCGGCTCCTAACATCTGCCGATGAAAACAACTTGTTACTCGAGGAACAGTTTGGTTTTCGGAAAGGTCGTCCGACCGTCCACCAGCTGACTCGAGTAACAAACATTCTCAGACGGAACAAGTCTGTTTCGAAAACATCTGCCATGGCGTTGTTGAACTTTGAAAAAGCGTTCGACAATGTCTGGCATGATCCCTGGTTTTCAAATTGCAGCACTACGGTCTTCCAATCTTCCTAATGAAGATAATTAACAACTATCTATCGAACAGGACGTTCCGAGTCTCTCTGAATGGCATTACATCGTATGCTTTCAACATTCTGCCCCATTCTATTCAACCTGTTCAACTCTGATATGCCGGCTCTCCCTGATGGTGGATCGTTGTCTTTGTTGTTGAATATTTCAACAGCTGTAAGATCCGTATCAACGCGGCAAAGACCCAGGTCATCATCTTTCCACACTCAAATCTCCCAGACTTGTTCCGTCGGTGAATAATAAGATCTGCCTGAACGGCACAGTGGTGGAATGGTCGAAAGAGGTAGTCTACCTCGGCTTAACACTAGACAGCAAGCAAGTTTTCAGGGAGCACGTTGACAAAAACAAAACCAAGTGCAACATCTTGATAAGCTCACTATAACCACTCGTCAACAGGAGGTCTACTCTATGTCTGAAAAATAGGCTTGCTGTCTACAAACAAATAATCCTTCCCGTAATATAATACGGGATGCTAATCTGCGAGAGTTGCGCCAAATGTCATCACCTTAAACTCCAAAAGATCCAGAACAAGATCCTTAGAATAGTCCTAAACAGTCCCCCGCGGACTAGAAATTCTAAGATTCACCTGGTTGGAATTCAAACGTTATAAGAACGGAGAGTATTCATCCTGGAAAGGTTCAGAGACACCTGTATGAGATCAAATCATCAGATCATACGTGATCTAGCACGTTATACTCGTAGTTAAGTAGGTTTTCACTTTTTTTCAATTCAAACAAAACACATCCCCAAAGGGGTATTCTGTAAACTAGTTGTGAAACGCAAATATTAAATTAGAATATCAAATTATACAAAGTTGAAGAGACAGGTAGGCTAATCAGTTAAAATGTTAAATCAAGGTACTACCATAATCAACAGAAATAAAAATAATTTTATTACTACTACTACTACTAGTTTTCTTTGTCATATGCTTTCGAGCACCGGAAGGATAAGCGTCGAAGCGGCGAAGAACACGCAGTGATGCAACATTATTTCCAATTTCAATCTGTACCGTAATTTTTTTTTTTAAATCTGTTTCTGGCTGACAAACATCTGTAAAATGATCCATATAAATTCTTAAGTATGATCTTATTGCGGATCGTCGTAGATATACTTTGAGTTCATTTGAAGTTCAGAAATAGTTTATAAACAATATAAAACAGCTTAGAATCTTGAAGAATGACTTAAGTTTGCTTTCTAAAGAATTAATCTATTTAAAAGATCTCGGAATCCTGAATCTTTATTTTTTTGAATGATTTGTATCTTTTTAAAAAGTCTTAAAATACAAAAATTATGTCCCAGTAAAGAGAGACAAACCTGAATGAAGAAACAATCACATTTTTGTAAAATTCGAATTTTTTATGTCCGAGATTTCCAAAATCTTTGTCAGGTTTTTTTTTTATCAACATTTTTTGAAAATGAAAAATAAGCATTGAAATTTTATGAAGTAGTCGAAATGCAGGTAATGTCGGCCTAAGTGTCCCTAATTTGGGCCCATACATAAATTCAGCAATCAACTAAATTTCCAATTGCAACCAAAAATATCTATTAGTAACGTCCCAATAACGCGTTCATCTAGATAAAATTGATAAATAGCAGACTTTAAGCGATGGGCCCAAATAAGGGACATGTAGGCCGACATTGCCTACATTTCCCCTATTAGTTGAAAAATGTTATGCTCGATGTTTCATTTTCTCAAATTCCTCTAATCAAAACAAATTTCAACTTTATCTAATCATTTGGCAGATGACATAGGCCGTCGTCATCCGGTCGGCATCGACTTGCACTGGTGTGGAAACCATTTGAAAAAAAAAAATACCGGCTAAAAATACCAATTCAAAAATGGAAAAAAAGTTGATCAACATATTTGTTCGGTCCACTAGCGGCCCTACGTCAAGCTTCCGTTCGTGTCCCTAGGCACAGACCATTCTACTTTTTTGGCACTATTTTTTGGTATTTTACCTGTTATTTTAGGCTCATCCATACCAATTTGAGTTATCGAGATATTCGTTGCTGCTCCGGTACCGAATGAGGTAAGGAACGCCCAGAGAAGATCGTACACTTACACGTATTGAAGAGTACCCCCCTCAGGTGACATGCATACCTCGACTGCCTTTCTTTCTGCATAATTGAAAATTAATTGCTCAAGATTATGCAACAAGCAATAATGAATCACTTCTTCTGACTTGAATTTTATGAACAAAGATTTCTCCTCCGCAATCCTGAACGTAGCAGTCATCTGAACGGAATCTTGGTCCAGCACTTTCATGAAATTTGCAATTTCACCCATGGCGGGTTTCGCACTTCCATTGGCAATGCCAAAAGTGAATGACTTGCAGAAATTGAACAATCCCCGCTGTTGCTATCGAATAAACTGACCATCGCGTGAACCGCACCGAAAAACACAGCTGCTTCTGTCGACAGCTATGAGTGCTTTGGGGAAAAACTCATGGAAGCATTAAAAGTTAGTTTTGATACACATTGTTGACATAAAGCATATGTTACCGCTACATAGTTTAATTTTTTTTTTGTTCATCAGATTAAGTATGGTTTCCAATCCACGTTTGCACCACTTAAAACTTCGTGGTTTCATACACCTTTTAACAAACACCCAGAATGTATAAAACTTTTATTAATTAGTTATTTAAATATAGTTTTTTTGAATGTAGTGTCAATAAATAATGAAGAAAACTAACGCATATCTAGTTTTTCAAGAAATAAATGGTCTTAAAAGTGTATCACTATCATATCACAACGTCATTTAAAAAGGGTACTAATTTTGCGATACTATCTAGCGTATATTTTCCATGCCAAAGTACTAATTTTGCAACACTTTGGCAGACTCTTTTTCGCTCCACTTATGACAGCACCGGATCAATCTTGTTCGAGTAGTAGCTTTATTTTTGAAGCTTCACGACGGGTTGGTGTGTTCACACTTGTGGCAATAAATTTTATAATGCATAAAGATTAAGCGAAACTGATAGCGGCACATTGAAACTGATGCGAAGGGTCCGAAGCGTTCCAAAGCGACAGACCAATGTCCGATGGCGCTAAAATGCTGGCGGTAATTACAGAGCAGGCTAAATAAGGAAAATTCCAGTTTGGTTGCAATTTACCGACATGCTCCGTCAGCTGGTGACCATTCTCTTCGTTAAAGTGCGATAACAGCCCCTCGTTGGTGGTTAAGTGGCCTGTTGGACCTAGGTGATAAATGTGGGCTGAGATTAATTATTCTTTGCGCATGAAAATAAGAAACATTGCAAACATGAAAGGTTACTCCACTTCAACGGAACGCAGTCATTATGTCTTGAGTTATTAGCCTAAATATGTGTCTTGTTATATAGTTGTTATGATTAAGTTAGCAGAAATGTTTTAAACTTGTATAATTTAAGTATGTTTTTCTGTTGAGTTTAATAAACAAGGTCAAACGCATGAAAAATTTAAAACCCGGCGACGATTAATTAAACTGAATAACCAAATTTTTGTGCACTCACTTCAGTTGTTAACCGATTTTGGTGAAGCAAATTCGTATGTGTCAGGAATTCCTTCAGTAGTTATATTTGATAGATATCAATTGTCATTTTATTTTAATTTATTGAATATTTCATGAGATAACAAGAGGTATTTTTTTAATAGAAATTACTCAACTTTTTGGATCATATACCTCTCTGGAATCTGTACCTGAAGTAAGAAACGGATGAAATATATTTTTAAACGCCCAAGAATATCTGACCGAATTTGAATATCACTAGGGTATGTATGCCATTTTTCAGCCCTCATTGTCCCCTATTTGATATTTTCTAAAATTTAAATTGTGTTCAATGCTAAAAAAATATTTTTCGATACAATGTTAGAACATATATTTTGCCATGTTGCTTCGCATATACAATAATGAAAACTTATTACAAATTTTCTCTATCATATTATTTAATTTATCATTTTTTTTATGTTAATGCAAATAATTTTCATTTTACGATCAATCATGAAGTTTAGTTGTAGTTTGTAAGCAATGCATTTGATCGTCAACTTGACGTAACTGGTAGCGCGCCTACGCATGCTAACACTACCATCTGATAGGGGGAATTTCCCCGTACCTGATAGTGGTGTTAGTATGCGTGGGTGAGCTAACAGGTCCGCCAACCCAAGATCACATTTTTTACAAAAGCTGATACGTGCCTTCGAAAAAGTAGTCGAGAATTGTTGACCCTTCAACAAATTAGTTTTGATTAATTGCAAATTAAGGTAATTGAGGACATCGATAACTGATGACTGACTGAGTTCTTTTTGGTTGCTAAACATCGATAGTAGCGGTCTTAAGGAGATATAGGCATCAATGCTTCATGGATGTTTCCATTTTTATTTACTTACTAGCTGAGTGTGCCCGGTCTTGCTCGGGATTCAATATTAGCTTGAGTTTATGCGCCGATTAAAAAAAAAAGCATGCTTATTGTACGTAGCCCCCCCCCCCCCTATTATCTAAGGGGCTACCCCCTATGATTATCTCCTTATACCCCCACACTCGCCCCCACATGCTTAATTTGGTTCCATTTGCTTGATTAGTTCTAGAGTTATGCAGAAATTTCTGTTTCATTTGTATGGGAGCCCCCCCCCCCCTTATAGAAGGGGGAGGGGTCTCAAACCATCATAAGAATCTTTCACGGCCCCAAAAACCCCTGTATACAAATTTTCACGCCAATCGGACAGACAGACAGACAGACAGACAGACAGACAGACAGACAGACAGACAGACAGACAGACAGACAGACAGACAGACAGACAGACAGACAGACAGACAGACAGACAGACAGACAGACAGACAGACAGACAGACAGACAGACAGACAGACAGACAGACAGACAGACAGACAGACAGACAGACAGACAGACAGACAGACAGACAGACAGACAGACAGACAGACAGACAGACAGACAGACAGACAGACAGACAGACAGACAGACAGACAGACAGACAGACAGACAGACAGACAGACAGACAGACAGACAGACAGACAGACAGACAGACAGACAGACAGACAGACAGACAGACAGACAGACAGACAGACAGACAGACAGACAGACAGACAGAAATTAATTTTTAGATATATAGATTTGTATTGTTTTTATGTGGCATTGAAACAAAGAGAGTATATAAATGCAACTCTTAATTGAATACCGTAATCCGGGGCAAATTGATCATACAACGTAAATATGGAAATTAATGAAATTATCGTTCAACATGATTACTTATCATATTAAGTATTTTATGTAGTTTTTGGACATTTTTGAAATCTCTTATTGGAAAATATAGATATTAGGTGAAATTGATAAGCCCCTCAAATAGCTTACGAGTGTTATTAAATTTCAGTTCCCTGATTTTGTTAAAACAAATTTAATGTTTTGCACATTAGATGGTAACAGGAAAAATACGATCGCGAATTTAAATTCAAAATTCGAAATCAGATAATATGGGGGCCCCCTGGATCCAAATTCTGGCACTTACCCTATATTAATTTTGAATAAATATCGTTGAGATGCTACAGCAAAATAAACCAGCCACAGAAAGTGCAAAACTGATAATAATTGTGGGAGAAACACATGAAAATGTAATTTAGCTGGGAGAAATTTACCCCGAGAGGAATACATTTTTTTTTATTAATTTTGACACATGGTAATCGATTCATAATGGAAAAATAGCATGGAACCATATTTTATCAAATACATAACCATAAATCATAGTGTGAATGAAATAAAATTGTCCTTATAGCTAAAACTGATCTAATCCGCATCCCAGTGAGGCTCAAATAATATATATTGATCTTATAGCTCAGTTCAGTTGGACTTTTCAATAAATTTATATGGTAAAAGTTTGTTCTTATGAAACGCACCAGTATTGGTCATGATCCTATTTTGGTCACCTTTTGACGATACTTCACGTTGTTTTCAATTTTGAGATGTTTAGTTCTGTTTAGTTTGTTGGTACAAATCATACTCATCGGTGTACATAAACATTTCGACCACAAAATGCACGAATATTGAAATTCAATCGGTTTTCTGAGGTGTGGCTAAAAAAGGAACCTATGACCAATACTTTTGCAGTTTCCCTATCAATATGTAGAAATTTGTTATCTCTGATAATGTCATACAGCATCTAAATCCGAAGAATTGAATAATCTGGTTTGAAACTATTTCTTACTCAAGTAGTAATGCATCCGATTATCCTCCTCCCAGTTCCATTTCTCCATCTCAGCAAAACAGCCATCAAACAATGCAAAAGATGACAGAAAATGCATTATGCCCTTATTATCTTGTCGATCAACACTTGATCTTTATCGATCGATGATGGTTGCGTTCTTCTCTCACAGCTTCAAAGCAGTACACTGCCCGAGTCAAAAGCCATTGAAGTAATGTTCAATGAGGGTACTGTTAATGCTCATCATTTTCGCACCCCTCCGGCATGAATGCGGCGACGGCACGACGGCCAATGACTGTTTAATGAACGGGACTTCTCACAGGCGCTAAAAGAAGAATCAAGAAGCGATGCACTTTTCATCGGAGCCGCTTAATGCATCATCAACTCGTGTTTCCTTGCCTCATTCGTCGATGCGATGATCGACAAGAAACTGCTGGGAGGAACCTTTCCAAGCTCCCTGCTAGTCCTCGTGAAATGAAATTATAGCGTCAATAGGTCACACATCGTTTTGCCAATACGTGTGAAAATGAAGTATGGGACATACACCGTTTCAAGTCTCGTTTACAGAATGACAAATGGTGTAAGATAATTGCATTAATAATAAATTATCTATCCACTTTACGAAGGCAGTTCATTGGAATATTATGGAAATACAAACGGCACATATTCTGCTCATAATTATGCATTGTTTTTTTACTTAGCGGACGTCAAGAAAGATGCATCCAGTTTTAAATATCCTTGATTTTTCTTGTTATTGATTGTGACACTGCACAGTGATCTAGAATGCAGATTTAGGTGGAATGATATGTTTTGAGCCTAAAATTGAAACTTTAGACTAAAAGTCTCTTTTACGAAGTTGTTTCTTATAGTTAGGCCCTCATTTTTATGACAATGAATTCTAGGGTGGTTCCTATTATCATTAAAATCAATAATCCAACTTTTTTGTTTGAATAAATTAGGGTATACATTCTTCGGCAAAGTTATAGCTTAGCATATTTCAAGAAACTTTGTACCGTGCCGATTCAAATTTCGGACACTTAAACTCGAATTTCGGACACTTTTAAAAGTTGATTATCTCGGTCGAATATGATCCACATGTCTTGTAAATTTTAAATTTTTTTGACTAGTGCCCTCCACGATCATCTAACATTATTACTTTGTTTCTAACTGGATGTAATATTTAATTAAAAATGAAAGTGTCCGAAATTTGAATCGTCCGAAATTTGAATCGGAACGGTATCTCTTAAATTGTCCGATTTAGAGCTATTTTCTTGAATTGAGTTAGGGTGGCTCTAAAAAAAAGCAGTTGTTTTGCTCTAGTTTTCTTATTTCGAATTTCTCAGCAAAGGTGACTGCAAATAACTTTTAGATCTTAAGAAGGCACAAATTTTTGCTGCACAAAGCTTGTCAATATCTTTCGCCAATCAAGAGTTATTGACATTTTTATACTAAAAATGTGAACTTTTCAAATGTTAATATCTCTGGTTGGGACAAACAAAAAAAAAAATTTATTTTACGGCATTTGAAAGGGCGTATGTTATTTTCAATAATATGAAAAAAAAATTAAGGTATGTTATTTTTTAAACTTGTATTAAATTAATTTGAATTTATTCATATTTTTACTATATTTGGGTATATCTTTTTAATTAGAAGAGATACAGATAACAAATTAAACATTTGTCTAAAAGAGTTTTAAAAGTCTCTAGAAGATGACTTTCATGAGAAATTTCAAATAAAAAAGTTAGTGCTTAAAAACTATTTTTTCCATGAACACCCTAAGTCAACTCCGAAAAACTACTCTAAAATTAGAACGTTAAGAGATAGAAAAAAAAAATTTCAGACAAAGTTGCTAGCAATTAACTTAGCTACAAACTTTTTTAAACAACACAACACGGAACACGGAATTTTTCATAATTGTATGTTATTGGCAATCATTCAGATTTTTGCTAAAATTCGGCCTAAAACCTTGCCTTTTTCAAAATGGATGTATTCAAATATTGCGTTGGAATTTTGGAAGCTTAAAAATTTACAAAAATCGTACAACAACAGCTTTTGGTTAAATTTCTTAACTTTTTTGTAATTTATGCATAAATTGCTTTCCGCGCAAAAAAAAAAAACGTACGAACAAAAAGTTTATAAATTTATCTGTAAATCTGTTACAGCTGTTAAAACTGTTATTTTAAATGTTTGTATTTATGAAGTGCCCAAAGTTTTCAATATTCTAAAAGTTTGAACAACGAAATTTTCTGAAATGTGATTTTTTATCATATGTTTGGATTTTTCCACCAACATTTATAAAATTATTTTTTTTCTTTCGAAGTCTTTATTCAACATTACAACTTTGTCTCACATGTCATTTATATTAGAAGTGAGGTTAATGAACTTCGAATTCCAAGCTAATTTTTTTTTGAAAAATTTGTTGGAGTCTATTTTTAAAAATTTTCAAGAAGCGAAATGGCCAAATTTTTGAAAAATATGAATCAGGCCGGAACAAATATCAAGTTTTTCTTTTGTCACCCCCCCCCCTTCAAAATTTTGGAATATCACCAAGGGGGAAATAAAATGAAACTTTCAGTGTATATTTATTTTTCGCAAATTCATTTGGGTATGGATACTCGCTTTGCTAGATTGTTGTTGTTGTTGTATCACCTTGTTCTTTTAAAGAATTTTCACATAAATTGGTACTTGACCAGTACGGCATGACAGGTCCTTGAAATCGGATCAGCTGGTTTCAGTTGTTGAAAGCGGATTTTATCGAACATCATTCCTAACCTTGTTTGGCAACTCACTAGGTAAGCCACCTTCAATCTGATCGATCCCTCTTGTTCGTTGCGCACATCTTTGTCTTGTCCCAGTCGGATCACACATTTTCAGTGTTTCGTTATCCGACATTATTACGATGTGCCCAGCCCACCGTAGTCGCCAGATTTTTGCATTCGATCTACATTTCTTAACTTACAAACCTTCTGCAATGATACTTAATGATTCACTTCTTTTCTACAGTGATTCAACAATTTCCGAGCTAAATCCAATCTTTTCAAAATTGGTTTAACATTTTTAGAAGTGGAACCAAATCAGAAACGATTCAGGAAATTCCTAACTGAGGTGACACTTTTCAAAGCAGATTCAAAACTGAGTCTGAACTTTTTTGAAGTGTGTTCAAACTTTCGAATAAGTCATCAATATTTTTCTAACTGAGTCTAAACTTTTCTGTTATGTTATTCAATCCTTTTTAAAGTTGTCAAAACTTTCCTGAAGTGATTCAACATATTCCAAATCCAATCTTGAATGAATTGGTTTCGCATTTTCTGAAGTGAGGCAACATTAGCTGATTAATCCTTTTCCTAAATGAATCCAAGGTTTCCTGCATTGATTCAACTTTTAGCGATCTGAAACCAAACTAGTCAGAACGGGTTTGATATTTTCCTAAGTGAGCTCCAGATTTTTGCTAACTGCTTTTGCGTTTGGCAAGGACACAATCTTGCAATCTTTTCCGAAGTGAACCGACAATTTTTTGAGCTTAAATTTTCCAAATGGTGGCTAACCTTTTCTGAAGTGGTTCAAAACCTTCCTTAGGGAGTCCAAAATGTTCTGTTGAGTGATTGAATTATATTGAATGTTAGTCTGAGATTTCCTGAAGTGATGTAACTAGCTTTTAACGTAGATTCCGCTTTCTTAGATCCTTTCCTTGTTTTTGTGAGATTCACATCCTTTGAAAATTAGGCTGAAATTTAAAAAAATGGACCTTCGTGTAGATTTTTAGACCTGATGGTAGATTTTTTTTTTAAAGCTAGCACAATTGTTGAGAAAACTTGGTTTACATCCACAAAAGTACGTATTTTTATAGAAATTTGGGTTTCTTGATCAGCCACGTTGGATTTTGGCTCCGTCCTTTGAAAAACAAGCTTGGATGTTATGGAATAGATCTTTGTGAGTTCATACGTGATGGTAGATTTTTTTAAAGCTAGGTTGGATTTCGGTTCAATCTTTTGAAATTTGTGCTTGGATTTTATAGAATGGAACTTGCTGAATACCGGAAGGACGAACCTGGTTAATATTCACAAAAGAAAGTATTTTATAGAAAATTAATTTTTCTGTTTTCCGAACTCAATTTTGGCTTCTTTCTTTGAAAAATATGCTTGTATTTTAAAAGAAGTTGCTGAATCCATACGTGAGGGTTGAATTTCTCCAATTTTTGAGAATACCGAGTTTAAGTTCACAAAAGTACGTATTTTCATAAAAACTTTGTTTTTCAGTTCTGCCAAGTTGAATTTCCTCTCCCATATTTGAAAATAGACTTGAATTTTATAGAATGGACTTTGCTGAATCCATACGTGATGGTAAATTTTTTGAAACATGCACACTTTTTTACATAACTGGGTTTGAATTCTCAAAAGTACGTATTTTTATAGAAATTTGGGTTTCTTGTGCAGCCAAGTTGAATTTCGGCTCCTTCCTTTGAAAAATAGGAATGGATTTTACCGAATTGCTGAATTCATCCGTATTTTCATAGAAATTTGGTTTTTCGATTCTGCCAAATTGCATTTTGGCTCATATCTTTTAAAAATAGGCTTGTATTTTTTAGAATGGACCTTGCTGAATCCATACGTGAAGCTTGAACCGGGTTTGTAATTCGAAACGGTTTTTTTTTTGTTTTCCTTTTCTGCTAAGTTGGATTTTGATACTGTCCTTTGAAAGTTATGCTTAGATTTTACGGTTTAGCGACTTTGCAGTCAATTTAATTGTTTATAGGAAAGTTTGAACATACTGAGAGGTAAGCACATATCATCGGTAAGAGACATGTGTGAGAGAAAATTTGCGAAAAAATCTAAGGGCACCGGTGGGATTCGAACCCACAATTCCCATTCAGTACACGGGTGCATTGCCAATTATACAACGGTGGACCTATGGTCTACGGATGTATTTGGCTAATGACATTTGAGTTTCGAATCCGTTCCCCACCCTAGTCTTTTTGCGCAAGCGTTCTCTGATACACAACAATCGTCTATTATCGACGATATGTGCTTGTACCGCAACCACTCAGTATCAGTCAATGTGAACAAACACAGCTCATTTTTGTTGTTCATCTTACATGCTGAAATATGTCCAGTACAGTATGACTCTAACATTTTGAGCTGCCGGCCTCACCTCCGACCACTGGGCCGTAGTTGATGAATATCAATTACTTTTACTTTTTGATTTTACGGTTTAGCGACTTTGCAGTCAATTTAATTGTTTATAGGAAAGTTTGAACATACTGAGAGGTATGCTTAGATTTTATAGAACTTACCTTGCTGAATTCATATGTGATGATTATTTTTTTAAGCACACCCAAAGCCAGGTTTAAATTGATAAAACTACGTATTTTTGTTAAAATTTGGTTTTTATGTTCAGCCAAGATGGATTTTGACTTCTTTCATTGAATATTACGCTTGGATTTTGTTGAATAGACCTTCCTGAATCCATACGTCTAGTTAGATTTTTTGAAGCACGAACAATTGTTGAGAAGACTGAGTTATATTTGGATAGGGAAGAAGTATCGAAAACAGAACGTTTTTTTTTCATAAGAACTGTTACGTTTGTGGTATTCCGCTTGATGGTTTATCCGGAATTTATCAATACCCAAAAATCAATTGCTTTGATCCTATTCATCTACATTATTACCAATGTTCTTCCTTGAACTCGAGTGTTACACATAATAAAGTCAACATTTGTGGCATTAGTGTCAAAAATCACGGCTTCAAAGAAGTATAAGGCTAAAGCGGAGGCTAAGAAAAAATGTTAGCGTTTTAAATATACGGTTAAGATATAATGGAAAACGAATTTTAAATGTTTTTTTTTTTGTTTATTTTTTATCTCCCCCCTCCTCTCGACTGGTGCGAGCATCGAGTGACAAAAGAAAAATTTGTGATTTGTTCCGGCCTTATTGCCCATAACAAACAATTACGAAAAAATTCATATAAATCGTAGAAGTTCGATTGAAAAATTCTTTTTCGCTATTTTACCTGGAACTGCTCGGTTTCAGCATAAAGATATTGTAAAGCACCGAAATCAAGTACTATGCCAACAGTTCAAGATACTTTTCAAATGTAATTATCAAAATAGTTCGTATATTTTTGGTATGGTCATATTGTATCATCCATGATCATCATACTTATTCATTAAGTTGCAAGTGGATGTAAAATTAAATTTGGAATTAAATGCCCTGATTAACGGTCTGGCATTAGTTGCACTACGGTACGGTGTCATATATTCGAGATTGAATGTACCAGAGGTCCATTGGAATTATTCTCTCAGTGGCAGCGACACACATACTATATGTAGTTATAGTTAAAATATGCATTTGCCTTCCTCTACCACATCTAGTAAGCAATAATGATTTCATTCCGAAAATTCATCTTTCATGCAACATGAACAATTCGTTGTAGAGTTGAACACACAACGTTTTATCTTTCGGTATTCATTCATTAAATCGAAAAATTCATTCTTCACTGGTTTCCTACGGTGTTATCACCCGGTGAGAGTGGTACTTCTTCGGAACAAGCATAACACCATTCATTTGGTTGCTGTATTATGGTTCATGCTCTCATGTTCCCCCATTCTCGAATCATGAACATAACCGGGCAGTTTTGGAGAGAGCGCGCACATAACCCACCACACTTCGATCGGCAGCCTACGATGATGACTGGCGAGAAAAAGGATGGAGATCCGAAAGATGCGCGACGATGCTTCGCGAAGTTGAAAACGAACATCGCGAAGTTGAATGCAAGCTGGAAGCAACGGGGCCACTCAGTACGTTCGTGATCTTTGAAACGCCGAGACGCGACCCGTCGTGTGTTTTTTGATGATTTCGGAAGCGTAGGCTTGGAACGGATACCTTTTTTTGCTTCGTCTCTCGCGTATGTGTGTCGTGCGGGGTGGAAAATCTTTACTGATCCCAGTTGGTGGTACTGAGGGACATCCAAAATTTTCGTGAGTGGACGGTTATTATAGGGTCCTATTCCGAGGGGTGGTCCCATACCGTTGAACATGGATAAGCCGGGAAAATGGCTTCCGTGAGAAGTTATAAGAAGCGAAAATAGTAATAATTTATAGCCGTTTGGGCGATTAAGGACACCGCGCTGAGCCGAGGCGGATGAAGTGTTTTTTGTCCTACCCCTTCCTCAGGATCATGTGTGTGCTACATGCGGTGTTGGATGACTAGAATGATGATTATGCTTGCTGCGGTTGAAAGCAAAGCTGATGATGACAATGATAATGATTATGACGGCTGTCTGAGTGTGTCAGAGAATATACGTTGGGGTATTGATATCGCCTCCGAGGACGACCAGGACCAGCACATCGTCGTTCCGTGGATGCCGGAAGTGAGAGCCGGAAGTGACAGAGAAAAGTGAGGTGATATTAGGAATGAAAATTGCTACGTTCAATCGTGTTTATGTAATCGATGGTGAAGAGAGCGTGTGTGATCGGAGTGTAAAGTGCTTCCCGATTACTCAATAATTTTTATCGTGATTATCATGAGTGTGGAAAAAGAATGCAAAAATTGCTGATGAATGGTAAAATACCGCCAGGCAACCGATTTCACCAGTGATTATAGTATGGTACGGGTGGCGATGAAAAGTGATTCTAAGTGATCGTCGGAGCATCGTGAGGTCGTTTGCTTACGTCGTTGACGACAAGTCCAGCGACATGACAAGAGCCCGACAAAAGTGTTTATTTTAATCCAGAGTGCTGGCGTTCGGTGGGTGTTATCCTTTAATTGAGTACTCAAGTGAGTTCATTTAAAATTCATGGAATAAATTATGCGATATTTTCGCTTTTATGAAAAACCGCGGTTTATCGTCATTTGAGCGGGTGTTGGTTGCTCTTTACTAGCGACGGTATCGCTGTTGTAGGACGATGGCGTTATAACAGATGAAAATTGGTGCAAAAACTTGTCAGCTGCCACTTGTACTGCTATTGCTGCAAATGATGCTGTTGGTTTGAGAAGATCAGGCGCAGAACATTAAATCATCACCATCGAATCGGTTGTTTAATCCTTTCAAGGAATCAACTTATGTATCAAATGCCAAATGGCATCGTGGTATACTTAATGGATTGATTTCACCTGATGGCAGTGTAAATAACTCAACATCAAAGGACGTGGTTATCATCATTGTCGGTGTGTTCGAGTGAATAAGTTTTTGTGTAACGGAATGTTTAACTAATTAGTGTTAATGAAACTACATGTTTGACTCTTACGTATTTCTCGTGAAGGTAAACGTATATTTTGAGCAGAACTTTATGACACATTCCAACACAATGAACGTCACAATATAATTTACGTGATTAGTTATATTGTTCCAATTGACTGATAACTTAAGAGGGTTAGGATGCGTGACTTCTGAAAACTGTGTTTGTGTGGCATGCTAAGTATGTAACTGAATTAGTAACGGTGATGCACAAGAACTGGTATGATAATTTGATAATTTTCTAAGAGTGTGTACGACTTTCAATCGGTGTCAAATCAGCCAGTTTTAAAATAATTTATTATAGTGTGATAATCTGGCTAATGTCGTTCTCTGGATCAGTGTTGTAAATCTTTAACATTCGATAATGTCTGCAATGCAAATTTACCATTGCAGACGTTAACGCTGACGTATCGATGGTTATTGATAACAACCTTGTTCTGGATGATGTTGTAAAGTTGTTTTTCTACTCGGGAATTCAGTATATTACTCAATATGAAATTTGTGTTAATTTTTTTTCCTTGATTTTGTTTTCCGCGCTGAGCACCAATGCTACCGACGCCAGGGAAGCAGCTTCCACACCTGGACCCTACCTATCGACCCATCAACTCATGAACCGGGAACCAACGGCTTTACTTCCCCTCCGAAGGAAGGTATGATCAGACATGTTATGCCTCAGAACATCCCGGCGGCGCCGACTGGGATTGAACCCAGGCCTGCTGGGGTGAGAGGCAATCACGCTTACCACTACATCATCAATACCACATCAACGTTTATTACGTTAAGAACGTATTTTAGCAATAAATTTCGGGATGACATCTTAATGCTATAAATACATACATTCATTCCAGTGATATGGGTCAGTGAGTTCTGCGTGTTAATACAATGGAAGTGGTCCATAATTGTGGGTAAAGGATCCTTCCCGTGAAATCTCAAATCCCGGGATTTTTTACCCGAGCCCCGGGATTTCATGAAAATTGAGTTTCAGTAATTTGTAAATGGTGCCCATGGTATCATTTAAAATTAATTTAAAGAAAATTTAGTCATTTCCAAATGTTAGCAGTTGATTCATGCATTATCATCTTCTTCTTTTTGGTGTTATGCATTCATACCGCACTCTATGCCTGCTTTCAACATAAACAGCACTAGTCGGCCCTGCCGGGATTTTCTGAGGCATAAAATCTCTGATACGCCCTCCTTCGGAAGGGAAGTAAAGCCGTTGGTCACCGGTTCATGAGTTGATGGGTCGATAGGTAGGGTCCAGGTTTGAAAGCAGCCTTCCTGGCGTCGGTAGCATTGGTACTCAGTACGGGAACAAGATCGATGGAGAACAAATCGAAGAAAAAAAAATGTAAACAGCGATTAAATTTAAAGCTTTCTGTACATAGTAATGAATGCACACATTTTTGAATTGTGAGACATTCGCAAGTCACCACCAAGCCCATTAATAGCCCTCTAATCGCCATTTTTGAAATATATGATTGTTATTTGGCTTAACAACTTTAAATCAGCCGAATATCAGTTTACACTATTTTGTTTTTTATTATTTCTGCTTGAAGTTAACGATTTACATAGTTGAAGATGCTAAGCGTCAGATAACAGACTTAAAGTGGTCATTTTATACGATAGATGAGGAGATGAAAGTATAGAGTTGATAGTTCCGTTAAAGTACACGGCAGTATGAAAATTGTAGAGAGTAGAAAGCGAGCAAGGACAGCTTTGAGGAAGGTACGAATCAGGCTGATCATCTCTCTTTACTAAACTCCTCAGTTGGAGAGGGATGGGGTACTATAAGTAAACCACTACTTGACGAGACAACGCGACATAAAAAATAACTTTTTTTTTGCTGTGGTTCGGTATAGAGGCTTTCGCAGTTTTGTATAATGGATTACTGTATACAGTCAATTTTGATCTCACAACTATTGACAGCATGGTGAAGGTTTTATACGTGGAAAAAAGTTATTCATAAAAATCATGTATGAAGCAGTGTATTTTTTTATTATTTACCGTCACACGCAAGGAGTAGCGCTTCAAATCAGTGTTGATAATTTGGGTTTGTTTTGAAAATGTACGCGTTTGTTGATATTTACCAGTGCTTGATTATTCAACCCAAAATCAACAAAATAAGAAACGATCCTCAAAAGCAAAATAATCCATTTCATTTATGACAAAATTATTACTTTGAATATTTTGTTGACCCCACAGCCGAAAACCTCGACATTACCATGAATTCAGCAAGAAACAATAATTTACCATCGATCTGTGTGTAAAAAACAACACGACACGTAATTAAGCGCTATATTAGTGTAAAATGAAAATAATCATTTTCATTTGATCCTCAAAATCATCCCTACCAATATGAAGACGAATATTAATATTGACAATAACACAGGCGATAATAGGGAGCTGCACCATCGGGTTAATCTCATTTTGTTTGCCTCTAGCGGTGGGTTGTTTACATGGACTTAGAAAAAAAAAAAATTTTTATTAAATGTTTTTTTTTTTTTTAAAGAGAGGAAGATTATTAAAAAGAACATAGCAGAAAAGCTTTTTTGGTCCTTTTTATTCAAAAACTCAAATCCACTTGATTCGACTAACAGTCAAAAGTAAACAAACCACTACTGGATGTCAAACTGATGAATGCGGGTTCATCGTGCTCATTGGTGACGGCAGCGTGCAGCATCCTACACTGTAACTGGAAAGTACTCAGTAATTGGTACAATTTCACCCATTTTGATGTAAAGTAGGTTAGCACAGAGCTATGGAAAATCATGGACGGAGGATGGTGTGCAATACTGCGTAAGGGTTTCGGGCGAACTATCCAGTTCATTCAAATCTCGCCGGGGACTGCGACAAGGTGAGGACTCTCATGCCTACTCTTCAACATCGCTCTAGAAGGTGTAATGCGACGAGCCGGGCTCAACAGCCGGGATACGATTTTCACGAAATCCAGTCAATTTGTGTGCTTTGCGGACGACATGGACATTATCGCAAGAACATTTGGAACGGTGGCAGAACTATACACCCACCTGAAACACGAAGCAGCAAAGGTCGGACTTGTGGTGAGTGCGTCAAAAACAAAGTACATGCTAGTAGGCGGAACCGAACATGACAGGATTCGTCTAGGAAGTAATGTCACGATAGACGGGGATACTTTCGAGGTAGTGGAGGAATTCGTTTACCTTGGATCCTTACTGACAGCTGACAACAATGTGAGTCGTGAAATATGAAGGCGCATCATCAGTGGAAGCCGTGCCTACTACGGGCTCCAGAAAAAACTACGGTTTAAAAAGTTTCACCCCCTCTCCAAATGTACCATGTAACGCTTATAAGACCGGTGGTCCTCTATGGACACGAGACATGGACTATGCTCGAGGATGACCTGCAAGCACTCGGAGTTTTCGAGCGACGTGTGCTAAGGACGATCTTCGGCGGTGTGCAGGAGAACGGTGAGTGGCGGCGAAGAATGAATCACGAGCTCGCTGCACTCTACGGCGAACCAAGCATCCAGAAGGTGGCCCAAAGCGGGAAGGATGCTGTGGGCAGGGCATGTTGCAAGAATGCCGGACAACAACCCTGCAAAGTTGGTGTTCGCTACTGATCCGATTGGCACAAGAAGACGTGGAGCGCAGAGAGCACGATGGGTGGACCAGGTATAGCGTGATCTAGCGTGCATTGGGCATGGCCGAGGATGGAGAGCGGCAGCTGCAAACCGAGTATTGTGGTGTACTATTGTTGATTATGCCTTATCTTAAATGTGATGTTGTACAAATAAATGTATGTAGTTAATATTACTCATTAATGGGTATTTTTTAGTTTTAATGGGTTGACCTACATTACTTCAAAATGGGTGAAATTGTACTTATTAATGGGTACTATAATATTAGAGTGTAGGAACATCTAACAACGAATAAAGAAAATCAAATGTTGACCCCACGGTTGCCTTGATAAAGAGCAAGTTGTAATTGAAGTTTTCCTTTATTTAACGTCGGTCCCTGTTCCACAATCTAGAGCCAATTACCGACAGACATTGATTGCCATCCATTGACGGCAATCGAATGTGCAGGAAGGCAGCTTCCACACCTGCGTAGGATTGCATGTTGTAATGTCAAAATTCAAATTCATGCAGGTAGTTAGTCTATCTGTTAAGGTTGTCATTATTTTCAGCTAAGTTGAGTGTAAAATAAATGACTTTTTATTAGCGCTGGTAAGAAGATTTCAACATTTATGCAAAAATATCGATGATCACGACGAACCAATAATTTTATTCATGCCGGTATCTTGAAGATGTTTCTTCAGGCAACTTAGACCAGTGGTGAGTCATAGAAGAGACACTTTAACGGTAAATCGCTTTGAATTGTGCCGTTTTTAGACCGGTTTCTGCGGTTTTGTGGATGGGTTTTTGTGAAGACACTGAAGACTGACTAAACGTGATGGAATGTTCGCAGAACTTGCGGGTTTTGGACCTCGCAGGGAAAACACGATCTTTAGCGAGAGGAAAACTGCGGCGATTTTCGCAGTTCGAACTGTTTATTGCTTCTATGCACACTACGAAAAAGTCATGTAAATTTCGGTTCCCTGAGACCGACACATGTAAGCGGCTCTTTTGACGTAAGGATCAGTTGAAAGAAACGAGAAAATAAATTCAATCATACGTTCTCTTCGTCGAGTTGCTTATGTTTCGGTTTGAGAACACTTAATTTTACATGAAATGTTTGTTTACGTTCCACGATTTACGCCCTATGTGGATTACGTCTCGTGTAAAAGTAGTTATTTCTAAGTGTGTGTACTGTCCTTTCTGTAATTGTTCACGGTTGTCGTTAACAAAAGGTTTAAGAAGCGGAAAAAGACAAAATATTTGGTAGCCAGTTGGGTAAAAATAAGAGCTATTATATGATAAGCTATTACACAAAATAATTATGTAAATTACGTTCAACGTAATTTGTTCAAACGATAAAAAATGGAGCATGTAATGAAATTGTACAAATAATTTCAACATGTAAATTTACAAGTATTCAGTTTCGCAAGTGAACATGATTCTGGGGTTTTTCTCCCAAGTGTTTTTATCCTTCATTTATAACACTTATTGGGGCCTCCCTTAGCTCAGTCGGTAAAGGCGTAGCTACAAAGCAAGACCATGCTGGAGGTGGCTGGGTTCGATTCCCGGTCCGGTCTAGGAATTTTTCGGGTAGGAAAATTTCTCGATTTCCCTGGGCATAGAAGTATGATTGGACTTGCCACACAATTATACCAATGCAAAAATGGTACAGGCATCGAAAGCTCTCAATTAATAACTGTGGAAGTGCATCTAGAACACTAAGTTGAGAGCACGCAATAAGCTAATATGCGATATGCAATAAGCTTGAAATGCGAAGAAGAAGAAGAAGTTATATAACACAACAGAGATTGAAAATGCGGGGGAAAACCATTACGGAGCTGTACATCAAATACACATTAGTTCTACACTCCATGAAGAAACCAGCACTAAGAGCTACAATCTGATTTACGTTTTTATCACGAAGTCGTTGATTTTAGCCATGTAGGTTATATCCATCTTAGCTATCACATCTCTAGTGGACCACGGTGTCTCTGCTATAGTATTATTATTATTTAACAAAATCAATATGCACTTGAGTAAAGGTAACGGGATTGCTCCTGCGCGGCGACATTTTAGGAGAAACTTCTTTCGGCTCTGCATATTACCCAGTATTGAGTTTTTTGTTAGCGTACGATTATATTGTTGTTCAACCTGTGTGTAGAAAAAAGTGCGTGCTGTCTATGCCATGTTTGATTATTAGGGATATTCGACTGGAGTGATGAATGCATAACTTTATTACGGCTTTTCATCACTCCAGTCGAATATCCTTAAATAACCGTGTGATATTCTAAATGCCTCCACACGCATTTTCACAGTCAGGTACACGCAGAGCAAAATTACTACATAGTGGTTGTGTTCAGCACGGTCAGGGCCAGTTTGCTAATCCTGAAATGGTGATTGGTTTCATTCACCACATTATACACTCAAGCGAAAAATGTAAGATTCTATTACAGATTTGCTTGTAAAGTATGCAGAATTTGCAATGTTTCGTGAAATGAACAGATTCTGTAATGTGGTGGCCGGAAGGTTTAAAAAATAATTTTATATTTTTTATGTTAGCTTATTTTACGAACAAAGTTTTTTCCTCCAAATGTATAACGGCCTACAAAATCACCTAGTGCTAAAGCTGGCTAAATATAATAATACCGTGATTTAGAGAAAAATAATTTAAGAAATACCAGGGGGAAACAATTAACGCTAATTTTCTCCAAAATATGTGTTTCTTGATTCATGGGAATCTAGTTCAAGAGCCTGGAAAACAGCTAAAACTACAGAACTATCAGTTACCGCTGACAGATTTTTTTTTGGAGAGGTTTGAAAGAACATCCAGGAAAGGAAATAGTACCTCAGGAAACTTTCAGAGGTAGCTCACATAATCTGTCAAGAGATATAAATCCACGTTAGACTTGCACTTCTATCGAATTGAGCTCTCAGGCAGCAATTTATGTGTGTGAGGCAGTGGTTTGGTCATGTACCTTACACCGTGTTGCCAGATCTGAGTTATCTACATCCCTCAGGGCCTGAGGAAAACAACCCGCGATACCCGTTAGAGATGTCTTGGCGAGCCGAGACCTCGACTATTTGAATTTAATTTATGTGTTTTTAAAACGGATAGATTTGAGGATTTAGTAGTTAGTGTCATCTTGTTTTCTCCTAAGCTGTTAGCTGCCCATCGGTGTACCCCCATGTTTGTCTTTTTCATCAGAGTGTCGCCTAGTTCGAGATCAAGAGCACATTGCTCTCCAAACCTTGTGTTCACAATCCCTACCCTGCCATCCATTTGTTACAAATTGTTACCCCTAATCTCGAGATAGCCACGAGTAATCGACCCCCGCTTTACTAACGTTAGTTTTAATTATTTTGTTATCTATACAATGAATATCGGCTCCGCAAAGCTACAGCAAATGAGCATGGAAAAATAAACGAATTATTAAAAAAATAAATATATCTGCAAAAGTGGCAAGAAATTTCTGAAGAATCCTGAAATAGCTTACAGGGCAAGTTGACAAAAACTTTCAAAGAATGTTTTCAGAAACTTCCGGGGCAAGTCAGCTGAACATTTGGGGGAGAGTCAGAAGGAGGTTCCAGGAGAAATATAAGGAATCTTTCTAAGTCAGTTGGAAGACACTTTCATAGCAAGTCTGTAAATAACTCCCAGATGCTTCAGGAAGCACCCAGACGTCCTTTTGGGAAAAGCCGACATACATTTTTAGGAGATGAAGTAGACATCTTCCTGTGGAAGTCAGAAAAAACTTCCAGGGTAATTCAAAGAACCTTCCGGAGGAAATCGTAAGAAACATCCTTTAAAACTGAGTTATGAGTTCTTCTTACTCTTCCTTGGAGGCGACTTGAGTTTAGTTTTCATGCGTGCCCTCAACTTCCTTGCTTCTGCCATTTGTGATTCCTTCAGCAGCGCCAGCCGCATGACTTCCTCTTCACCCTTTATCCACTCCTTCTAGGTATAGTCCACTATCCCAAATTTGTAGTAGTAATACGCATCGTTTTTGCACTTGAAAACAGGCGGCTGCTGTTTCTCAACAGCGCTTGCTTCCTATCCACTGTTCGGCATTCGGGGACGTCACATCCATCACTACCACCTCTTCTTCCATAACCTCAACCTCATTCCGTTGTTGGTTTCTTCTTCCGTTCGTTCTTGTACTAGCTGCTTTCGAACCTTCAGCTTAGGACAGGAATTCATCTGATACCCCTCCGTCTTATAAAGGAACACACATTGTTGTTCCCTTGATGGAATATGTTCCCCTTTCTATTTAGGAAATGCAGCGTGTTGGGAATCTCCTTTCTAACATCCATATATAGACCTCACACACCTGTAAGCATATCGAGGCCTAAGGCAGCTGAAAATTTCTCTGTTTACCTAGCACAATGTTAGATCGCTATCCAGAACTTCTGGTGGTGGGTCGTAAACTCTCACGTACTGAACGGTGCCCCCAGCAGACGACATGCGTACCTCAACTGACTTTCCAACGGCATAATGGAAAATTAATTGTTAACGGTTGTGTAGCAAACAATAAAGCATCGAATCCACTGATTTGAACTTGATGAACACAGATTTTCCCTTCGCTATGCGAGGGTTGCATCCAGCAATTTCACAAAATTCGCAATGTCTTCCATTGATGGTTTCGCCGAACCATGTGGGAAGCTGAATCTTGTCGTCAGTTTTATTTCCGCCGACATCTTCACTAGTTGTTTGCTTCCAACGGGGTAGCGAACGAACTTCAAACAATGAGCAAGCACCACAGCAATGAGTTTCTATCGAAAAACAGACTATCACGTGACTCGACGAACGACGACGCGTGACGACCGAACAGATGGAGGTGGCTGGATTCGATTCCCTGTCCGGTCGGTCAAAAGCTCTCAATTAATAACTGTGCAACTAGAACACTAAGTTGAGAGCACGCAGTAAGCTAATATGCAATAGGCAATATGCTTGAAATGCGAAAAATAAGAAGACAAAGAAGACAACGAATGAATTGAATGAAAGGCCTGTATTCTACATTGATTGATATTTCGATGTAAAAGTACATTAAATCATCAACTATTTATTTTACCACCTCTGTTAATTTTACCACCACTTCACTTACGGAAGTACAATGCGAATCACTAGCATTGGATCGAAGAAAACAATGTTTTTGTACAGACACATTTTTGTGTGGTTATGAATCAAACGGGAGGGTGACAAATTGCAAGAACCCACAAGGTATTGACTAATCTTCCTAAATTCAATATTAATGCTAAGTTAAAATAATTTCACAATCAAAATAAAAAATTTAATGCTGAGATGGTGGTTGATTTTTAAAATGGTGGATTCAAGATGGTGGGTCTTTGATAGAATGGTTAATACTCCTGAATGCAGTATTGTTGTATATTTATGAGAATCGCAATACAAATTTCAATTGCATGACAGCGGTTAATTTTTTGTTTTTGGTAATTTCAAAGCCTGGTAGTTGCTAAGGATGATTAGTTCGAAGTCCGTTGTTACTAGAGACCGAATACACCTCTGCATCTCCACGGCTTTAACGGGGAGTAAGCAGAAACGGTAACCACTGAGCTACCAAGCCTCGTCTTGATCGCCACATATGACATTGCGGAGGAAAATACGATCTTCATTAAATCATTTAAATTTCTGTAAAATTTTCACTCAGCTCACCCATTAGTATGTAAACGGCTTAGCATTCAGAAAACTAATAAGTGATGAATCACTACTACATTCAAAATCAGTCATGGTACGCTCAGTTGTCTGTTTTGTTCATTGACACACTGAATCTTCCTCCATATGAACATCGCTGTATGCTGCTGGGAATCGATACCCTGGAATAAAGAAGATAGACTATGCAAGCTGTATTCGTGGCTAAGGTGTTGACCAACGATATTGACGCCCCAGATATTCTCGCTGAATTGAATATAGGGAAAATGGATCCCAAGTAACATTGCAGATTTTATCGTGGTTTTATAGCATTCTACAAGTCTAAATCATGGTCTACAGAGCCCTCATAAAACCAAAATTGTTGCTTGGGATGTAATGTCGGCCTAAATGCCCCTAATTTGGGCTCACACATAAATTCAGCAATCGACTAAATTTTCAACAGCGACCAAAAATATCCATTAGTACCGTCCCAATGACGTGTTCATCTAGCTAAAATTGATAGATACCAGATTTTTAGCGATGGGCCCAATATTAGATCCATTGGCCAACATTAGAGCCATTTCCCCTATATGTTCCAAAACGACCTTTGAGACGACGCAATTTCTTGCATTTATCTAACCGTCACACTCGTTATGGACAATATGATCCAATCAGATTCATGACACTTCGGTTTAACGAAATCGCCAGCAGATTTAACTTCGATAGTTCTGCCACCACTCTGCAACGCCATCTTAATAATAATCAACGATATGGAATCGAACAATAATGCAATTGGTCAGTAGGGTTTTTGATCTCATTTCCGTCCTACTAAGCACAACCCACGTTTTACCTCTCTTTTCTGAACGAGTTAAAACAAAAAATGAAATATTTCTGTCAAAGATGACTTCTAAATTTATTCACCTTTCCATACGTGCCGTTGGATTTGATAAAGAGTCACAAATTGTTGAGATATTGTTTAAAATCTAATACTGCTTCTTGATTCTGAATTCGTTCTACGAGTTTCAATTCCGTCCTAACGCATTGAAACGCCATTAGATTTTCTTCGTCCTACGGACAAACATTGAGAAGAGGGGTTTAGTTAGGAGTGCTTCTTTTGTTTTGAGAACAATGAGCGTAAATAATCATACAATTCGCTCTAATAGGATTTACGTTGTAGCTAATGAACTAACGCATCGGAACAACCCTATTATTGATTTGTGCATGGTGAAATCATTGATATTATTGATCTTTTCTGATCGATAGAACGGAAATTGGTGATTACAACGAAGTAGTGCTCTACCCTATCTGTCCAATAATTAACTAGGAAAATGAATGCTGTTTTTTTTATTCCATGATTCGCCATCATCTACACGACATTGGATCCTGCCATCTGACGAGTGACCTGTTTGCAGTTGCCAACTAAAAATTGTTTTAATGATTGATTGAACTTATTTATGTTTTATTTATAATCTGTATACCATATAATGCCTTGTGAAAACGTTAATGTGTACTGTTTTGTGAAAAGATATGGGGTTTTTACGCCTTTCTTAGTCAAATGTGCTATCTCAAAAAGGCTTTTCCCCATCCCATATTTAATTTAGAATTGACGTCAGATGGAATTATATAGAATAAATAAATAAATAAATAAATTTCTGCGATCAAAGAAAATACGAACAAAATCAGTGCGTTTTGTATGCATGTGAGTGAGTAATAAATGCAAAATGAATCGCTTTTGTCCATGCTTGGGCTTAATTTTTTCGCCGTATCTCAAAATTAGAATTGAAAACAACTTGTGCAAACAACAAGGGATTTCAACAACACTCGGGACCATTTCAACTATGCTAGGAGTTCATAAATTGATCAAAGGAAGCATAGCGAATTTCTTGATAAAGCCACAATAATTGTGTGATATGATCCCGTTTTGAGCATCAGATACTTTAAACCATAATCGTATAATACTACCAACGAAATTCAATGAATAACATACAGCTTTATAAAAGCCATGTGAAATCGACGGTAAAATTTGTAAGACGCGATCGCAAATTAGCCAGAAATATTAAAAATTATTGAGTCACATTGTTAAGCATAGAAAAATAAGATTTAACGCTTAAAATCAAACGGGCTCGTTGGGTCAATGTGTCCGCTCAGTGAGCTGATGAACGTTGGTTTAATTCTAGACTCTTCCACAAATTTGACATTGGTTGATTTTCAATCGCGTTTACTTAACAATAAGAGTAAGACCCTTGCCACTAAAAATGTTGCATCTTTCCCGCGACCCTTTAGAAAAAGCTCTGCACATCTCTTAAGTAAATGTAAGTGATGGAAACGTTTGAGAAAACTCACCATGATTATTTTGCATGAAGTTTTTCCTAGGTGATTTTCTTGAAATATTGTGATCTTTTCCAAACGCCAAACTAACAATCATTAATTGCAAGCTTTTCAGAGATTTTAAAGCATTATACATGTCTAAATCATGGTCTACAGAATCTTCATAAATTAAAAATTGTTACTTGGATTCTTTTTTCCAGATCCCCACTAATTGAAGAACGTTGTCTGAACAGTTCTAAATCGTTGAAAGACTTATCCTCTCTATCTGAGCAGCAAAGATTGATTCCAAATTCTGGAGTTTTTGACTGTTGCGATGACATGAATGTCGTAGAATGGCTTGGCCGTTCTATTCAAAGGAGCATTCGAAACGTTACCCTCTTATCCAAAAACGTTTCGATTGTGATTTTGGATCTTCGTCAGAAATTAAGTAATTTATGGTTTTTGTTCTGAATCGTTTAGTTATTGGTATTGCTTGGTGGGTGTTGGGATCGAGGGGGTTGGCACAATAAAATCTCAATCCAAAGATGCTTTAAAGACCAGCGTTTTCAAACGGATCCAGTGCTTTCAGATTCAGGGTAAAAAAAAATACGACGATATCCAAATTATGGGTGGGCATGAATCAGATACGATACCAGGAGGGGCTAATTAATTAACTTATTTAATTAAGATACATTTGACACTTCCGAGTCTCTCCTGGATACGTATCTGCTCCACCAACATCATTTTACTTTCCTTTATTTAACGTCGGTCTCTGTTCCGCAATCTAGTGCCAATCACCGACGGACATCGATTGCCATCCATTTGACGGCAATCGAATGTGCAGGAAGGCAGCCTCCACACCTTCGTAGGATATCGCACCCATTCATCACATGAGCCGGGACCAACGGCTTTACTTCCCTTCCGAAGGAAGACGTGACCAGAGATTTTTATGCCTCAGAAAAATTCCACCGACCTCGACTGGGATTGAACCCAGACCCATTGGGGTGAGAAAGCAGTCGCGCTTACCACTACACCACCAACGCCGGCATCCACCATCATTTTGGATTTCATCATTTTTTTTTTATAAACTGAATCTGAAAAAATAATTGTATCATTTGAAAACTTGGGAGTCCAACACTTTGAATGTGGTGAACATTACAAAAAACAAAATAACAATATATTATTTGGAATATTCACCGCCACCAAGGGACTTTATTATAATAACTTGAAACTAGTGCTTCGAACATTAAATGGCAACTTAATTAAATCTAAAACTGTTGAGAGTTGGAGAGTACTGTTTATCCTTCAGTAGTTCAATTTTTTAGGAAGACTTATAGCCTCAACGTTAGCCTATAGTTGAATTCCCAAAAAGGCCTCCATTCATTGTTATTTTAGGACTAATGGGAACGTGCCCGGAGGCCGACGACGTTTCAAGAGTTCTCGACCGTGTCACCATCACTTGCCGTAATCAACGTTCGAATCAATCAAACCGATTCGAAAAAATGCTCTTCGATACCGACAACACCTGTGTCACTGTACGCTCCCACGGGTATTACTCAAAAAAGGTTCGGCACAAACTGACGGCAGCTTCCGATAGCCGTCGACAATTTCAAGTGATTAAACATTCATGTTCTGCTTGTTTTAAAATCAATCTCCTGAACCTACCATTGAGCAGCGGGGTAATACCAGCTAGGGCACATGCACACAATAAGTTGGCTGTCTGTATCCGGCAATGGCATTGCGCTACGCTACGGCCACATTTATGGCACTGACCAACCGAGTGGCATATGCCTACCAATACCTACCGACAGAGCACCACCCTCGGTGAAACACGTGAAGAGGTGATTTTCAGCTAGAATCACAAGTTTGCTCTACCTATACTTCTTTTTTATATAAAGCTGACCATGGAGAACAGCGCTGCTCTGCGAGCTGTTGACTCCCCAGTGGGGTAAAATCCTAGTGCCAATCGATTAAACCTCAGAGAGTCCGAGACTTGCACATGAAAAAATAACATAACAAAACATTCTCACGCTAGGACGCGGCACTCGATCGTTCCATATTGACACAGCTCTGTACAAATTGAGCTTAAGGCACTATGGGAGAGAAAAAGAATCCTTACAGAATTTGCAGCACTACACGCAGTAAGTTGTTTATGCGAGGAGGAGAGTCCGAGAAAATCGTTCCTATTGAAGCTCAGAAGGGTGTTTTGAATGGGAGGCCATTTCTACAAAAGACAAAAAAAAAAAACAACAAATGGGTCATTTCACCGAGATTCATTTTGCCATCTTTTCAACTTGCGCAACCGTGGTTTGGTATTCTCGTACACGGTGTTACACGACAAAAAAACACTTTTCAAGCGACCTATTTCAGGTTGTTAGTCTAGTCGAGTAGACCATGAAATCATTTTTGAAATTGTTCTAAACCCCCCCAAAATATTAAGTTGTTGCTACAAAACTGATTTTTGGTAAGTAACCGTTTACTATCATTAGTAATTCAGTAATTTTACAACCGATTTTTGTTTTTTAAACTATTTTTCAAAGCAAAAAGTCAAAGCTTCATATTGTGCATTGCTTAAGAGAGGATGTGCTTTTAAGTTTCTTCGTGACGTGTTTGTTTTCAGCTGGTGCCTGCTAACTAATTTTTCAGCTGTGTTATATTGTGGACTAGAGATAGGGCTTTACTAACTAGCTAAATACCCCCAGTGGGGTATCATTCAACCTAATTAAATTAGTTATTAGCAATCGTTTTATTTCCAAATTTCTGCAGCATTTGTGATTTGTATGCTGCTCTCACTTTCTCTTTTGTTTCCCGGCTTGACATTGATCGCTCATGATCTATTGTTCAGTTGGTGTGATGAGCCACGCTTTTTTCACGTGAGTGTGGTGTGTTCTTAAAATAGTAGATACAACAAACACGTGCGATCATGTAATGTATGAGCTTGGCTCTTGACTGATTGGAGCGAATGACCAGTGTGCCTGCAAAGAAAAGTTGAAAATGATATGGAAAAAAATATTAATCATGCCTTATTATCGTGCAGCTTTAGAATTGACTAGTGGAAAATATCCGTGGAAGCTACAAAGGTGGTGCAATTTGAATACGTAATGTATGGTTGTGGAATTGGTACCACCAATACCGATATTACTGGTCATACCGGGTAGTTTTCTGGTTCCAAAATAACGGTACTGCCATGAGAAAACATCCGTATTTTTGGTACTAGTAATTTGAAAAATGATAAAGCAAATTTAAATATTCAATAATAAGCATTTTGTTTTTAAAGCATTTTAAGTATCACTGTCAACAATTAATAATTTTTCAATATTTTTTAAAACGTCGTGAAAAACCAAGCATGAAACATTTAATAAAACATCGTGAACCAACAAACTATGAAAATTTTGTAACTGAAGGATTGTAAAGAAGGTATTTCATTATGGATATTTTGCCAAACATCTTTAAATATTACATAATATCATTGGAAAAATCAAAGTATTTTCAAAAATTAAAACATGTAAAAAATTTAGCTTTTTGAGCTAATGTTTGTTCTCCAAATATATTCGTTTTTATAGCTAATATAAGTATGGATAAAAAAGTGGTGCCGGTGGTGTAGTGGTAAGCGTGATTGCCTCGCCCCAGCAGGCATGGGTTCAATCGCAGTCGGTGCCGCCAGGATGTTCTGAGGCATAACATCTCTGATCACGCCTTCCTTCTGAAGGGAAGTAAAGCCGTTGGTCCTCGGTTCATGAGTTGATGGGTCGATATGTAGGGTCCAGGTGTGGGAACTGCTTCCCTGCGGTCGGTAGCATTGGTGCTTAGCACGGAAAATAAGATCGACGGAAAACAAATCAAGGAAAAAAAAAAGTATGGATAAATATCAAAAAATATATTGATATATTGACCCAAGTTTTCCGGTCCCTAGGGTTCACCATACTTCAGTAGAATCAGTTTAGAGTTGTCTTGAAATTTCACGACAAAATTTAGTTTTCGCATGTACTGACTTCGCATTTTGGATTTGAATAATCATAATACTACTCTTGATAACAGGATATTCACGAGATTAAATAAATACATTTTTTAAGAGCCACTTTAATACCTTTGGGTTATTTGTGACTTTTATTGCAAAAAAGAATTGATGTAGTGACCGAGGAATGGATGTGAAACACTACAGCAGTACGGATGTGAAACACTACACCACTACGACCTCCTTGAACGTTTTTTTCTTTCGATATTTATAATCTTAAAATCCCTTCCCACGCAACACACTTCTTCTATACCAGTTTATATAATATTTGTATGACTGATTTTGGTTGTACAGAAGTTTACTCAACATAATTCTTTGAATTTGTGTTACATGGGTTGATAATGTTTTTTTCCGGTATTACCGTCGCAAAAATAGTCCGGTACTGACAACCCTAGGTGCGTGTGATGAGTTTAGATTTTGTTAATGTTGAAAAATGTTTCGTTTTGAGGGAGAAAATAAATGTTGCGATCACGATTGAACACACAAGTTTGGCACATGACCGATAAGATTTAGATGTGTTGACACGTGCGTATGCGTTCTCCCTAATACGATCATGAAGGCAGCTCACTCAGGTGTTGGGAGACACAACGACGAGAGTCAATTGCGAAAAGGGTACACGTCTGAGTCAAATGATGTTTCGAGATTTTTTTAAGATGCGGAAGAGTGGAGAATGGTCGTGGTGGTCCAGCGAATTGCGAAGGACTTCCTTCGTTTCTGAGGGTTTCTTAATCATGACTGCAAAGCGCCTTAGAATACAAAGCAACTTTATGCACGCATCGTACAATAACTCGACAAAGAGAGTGTAGTTATCCCATTTACATTGCATATTCTTTTTCAAAGAGTGGTGGTAAAATTCACACTCCGTGTGGCGCAGAGACAGAATAAAATACAACTTTCTTGTCTTCTTTGTTGTCTTTACTTACCACGACAGCATGCATATAAAATGAGAAAGCGCACAACAAAGAAGCATTTTGTCTTTTTGTTGGGTTTTTCATTTGCAACCCTACACGCGTTTTGTGTTGGAGCGGTGGCTAAACTTTGCGTTTTCGTTATTTCTTGGTGTCTTTCTTCTCTTCTTAGCTCGTTACACTTACGCAGGCAGAAAGGGTCACAAACTTTGCACTTGACTGTATATAACTTTGTGGATTCCAGAGCGCATTGCGCACATTGAATGATCAGATGACAGCCCTGCTTGTTGTCATCATTGATATCGTTTATGTTGATGTCATCATTGTTGATGTCATCATTGATATCGTTCATGTTGGCGACGATAGCGCAATGGTAAACGTTACTGCTTTTTAACCCCAGTGTGTCTGACGTAAAACAATCTCCGGTCACGTCTTCTTTGATAAGGAAGTAAAGCCGTTGGTCCCGGCCCATATGTTAATGGGTGCGATATCTACTCAGGCATGGAAGCCCCCTGGCATTCGATTGCCGTCAATGGATGGCAAACGATGTCCGGCGGTGATTGGCACTTTGGCATCGTTGTCATTGCTGCTACGTAGATAATCGCTAGTGAGATAGAACTCGGTCGAAATAGTGCGATAACAATGGTTCTGTCCCTTAAATATGACGTTTGCTTGATGTGGGACATCATTCCAATTGAATAGCGTACCCGTGATCAATCGTCGTTTGTAATGGTTTGTTGTCTAGTCCAACCGTTTTTGCTTATTGAGCAGGGTTTATTCCAAACCCCTTTACATGATTGCTTTCATAGGGTCACTTCAATCACATCAAAACATCGCACGTATCATTCATGTGAGTTTCTAAAAACAATACATTTATATTTATCAAAACTACTAGATATTTATTTATTTGTAATTATTTCAACGGATCTCTTAATGATCTAATTGAAAGTAAACTTAAATCTCATGTAGAGGAAATGTCGGCTTCGGCAAACCCTTAACCTTTTATCATCAGGGGGTAAACAACATCCTTGAGAGCCCAATTTTGGCATGTGGATACATTGTGTTTCAGAGCATCTATTGGTCAAATTTGAGTGCTCTAGAACTTTGTTTACCCCCTGATGATAATAGGTTAAGGTATTGCCGAAGTCGACATTTCCCCTACATTATACACAACAAAATATTGCAAAGTACACAAACACTATGGATAACAAACTAATATTCTATTCTATTACTGCTGAGGTTTCCAAACATTATTCTGAAACTCCCGGAAGCAAATCCTAGCAGACCAAGTAGATGAACGAAGCGGAAGTCATTTAAAACAAAATTCAAAATGATAATTCACCACCACGTCACGCCACTGCCACCAGCACTTTTTCATACGCTGCCACCGCTGATTTGAAGTCGGCTTGATGGTTTTTGATACACTCCCGTTATAATTTTTGATACGCCAAAAATGTACATATTTGTTTTTATGCTTATAAATTTTGGAAGACGTGTTTCTCGCCAACCACTGCAAAACATTATTTAAAAAAGGACCAAATGAATGATATATTTGCCATAGACCGGATTGTTTGAACAAGTCATCTGGTTCTGGAGATACGATCAGAATACGTTCAAGTGAGTACGTATCCATAACCGAAAGCCATAAAGAGTAATTGGTTGAGCCAAAGCCCATCATGCGAAACTTAGTCACCTAATAGTTCAAAAACAATATCGTTCAGTGGTTGTCATAGAAAGTGCCAAGGCCCATAATGGCCTTGATTGTACAAGTACCGCTTAACATACAGACAGTGCTGATTAAAGGCTGAATAAGTCATTTTGTAGCGGAAGAAGCATATTTTTTAAGCTCTTATTCTTTGTTCGGCAGGAATCTTATGGGAAGTGGCCCGATTATGACACAAGCTTGCGTGTGCTCATATAATAATTTGAAATATCATTGGCGGTCACGTCGACAATTCCTAGGTTGGGTTGTTAATCGAACCCATCGCCTTCAGTTTGGTAATACCGTGATATAACTGATTATTTCATACAGGATGATTATAATAATTTTAAAATTAGCGTTAGAAAATAGTTTTGATACTGTTCTGAAACGTTGCGATGGTGTTCTCTGTAACAATTTTAGAATGTCGATATCTGCAACATTTCACATATAATATAATATTTTGGGTTAAATCCAATTAAAATATGTGACATTTTGGCAGCCATCACAGTGATACACAGAAGCTCACTGCCAAATTCAATGGGTTCTACGCCACCGCCGCTGACGAAAGTATTCTATTCGCATCTTGCCGAAAAGTGATTTAAACTGAGACAATCTTCTTGAAGTCGGAATACAGTTCAACACAGTACAATATGTAGCTCAATCTCAGAACCATATGATGGATCTCTCATCTCTTCTGCATACATAATTTCCTTGCAAAAACCAAAGAGTCAACGAATGACCGAGTTGCTGCATTGATTTTCTGACTTTCTCCATTACAGTCTTACTCAAACAAAGTTCTGTCAGCACTGATTTATTGATTTATTTGACAAACTTGAAGCATTCATTTTGACTTCACCAAGCGAAATACAGAACCCGAGTAAGTGTAGTATAATCCTTCGTATTTTTAGTAACGAAAACAAAACCACCCAACAGAATGAAATTAATTCAACGGATGGCTTTCAATTAATTTCCTCAGTTTAGTTTTACTAATCCCACCGTGCAGAGAATAACTTCCACCCGAATACCCTCCCTCTCGTCTAGCGCTGCAGGCAGACCAAATGAAAGGATTAACCACCAGCTCGGTCGAAGGCCCCATGTGACTGGTGTGTATTTATGCGAATGAATCGAGCCAGAGCATATGTTGTGTGTGTAGGTATTTGCCGGTAGCACGTTAGCGTGTTTTGTATATACATTTATATGAGTATGCAAAGGAACTCTTCTAGACTCCCTCACAATCCATAGGTGGGTTAGCTACAAGCAGAAAGAGAAAAAGAACGAAGCCGGATAATGACGCCAATAAAAAATTGAGGTGATTAAAGCTCCAAAGGAGGGAAATCCCCCAGAGTGCGGGCGAGGGAAAGGATAGAACACAAAAAATAATCACAGGCGCAATAAAAAGTAAATAAGTCATGAAAAGTGTCGTGCTATAATAGCGCATAAAGGAAGGGCGAAAACACAAATCCTTCCTGGGAAAATGCGATCGAGTTGGCAGGGGCAGCTGAAAGAGGAAAAGGATTCGTTGGGAATAGTGTTTTGCTGGAAGGGACTGTGTCAAACCGATGTTGAACACGTGGTTCGCGATGTTGTTGATTTTCTCGGGGGGAAAAGTGAGGGTGTGGATGGATACAAGAAGCATATTAGAATGGTAGGAGTAAGGCAAGTTGAAATGCGTAAGAGAACACGAATATGTAGTGCAGACAGGAGAGACAAACCAGAGGACCGAGAAAATTGCTTCATTACAGAGTAAAGCTCAATTAGTGCGGGTCGTGTGGTTTTGTTGCTGATGATGTTGATTTTAGCGGTTCCACAACTGCAAGATACAAAAGAAAAAAGTTTTCTTTTCCATACGATCGACGCCGTGGGCTATTTTCGAATTTCGGAGTTTTTCCTTTTTAGTCTCCTCTTGTAGACACCCGAAGAAGTTAAGGAGTAAAGTGCCGCTAGCCTTCTAAGAAATTGGAACATCAGTGTTGGAGCAAGTACGTGTGTGTATTGTATGAAAGCTAAATTAATATAAAGTGCTTTTATGTTTGCCGGAGACCTTAGCTAAAAAAAAAACAAGATTCCAGATAGAACATTAGCCACATAAGGACACTAATAATAATCGTCATGCTATGCAGAACACTAGTACTTGGTTGGTTTTTTTTAGTTTGGAAAACATAGGATTCTCCTATAGAAGTTGGAAAATATAGTGAATACAAACATGTATATTTGTTGTTGCTGTCATTATTTGTAAATCAATAACGTTAAGTCTATTCGGAACTTTCTGGCTTCAATAACGTATGCGTACCAGTAATACACATTCAGGTAGTGGTTCTAGGCCATTCGTTTTCGAGTGGGGTAGCTCATAGCAAAGAATTATAAATTGTGATTTTTTAGGAACTGGGATACCCCAAAAAACGGTATAGAAAGGTCAACATCAACAATCACCAACGATAGAAGGGAACAAGGTTAGCTTCGATATGTCAAGAAACTATCGTACCTTTGTTGTAAGTTGTACTTCATAGCTGACGATTAATAACTTTCGCAACATCGGTGTGAATTTCCATATAGATTTTATATGTTTAAGTTTTTTTGTGTAACTTGATATCCTCAGTTATTTTAGTTCATTTTCCTTTGCACAGCAAAAAAATAATTTTGATATCACGTCAAAGTGGATGCACTACAATCATGTCGAAAATATGGTGTAATATTACTTGCTAAAAAGGACAACATTATCATTAATACAATGCATGAACTGACATTACGCTGCTTTTACTGCATTTGTTTATTTATGTGGTCATAAAAATTACATGAAATTTTCGACATGATTGTAGTGCATCCACTTTGATGTGATATCAAAATTATTTTTTTGCTGTGTGCGTAAACAACAATTTCCCCTGAAAATTTATATATTTCCCATTTAATAATTTCTTGACCACTTTAAATGAAATAGCTTACAACAATATGCTTGTAGTGTTTGATTGTGTAATGTTTTGGAATAAATTTTCTGAACTTTTGAAATTTTCTACAAATATGTGAAGTGAAACCCATTTTCTGAGTTTTACTGGATAGAACCCATTTTAAAATTATTTAAATGTGTCCCAAATTACGTACAACCTTCATAAAATAAAATAAAAAACTAGATGCATATCCGAATCGATTGTTTCATCAAAATTGGTCAAGAAAGGCAAAGAAGTCAAGACCTGTTGGGAAATTTTCTTTAATAAAGATAAACAACAACAACAAAGCCTGTAAGTCCAGTTTCCTATAAGCTACACCGGGGCAAGTGTGACCTGAAAATGTGGTACACACTTAGAAAAAATCATGTAAATTTAGGTGCTCTGAGAGTGAAATATACGAGCGTCAATTTTGACATAAATTTGAGTCAGTACAGACTCGAAATATAGGTCAATCAAACGTACTTTTCGTCGAGCAACGAACTTTTCAGTCGCGGAGCACTTAATATTACATGACACGGTTGTTTACGTCTCATCTTTTATGTCAAAAACGGATTCCGTCACGTGTAAAATTAGTTATTTCTAAGTGTGTCGTTCCAATAACAAAAGTAATGATTGCTATCTGAATATCACATAGCATAAGAGATTCTATATGAGAAATCATATAGATTTCATTGGACACATAACGTTCATGTGATTTAATGGTGCAATTTCCAATCATGGGATCACATGAAAGTTATGTGAAATTCACATGGATATTTTCCACTGGTTATGTGATTTATTTTATGAGTGTAGGGCTACCATTTCCGTGTTAGGGTGGTCTGAAAAATCTATTTTTTTTTTCAAAAATGCCTTCACATTGAGGGTCTGTTGTTAATTCTTATTTTAGTATTTTTAATTGAAAGATCATTTAATTTTTCATACCGTATCAAAAAATTAGCGATATCCAAGAAGTAGTTTTGGAGATACATTTTTTTTAAATAAATAATCATTGTTCCGCAATATCTACACCACACGTGCATGGAAACGATGAAGACGCAAGGTAGTTCACAATGCGTCTCCATCGAGTCACAGCAGCTGTGACTAACGAAATCTATGAGTAACTTACAAGCTGGGTGCAACATTCAGTCTAACCTGTGGGCTGTCCATAAACCACGTAGACCAAGTTTTAAACATTGCAGATCCTACCTTTCCCCTCGTACACTAAAATTTTAAACCGTTTCGTTTCAATACTCCTCCCATAGGTCCCTTTCCATGACAAGTTGCGAAAAAATTGTTGAAGACACTCGCAGTGAAAATCAAGAAAAAGCATTTGTAACGTATTTTTTTTCATACAATATCAAATATCGCTGAGTGTTTCATATTTTTTCTTAAAACTACATTAAAACATCTTTCATTTGAAGGGTCAATCGTAAAAATCGGTTAAGAGGTTCAGAAGTTGTTAATTTTTGACAAAAAGGCATTTTTGAAAAAAAAAAAGATTTTTTGGACCATCCTAACACGGAAATGGTCACCCTTATGGCGGAATAAAAAAATACGAGTCTATTATTTTTTGATAAAGAAGAACTATACCAATTTTCATGAAATTCTGAGACTCACTATAACTTTTTTCTATGGAACTGACGAATACGTATATTTTTGAAAATGGAACATCCAAATACACCGTTACGCTTCCGAAAATATCAGATGTTTAGTGTAGCATTTCGCATACGAACAGTACAGAAAAAAAAATATGTAAAAAATCCAAAGCATTTGGGTGAGAACGAATAAGTAAGGTTAAGCAATTCCAAACTTTTCATGATGAAATTGCTGGATAACTACTACTCTGAAACCTCCGTTTACGAAGTCTTTTTTTTACGCAGTATTCAATTTACGTCCCTCTTTTCCAAATAACGAGTTTTTTTTTGCGATTATGGGAATCTGGGAAAAACTATGAAATATCCCACAATATGGGTATCTTTGGAATCGGAGTGAGATGTAGGAACCGGAAACTCATGTCTGACGCCATTTTGAAATCCAAGATGGCGGAATCCGGGTCATGAAAAACTGGAAGATACTTTCAATACCCCACAATTTGGGTATTTTTGGAATCATGGTGACGTGTAGGAACTGGAAATCTATGTTTGACGTCACCTTGAAATCCTAGATGGCGGCTTCCGGTTACAGAAAAACTTGGACATTCTGCCATATACAACACAAAATGGGTATTTTTGGAATCGGAGTGTCGTGAAGGGACCAAAAATCGATGTCTGACCCCATTTTGAAATTCAAGATGGCGACTTCCGGTTACAGCAAAACTTGGAAATTCTGCCAAATACCCCACAATTTGGGTATTTTTGGTATCAGGGTGACGTGTAGGAACTGGAAATCTATGTTTAACGTCATCTTGAAATCCAAGATGGTGGCTTCCGGTTACATAAAAACTTGGAAATTCTGTCATATACCCCACAATATGGGTATTTTTGGAATCAGGGTGACGTGCAGGGACCGGACTTGGATTTCAAAATGGCGTCAGACATCAATTTCCGGTCCCTAAACGTCACTCCGATTTCAAAAATACCCATATTGTGGGGTATTTGGAAGAATTTCCAAGTTTTTACGTAACCAGAAGTCGCCATCTTGGATTTCAAAATGGCGTCAGACATTAATTTCCGTTTCCTATACGTCACTCCGATTCCAAAAATACCCATATTGTGGGCTATTTGACAGAATTTCGAAGTTTTTTGTAACCGGAAGTCGCCATCTTGGATTTCAAAATGGTGTCAGATATTGATTTCTGGTCCCTGCACATCACCCTGATTCCAAAAATACCCATATTGTGGGGTATTTGACAATATTTTCAAAAACCTCCTTTTACGAAGTAAATCCCAAATAACGAGTTTTCTTTTTACGAAGTAAATCCCAAATAACGAGGTTTTTTTTTACGCACTAATTCGATTTACGAACCCCCGTTTTGATTCGTAAATGGAGGTTCCAGTGTACTTTAAATTTACACGAAGGTTAATTAATGATTTATTTATTTATACATTCTTTTGATCACCACAAATCCAAGTACATATTACTGTCAGATTACAGAATAACATTAGGGCAGCTGGGCCAGTAGCGTGACCAACATCTTTAGAACCATGGCAAATTTTTTTACAGTCTTCGACAAAGTTTATTTTGTTTTCAAAGCACCAACTTTTTTAATTTTATGTTTATTTCTTATTCCCACCGTCTAGAATGTACTGGATTTTATCTTTTAAATAGATCTTCCTAGGGAGATAGTTTCTTAGGTAAAGATGTGTATTTAATAATATTGAGATATGTGACAGGCTTACATAAAAAAATATCACACTAAAGGCATTTTCACTAGTCTTTACGTATACAGGTGAGAGTCTAGGATTGCGATAATTTGGGGTTAGGATAAGATGGAGCAGCCAGGTGGAAGGAAACCTACGGAGCATTTCGCAATAGTATATTCCTTGTCGGTTTCTTCCAGCTCTTGAATCGCTAACCACTCACGTTGGTGAAGAGTGTGATCTGCATTGAACTGATTTCTGTAATGTTTACGTTCGGTGAATTTTTGAACTAAGCATGTGTTTTTACCAAACCATTATGACTAGTCATCTGCTCTGTTTTTAGCAAACCAGAAGAACATGAATTGTATAAACTAATTATTGACATACGGACTGAACCCAAGTAGTATTACAAGTTTCATCAAGGTTTTTATTTTGTAAGTCCAATTTATGGACAAAAAGGCTGTGATAAAACCAAAATAGTTTTCCCAAATGTTTAAATATTTCTCAGGATATTTATTTCAATGATGATATTGTGAATCCAATTACTTCGAGAACCTGTAGAACATCTGGCTCTAAGAAGAGAGGAAAAATTTGAAAAAAAATTGTAACGAGCGGGGAGAATTGGTAAAAAATAGGCTACGATATTTATGAATGGCCCCTAAGGCATCAAAGTTTTTTTCTTCCAATTAAAAAAAATGAAGGAGCCTGGTGTATACAACTGACTTTTGCTGTATACATTCTGTATCTGACACTTATCAAACATTCACAATCGGTCGGAGAACAAACCAATTTGAAGTTTCACTGCAATCACCATCATGTTTGTAATGAAGTGCAGCATGATTTTCCAATGCAGAAAACATAGCCTGCATTCGGACTAACTTTCAACTCACCCAAATCCACACAGCATGTCTGCTAACACCGGCAAAACAAATTTGAACTTACATGTTAAGCTAATTTTGATTGCCACTCCGTACGTGTGCTGCATTTCACAGAGTAACACAGTAAGATCAAATTGGAGAACACCATCAATGGAGCATGCAGGGACACAGCGTGAAATCCAAACTTCACCGTCATCAGATCGATCGACTGAAGTCACAAGTGTGAACAGCAGAGCTGAGCTAATGTGTACCGGTAGGAAAATTGTCCCACCGATTATCGTTTTCACAAAAGTCACATACCAACAATGTGTTTCAATCGACCAAAGTCACCTCGGTGCCAAAAAGCGACACGCCCCCAATGGGCGCCAGTGCCGTAGCCTCAACTCTTCCGCCGACCACACAATGGCCAAAATCGTACATTGGGTTGGCCAAGCTAGTCAACCGGTTGAGTGCAAATTGCTGCGGCAGAAAATGCCGTTCACCAGGCTAGCACTCTAGTTCAATTATGGCATTTGCCCTGGGGAGTGATTAAACTATTTATAATTAGTACACAAATGGAGAAACTACTGCTGTTGCTGTGTGCCTGAGCAAAATGCCACGCGAGTTCCTCACCATCTGCGAAGGTGGTTTGTTCTACAACACGTTCCTAAATTGGCTCTGGTTGCCGCAATCCTTGTCCGCCTGTATGTTTTGAAAGGGAGAAGGGTGTTGTAATTAAATTTGGGAAAAAGGTCGGACAGAAACTCGCTTTCGATTATTTTAAACTGTGAGTGACTTTATTGATAATTAAGCTATCATCACCTTTTTTTCTGGTGATGAAGGAAACGTACTCGGTCAACGCGACCGACCACATGAAAACACAAGATCGAAGGCGAATAATTAATTTAGAGAGCCAATCGATTTTAATAAGCTGTCATTGGTTTGGTTTGGGTAAATAGCCGACGGCGGATGTCAAAACAACAAATACGTAACCAAGGCTTTCAGCCATAGGCGTGAGGAGGTTGTCTTCTCTTAGCTTAGATTGATTATGACATTACCTACCTAAATATTAAAATTCTTACGAACTGAAAACTAGACACACCCTTGCCTGCCAACTCAATTAGAATACCAGCTTTAATATGGTTCAGTGTTTTTATCGTGCGGTATGACCTTGGTCAAACAACTCCACTGCCAAACTGGACTATATTCCACCTGATTTGTTATGCTAATTAGGAGCCGTTTTTCGGTTGAGTCTCATTTCACATTCCCTCTTTCTCACACACTGTTGGAAGTTCAAAACAAAACAGTTGATGAAGAATCTGAAACCGGGCGGTGCCTTTCGTTATAATTCCGCGCGCTAATCCTCGTCAAGATCAGCTGCCAACGATAAGTCCCAAGCCAGAAATCATACACATACACCCTGACAACACGGTTCAGTGCAAAAGTCAACGACAGGCAAATCAGAGCTCACGGAAAAAATACTCGAGGAAGTGAGACTTTCGCCTCACTAAGCCCTATGTCACTGCGGACTTTATGTGGTTGTATGCTTCTTTACATAAATCACATATCTCTACTTTTCATTTCCACGTCATGGCATCTAGCCATTCATCAATCTTGCTACTAGGTACCTACTATCACATGTATATGCGCCTGCCAGGAGGAAAAGACTACCACTGTGTAGCCTCCAGACAGAAGCACTCACAATAAGGGTTTGAGCTGCCGGATTTACACTGTTGATGCAACCCGATTCAGGCAGACTCGCTCTCGCAACGGCTTATAGGAGGGTCGTGTCATTCAATGTTTCAGCATGAGATTTTCATTGATAAACTGAAAGCTCCACCGCATCAGACTGCATTCGCTGCCAGACTGTTGAGCAGTTCAGTCGATTTGAATTCTCTCTAGTTTCGTTCGTTCGTTCGCAAGTCGAATTAGCTCCGCGTTGTATAGTGACGCTCTCGCTGACCCAGCCATGGGTAAGAAATCGCGCGGTAACGCGAGTGCCGGCTTACCGGGAAAACAGACTCTCCCAGGAGACGGCGCGACCACCGAGCCAGCTCAGAAGAAGCAGAAGAAAACCCCATTGCCCGTCCCGACAGGCGTTGCGGACCCGCAGCCGGGGCCTCCCGGAACTAAACGACCCAGACCTGAAGACATCAGCGCCACCGCATCGGCAGCAAAAAAGCTGCTGAGCAACAATCCGTTCTCCGCCCTGCAGAACGGAGCCCAGCCGCAGTCGGACCCTGAGACGGTGCCTAAAAAAGTTAAGTTGCCACCCTTCTATGTGAAGGGCTTCCCTCCCGGGCTATGGGAGCAGCTGGATTTCTACATTAAGCAGGGCCTTCGCTGCACCATTCAACGGTGCACGGAAGGCTACAAACTGATGGTCTCGGCCGAAAATCACTACAACGCAGTCCAGGCCCTCTTGGACAGGATGAAGCTGGAGTACTTCTCCCACGACGTCGAGGCCACCAAGCCGCTGAAAGTGGTGCTGCGCGGGCTCCACGACATGGACACCACCACCTTAATGGACGAGATTAAGGCGAACGGCCTCAAGCCGGTCGAAATCCACAAGATGACCCGCAGCAAGGCCATCAAGTATCGTGACCAGCTCTACTTGGTCCATCTGCAGAAGAACTCCACAACCGTGAAGGATCTCCATACGACACGCACACTGTTCCACATCGTAGTGAAGTGGGAGCGGTATAAGCCAACCCACCGTGGCGTCACTCAGTGCTCGAACTGCCTATTGTTCGGGCACGGCACCAGGAACTGCCGCATGGCCAGCCGCTGCATCAAATGCGGCAAAAACCACAAGATCGACGACTGCGACAGCATCGAGGAAGCCGCTCCCACATGCGCCAACTGCGGTGCTGCCCACAAGGCCACGAGTAAGGCCTGTCCGAAGCGGGCCGAATACGCCGAGATCCGGAAGAAGGCCTCGTCCAACAACCAGCCCGGTCGCAAGAAGGTCCCGGAAAACAACGCGCAGAACTTTCCTCCGTTATCACCGGTCCAACCACGGCCAATTCCAGTGTTGGCGCCGCTCCCGCTCAACCAACAGTTGGCTGCTGCCCAGTCGGCTGCCGCTGCAGTACCCAGTCAAGCCTCCGGCCCATCGACGGATCCCCCTGCTCCGGGATTGGCCGGTACAACCGGTGAAGCTACAGATGATTCTCCGCTGTCAACGGATGAGATCGTCACACTGTTGGCCCAGGCCATCATCATCAAGCGCACCTGCGCAACAAGAACACAACAGCTCCAAGCTATCATCTCCTTCGTCGCTAATTATGGACCGTGAACCCATAAAGATCGCCAACTGGAACGCTCGCTCCGTAGGGGCGAAAAACATTGAGCTTGCAGACTTCCTCCGCAAGCACGACATCGACGTGGGCCTTCTCACCGAGACTCACCTCAAGACCGGTGACAGCTTCTGGCTGCCCGACCACAGCATTGTCCGGCTTGATCGCACCAGCTCCAGGGGGGGCGGTGTCGCGGTCATCATCAAGAAAGGCATCAAGTACTGCACCCTACCCCACTACCGCACTTCCATCATCGAGGCCGTTGGCATAGAGGTGGAAACATCGACCGGAAACGTCCGGTTCATCGCCGCCTACTGCCCCCGGCAATGTACCGTTAGTAATGGTACAGCACAGCAGTTCAAGAACGACCTTGCCATCATAACCCACACCAATGCCCGCTTTGTAATCGGAGGGGACCTGAACGCCCGGCACGAGGCCTGGCGGAACTACCAGCAGAACCAGAACGGCCGCCTGCTATTCGACCATTCCCAGCATGGTCTCTATTCCGTCTGGTTTCCGGACGAACCAACCTTCACATCACCGACGGGCAACCCATCGACGCTGGACCTGTTCTTGGCAAACACCAGATTAGCCAAGCCGGTTGCCGTCAACGACCTGAGTTCGGACCACCAACCGGTGCTGACCGAGCTGGGCTACAACGTGGCCCCTGCACCGTGCCAGCGGAAGGACTACCACCGAGTCAACTGGGTTCAGTTTCGACGCGTGGTCGACCGCCACATCGACGACAACCCACCGCTCGATACAGTGGATGACATCGACCGGGCCCTGGAGGGTCTCCATCAAGCCATATCCGTGGCTGACGAAGAGTGCGTTCGACGAGTTCCTGTGAGGGGTAAGTTTCAAGCAATTGATTCCCACACCAAACTCTTGATTCGGCTCAGAAATGTTCGTAGACGCCAGTTTCAGCGGACTGGGGATCTGCAGCGTAAATACGAAATGGTCGATCTGAATCGGCAGATCGCTTCCAGAATGGTCTCAATCCGGAACGAGAGTTTCGGGCGGCTCGTTCAGAACCTGGACGACCGTTCCAGACCATTCTGGAAGGTTGCCAAGGTGCTGAAGTCTCACCCCAAGCCCATTCCACCACTTAGAGTCAATGACGAACGGCTTATCACCAACGAAGAGAAGGCCAATGCAATTGGGGAGCACATTGCCCAGTCGCATTTGCTTGGCTCTAAAATCCCAAGTCCACTCGAGAACCAGGTTGCGCAGTGCGTCCTGACGTTAGATGCCTCCCCTTGTGCCGTCCCTCCAGAAGAACGGATTACAGAGGAACAAATTTGCTCAGCGCTGAAATACAGTAAGAACATGAAGGCTCCCGGGTTTGACGGAATATTCAACCTAGCGTTGAAAAATCTCAGCCCGAGGGTGCACTCGCTGCTAGCTGCCACCTTCAACAGATGCTTGGAGCTGCACTACTTTCCAAGCATCTGGAAGGTGGCAAAAATCATCCCGATCCGCAAACCTGGGAAAGACCCTTCACTACCGTCAAGCTACAGACCGATTAGCCTGCTCTCAGCGCTGAGCAAGCTGTTCGAAAAATTGATCCTCAGCCGACTAAACAAGTTTGTGGAGGAACATGACATTCTTCTTCCGGAACAGTTCGGGTTCCGCAAGGGGCATTCCACCAATCATCAGCTAGTGCGGGTGATGAATAACATCCGAAGTAACAAAGCTGTATCCAAGTCCACAGCCATGGCCTTGTTAGACGTCGAAAAGGCGTTTGACAATGTCTGGCACGACGGACTTATATACAAGCTTTGTAACTCTAACTTTCCACCATACCTTGTGAAAATCACCCGTAACTATCTCCAGCAAAGGTCGTTCAGGGTGTCGTTGAATAGTTCCCTTTCGGGACAATTTCCGATCCCAGCAGGTGTTCCGCAAGGGAGTCTGCTGGGACCACTGCTTTACAGCATCTACACGTCGGACATCCCTCCTCTAGGAGACGGTTGCGTGTTCTTTCTGTTTGCAGATGACACCGCGATAGCCGTCAAGGGTAGGATGCCTCGTGAAATTACGAACAAGCTCCAACGATGCCTTGACACCTTTACTGATTATGCCACCACGTGGAAAATCAAAATCAACAACTCGAAAACCCAAGCGATCATGTTCCTTCACAGACAATCATTAAAACTTAAACCGTCTCCCTCCTGTACCGTAATAATGGATGGTACAAGGGTCGAGTGGTCCACTGATGTTACTTATCTCGGGATGTTGTTCGATGAGAAGCTCCTATTCCGCTCGCACATAGAGAAAACCCTAGTTAAGTGCTCCGCCTTGGTTAGGTGTTTGTATCCGCTCATTTGCCGCAGATCCCGCCTCTCAAGGCAAAACAAACTGGCTGTTTACAAACAGATCATAGCCCCCGCGATCTTCTATGCCGCCCCGGTGTGGGAATCGTGCGCTCAGACCCACAGGAACAAAATCCAGGTTGCACAGAATAGAGTGTTGAGGATGATCCTAGATCGTCCATTCGACACAAGAATAGCAGACCTCCATCAAGAGGCAGAAATTCCCAAAGTAGATTCCAAAATTGATGATATGACAACTAAATTTATTCAAAAATGCAATCTTTCTGAACATGCTTTAATAAGCAATTTGTACATAGTAGGTTAAGTGTATATAGTAGAGTAGGTTAGTTTTAAGCTGTAAATAGTAGTATTAAGTAGTTTCTCTTCAAATTCTAAAAACAAAACAAACCAATCCCACCAAGGTGGTCGACCGTGTACTAAGTCTAGGACTAATCCTGTAAAACAAATTTTAAATTTTGCCCATACCTAAAGATGAAGAAAGCAATTAAATCACTTAGTAAAAAATTTATATGGTAATCGTCCAAGTTAAACTAAAATAAAGATCATTTAAACAACAAAAACGCATCAGACTGCGGAGAGTGTAGTCTGCATAATTGAGACGAGTAGGATTATTAGTCCATCAATCAAGCCGAACTGCGCCCCACCAGAGTTCTAAAAGCAAAGGAATGCTTGCTGGTGTATTATCTGTTTCTCGAAGCATCTAACAGCTATGACTACCTTCCGGATAATGGAAGGAAGGTTTCATCCAATAGATTGTGAAACATCATTACTCAAATGGCACGGAAACTAGAGAGCAAAACCCTGTGTAGCCTGTGGTTAAAAAAGCGACGAATGGTTTCACAATGGGGATAAATTAAATCCCCATTTTATAGTATTAGAAACGAATTCTCAAACATCCCTCAAATCAATAAAGATTTTCATTTTCCTAACCATGTTTTTAGAAGTTTAAGCTGTTCAGCGCAATGTTTACTTAGCGTCCTATCATTACGTTATTCGTTATGTAATTTGTGCTAAAAAGGGATCAATAATTTCCATCAATAATGTTTGGCTGCTTAAATCCCGAATTATAATCATCTACGCAGAACGAACAAAAAAACATGAAATTTAATAAATATTCAAGACCTGATACGATCCACACTGTTGCGGGTATATTTTTAGACAGAGGCCAAAGAACGAAAAAATGTGCACAATTAGCCATTCTCCGGAATTTCCTAAACACGCAAACTGCCGACGACTACTCGCTCACTTGGACTTCGAGGAAGATGCCCGGCAGTACGAAATCAGTCTGCGTCGATGAATTCGGTAATAAATGCCTTGCGTGCCGAGACCCATGCGGGCTAGAGACATTACTATGTAGCAATAAGCCGGCGGGCATTTAAAGTATTCCTTTGCCTACCGAATGGCCTGCGCTGGAACTGCGGACCTTGAATGGGCCGGTACTGAAAAAAATTAGGATTTCGACTCATAATTTGATGATTGACTCTGGACGTATATTCGTTTGAAGTTGAATTATCTACAGAGGGTTTCGTACGTTTAGATAACAATTATCGCGACAGGCATCATTTCAAATTAAATGCCGAGAGTACCAACAATAACAACAAGAACCATAGTAAAGTCACGATTTCCGAAAAATTCGGAAGTAAGGTCAGAAGTAGGTTCGAAAGTCAGAAGTCAGAGTTCCGAATTATAATTTAGTTTATAAAGTAATTAAATAGATACATTTATTAATTAGAACCATTATGGAAATAGATTTTTAGATATATTGTCTAAGCTTTATGATGTCATCCATATTTTTGATTCACGATTCATTATTCACCAAACAGACAGACATACAGGTTAACTTTGCATGTCAGATGATGTCAGGTGATGTTATGAAAGCCACTAGTCTGCGAATTTCTATCCAGCAATAACATTTTATCGATTGGTATAAAAGTTCACAGTACATGTTTAGATCCTCTCTCCTTCTGATGGTGTGTACAAAAAGGGCGCGTCAAAGAAACTGTGCACTTTAATGTATAGACATTTAAACCCTCATTTGTCATATTAAAAAATCATGGAATGTAAAGGTTTACACTCTTCTGGTGACTTGGGTCTGACTACCATGACTCTCACATTCATTTCCCAACTCGTCTGATACCTTTTTGCGCCATATCAAAGTGCAGTTATAGTCGATTTTGTAAGTTATAGATGCAAATAATTTACTGCATCTCGTCCTGTAGGATTCGCTACTCTGCCAATGTTAATTACGAAAGTTTATTATGCTCTATCTCAATACCTATAAAAAAATTGTGTTGTGGGGATTTGAACCACTGCACAGAGGAGTATTTGGGTCCAAAAGCTGGCAAAAATTATGTTCATGCACTTTTGAGCTAAGATCAGTGTAAATTGATAAAATAAAATATCATAATTACTTCTTCTTTTTATTCTTCTTCTTATAATTTCTTGGTTTTATTACGTTTTTCTTCATCTACTTCATCACATTTCATGCTTATTACTTATCGCATATTAGCTTATTAAGTGCTGTCAACTTAGTGTTCTTGATGCACTTCCAAATTTTTGAATTGAGAACTTTCGATGCCTGTTCCAATTTTGCATTAGTATAATTGTGTGGCAAGTACAATCATACTCTATGTCCAGGGAGGTCGAGAAATTCCTAACCCAGACCGGGAATCAAGCCAGCCTCCTCCAGAATGGTATTGCTTTGTAGCTGCGCCTTTACCGACTGAGCTAATGAGCAGCGGCTTGTGAGATTCACTGATTTCGTTCGTTTTCACTTTGCATCGATTTTCTTCGTTCAGTCCGATATCAGATGCCAGTGTGGTCGTTACTTAAAGGTCAGGTATTTCCTTTCGGATTGTTTCAAATCTAGGACAGTCAAAGTACATGTCCTCTGGTGATTCCTCCACATTTTTACGTTCCGGACAGAGGGGTGACGTTGGGTGTCCGAACATTTGGAACAAACTATACATTTTGTTTGAATTTACCTAAATTTTTACAGCTATCAAAACCAGACAGCCAATATTATAGTTATTTTAAACAAACATTTCAAAACAGAGCTGGAAAAGGGCCTAAGCACTTTAGAAAACAATTACTTTTTCAATGATTTTTTAGAAATTCAACATCAACATAACACAGCTTTTTCTATACAGAATTCTGTTTGAAGCAACCTAAATGATGGCTGTTTTCATCATACTTTTCTCTCCGTGTATATTCTTATTAAATTCTAAATACATAAAAAAAAGAATATCTCACCATTTTTTAGGCAATACTGAAGTGTTGTGGCAAGCTGGGATTTCCTGGAATTGTCGGTAGTCTCATCAACCATCACTGCTCAACACTCCGCATGCTGCACCTCACCAACCATTTCATCCATCATCATCTTGCCTATGATCGTGATTAATTCATTTTGTGTAGTGGCGGAAACACCGGAGAACACGACATTCTTACTAACAAAACTGTTGAAATTCGGATCATGGAGGGCGAGGAAAGCACATAGGTCTCGGTAGTTTCCACGCTTAGATGATTTATCACTCTCGTCATGCTCCCGAAAGCTTAGTCCATGAGTCGCCAGATAACACATAATCTCGATCAACTTCCACATTCCCTCTCGGTTTTTTTTCTGATCAATATATTGTGATTGTTCCGCTGTACCTCTCGGCCATGATCTATTGCTTCGTCAACTCGAATCTTCCCAAACGTGCGGAAAGCCATTGCGTTATCAATATGATCTCTCGACGCCGCGTGAACTTTGATTGCTGTTGACAAATGACTGAGATCGTTGTATCCTGTTCCACTCCACATCCCTTTGTCACCAGACTTCCGAAACAGCAGACATGGTCAGCAGAATAACTTCTGCAGTTTTTCGGATCCGCAAAGCCATTTCGTTTCATACGAACTCGGATTGAAGTTCCTGGTGATGGTTTTCCCCTTCCTTAAGGTTATCCATCTTAGGTCGGGGTACGTCCAGTTTCACCATCTCTAACTTCTCTTCAACAGAGCGACGGAAAAAAGGTCTGCTTAGTATATCTTCGATCACGTCCAGCTGATTTTCTTCCGGCAATTCAATTTTTTTCTTTTAGAGCTCTTAGTCCAGATATTTTTTTTTCACTTTTCATTGTTTCTTCTTTAAGAAATCTTCATTGAAAAAATAAAAAACAACAACCACATACTACTCTCAACAACAGAGATGCACGAGAGCAATACTCTTTAGCGAAAGAGAGAAGAGCGAAATTTAACTACAAACCACCGGGGGAAAGCCTCCTGGAAAGCTTATCGTTGGTGTGGAAGCTTTCGGTGCACTATGGTAATGAGACGCGTTGGCTACCTATACATCAACGATTTCTTTCATTCGGAAACTAATACATTCAAACCACTACGCAACACGCTAACTTGAAAGTACTCATTAATGAGTAAAAAAAGACCCATTTTGAAGAAAAGTGGCTTAACTCATTAATGATTAAACAATTTTACCCATTAATGAGTATCTGTTACCCATTAATGATTAACAATTTCTCATTAATGGGTAACAGATACTCATTAATGGGTAAAAAATTTACTCATTTAATGAGTTAAGCCACTTTTCTTAAAAATGGGTCTTTTTCAACCATTAATGGGTACTTTCAAGTTAGCGTGAAGTATAATACAGGCCAAAGTGTTCCTGACTGAGAGTTCTGTGTTGCAGGAGAGTCGATAGCTACCAATACATTATCAATTTCCTTCACTCGGAAACTAACACACTGGAAACACTACGCGTGTTTCTGGCGGATATTTCCGTGTTGCTGATACACTTACAGAAAGTTTGAACTGGCGCGCAAGATTTTAACTACGCGTTTTTATAGCTGTTTTTGTAGATTAAAAAAATCAATGTTTAACAGAGCCAGATAAATTTTTGAACCAAAACAAAATGCTCACTGCTGTTTTAAAGAGTCACACTTGACATGCCTGCATGATTTTATGTGTCTTATGACTTGAAGATTATTGAATTATGACTAATGATTTTATTAAATATCATGTTAAGAGCACCTGGGCAGTGCACATGTTGCACATGTGAACGCGACGCCTCTGGATATTGTTAAAAATCTAACACTGCTTGTTGACCCCAAACTCAGCCTACGGATTCTAAATTAGGCCTTATGCATTGAAACGCCATTCAAACGCCATTGAATTCACTTTGGATGAGATAAATGGTCGTTCGGTAGCTTTTGAACTAAAGTATCGTACCAAACCCAGAATTGACTTGTTAACTATGAAATAATGGATTTTTTGATTTTTTTTTTTTCGTCGATCTTGTTTTCCGTGCTGAGCACCAATGCTACCGACGTGCCAGGAAGGCAGCTCCCACACCTGGACTCTACCTATCGACCCATCAACTCATGAACCGGGGACCAACGGCTTTACTTCCCATCCGAAGGAAGGCGTGATCAGAGATGTTATGCCTCAGAACATCCCGGCGGCGCCGACTGGGATTGAACCCAGGCCTGCTGGGGTGAGAGGCAATCACGCTTACCACTACACCACCGGCGCCGTTAAAGGATTTATTTGATGCTTTCTGCTCAATAGGCCCAAAATGGGCGATTAGGCCAAAGTAGATGCACCAGTTATTGCAATACGTTCCGATTATGGTGTGTCCCAGTTATGGCCTATGGAAATTCTATAGGCAATAACTGGACAAAAAATCATAATAGAAACGTAAAAATCTGGTATATCTACCCTATATATGTCAAAAGAGATTTTTAATTTCTTACCCCAAATCCAAAATATACACTAGTTTTGTTGTTCCAACAAGTTTTGTTGTTTGTTGTTTTGTTGTAAATGGTCCATAGAGCTTCCATCCCAGTACATCCCGGGTTTTTTTTTTATTTCTTTTTATTCCCGAGTCCCGTGATCATGTTGAAATCCCGGGATCCCGATTTTTATGTTGAGTAACTTTTACTCTTTTAAAGTAATTCTAGACTTATCTGAAAATGATATTTGAAACCATTATTATTATGGTGAATAATATTCATATCTTCCCTGTTTTGCGTTTATTAAGATTGGTCATTGAGTTTATTGCACACATATTTACAACACTTTTCGTTACTAGCAGTTTACTAAATGGTAAACATACCGATCAAGTATTACCTCCGGTGATGAAAAGACTTTCAATTTATGGCTTCTTCAGAGTCCGTTCTTGTATTGTTATCTCATTAAAATTTGGCTAGTCGTACCTTCTCGGTGCACAGTGGCGGGCTTTCATACAAAAGTCGGACAAAACTTAAAATGTTGCAGAATCTTGCTGAAAATCTCATAATTAGTCAATTTTGGGATGCTGATTGCTTTTTTGACGTCGGAAGTCATAAAAAAGTTAACTAATCCCTCAAAAGTGTGATCTTATCTTTCTGATACCTATCAACTCATTGATTGATTATTTATTATGCTATATTAATTAAAAATATTTTTCTGTTTATTTAGGATGCCTTAATCATTATCCAGGACGGAGATGAACCAGCCCAGGGCTAAAAGTTTTCCTAATAAAGATATATAAAAAAAATATCCAGGACATCACAAACACAATTAAAAAAAACAGTTTTCAGAGTTGGTTAGAAATGCTATCTAACATGAAGCTTTAGTGTGATCGTTTATTAGCTAGAGAATGGTCTTAGAAGAGGGTAGGTAGATAGTTCCGTTAGAGTACGGCAGTATGAAAATTGAATAGAAGTTGATAATGAGTGTCAGTTTTGTTTCATTAAAACTCATACTAACCATTTCAGAGATGTTTTACTCGGGTATTGAGTATAAACAGACAGAAATTATTTTAAAAGAAACCAGCTTAAGGCTAGTTATTTTTATCGTTTTTGGCCGTCCATATACTACGTGCGGAATGTAGGATGGGAGATGTTTGAGTGTATATGGTCCTTTATCTGTTTAAAGATTTGTTCTGATGATTATCCATGCAGCGGTAGAAAGGGTAAGCATTTCTTGCATCTCTAAACAAATTTTAACGTAGTTTGTGAACAGTACCTAATCGAAAAGTTCAGGATTATTTAGTCTATAGTGAAGAAGATAATTATGTTGTTAGGATAATGACTCTTTGTTAACATTTTTTCATAATTCAGAGCAACCTAGGCATGTTTATTTACATGGGAATAATTGTTAGTTTTGTACTCCCCTCCAAAATAAAACCTATTGTGATCAAATTGGGTCAAAATTGAATGTGTAACACTTTTTTATTTAAGTAAGCATTAACTAGTTGGTTTTTTAACATACAAATTATCAAAATCAGCTGACTTAGCAACGTTCGAAGTGCTGTCAAAAATCCTAATGTTATCCAGTAATCACGAAATTTTAATAAAACATTGTGCGAGAAACCTAGAAAAATATAAATATTTAACCAAAATAAAAACATATTTTTTATAGGTTTTGTCCAGGCTTCGGCCACTGTGCAGTGTTTCTGGTAGGGTAATAATGTATTGTTATGAAAAATATCTGCATCGCTGAAACTCCCACCGAACCAAATCCTAGGTGCCCCTCCTTCGTTTAAGGCTAGTTTCAATATGTCAATATGTCTATCGGGGGTATTTTTTCCATTAATTTTTGGGCTTCAATTGTCGAGAGAGTTAATTTTGGACGTGATCGATTTGCTTGGGACCAATAGGCTAGTCAATTAGTGAGCCAATTTAAAATCGATAGTTTCGTATTGATTGTTGGTAGAAGGGCTTTCATGTCTGATGTTTAGCGTCACATTGAATGGTGTCAGAAGAGCGCCAACAGTGGTACGATCTTTCGAAAGTTCGTCCAGATTATTGGCTTCGAAATACATGTTAGATTGTCAAACCCCACCACGAGTTCGGATTGACGGTAAGGAAATCGAAGTGGTCGACGAGTTCGTTTAATTGGGATCACTGAAAAATTCAAAGCAATAAGCCAGGGAATCGTGCTAACTTTGAACTCTGTTGGACATTCTAGTCTAATAAAATTCACCGCCGCACGAAGTGTTCACTATCATCAAAATTCAGGTTAGACCGATAGTTCTACGGTCACGAGACTTGGACTAAGTTCGTTGAGAACCGACACGCCCTTAGTATTTTTGTATACATTCTAGTATAAATTCCAGTACTACACTATGTTTGTTTTGATTCGCTATGAAAGTTTGACAGACAAAATGGAGGGTTTGTGGATTTTCCTATGTTTCGAGGGGTGCATCGATTAGCTTGGTATCGAAGATAGTACCAGAGCTGAGCCAAAAAGTTGAGCTCGTTTCTTCGGGACCTTCTGGTCTTAGAGTTGCCTCTATGGTTATAACATAGAGGTAACTCTAAAGGCCGGCGCACAATGGATAAGTTTTCAGATTTTTTGACAGTTAGCCCATGCATTATCTGTCAAAAAACCCGGAGACTTATGCATTGTGCACCAGCCTTAAGACTAGAAGGTCACGAAGAAACGTGCTTAACTTTTTGGCTCAGCTCTGGTTCTCTCTTCGGTCCCAAGCTAATCGATGCACCCCTCGAAACATAATAAAATCCACGAACCCCTCATTTTATCCACCAAGATCGGTCAAAACTGAACCTACCAAAAATAGGTAAACTGAGTTAGGAGTGACAAGTTGATAAATTAACAACGTTGATCGGATTCATGTCGATGTTGTTCATTTGTCAACTTGTCACTCCCAACACAGTTTACCCATTTTTGGGTAGGTTCAGTTTTGACCGATCTGGGTGGATTTTACACAAATTTGGGTAGTTTTGAAATAGCGTGTAGCAAATCAAAACAAACATAGTGTACACGGTAAGAAAAAAAGTACCCACAACTAAGTTCCTTTCACTCAACACGTGGCTTCAGTGGGGCTAGGTAAAATTAAGTTAAACAAGAAAACTCAATTTTGAGTAATCTTGTTGAGGAATCCATTGAGTAAAAATTACCTAACGATCAATCGAATGGAATAGGTGAAAAATACCCAACGTACCAGCATCCAACCGGATTTCGTTGCAACTTTTTTTGTCACTACCCCCTACGGATACCATACACAAACGATATCATAGATGGTACGACCATACCGCATAGAGTTGGGATGATATCCTGAATTGGTGGTTAGGCGTTTCTTATGTTTATGCGGGATATGTACCAAATTCTAACGAAGACTAATGCGAGGACTCATTGAGCATGAACGGAGGCGATGGAGCACAAACAAATGACAGCGTCGATGGCAGTGCAGGTTGCTATGATTTCCATCCAAAATTAAGTTAAAAGTACCCAACGGTGAAAACATAACGGTTGAGTACTATCAACTGAAAATTGAGTTATTTTTTATTTTGAATCGCAGCGTGTTTTAGTTAATCGGAATGTATCGATAAATTTTTCAGGATATTCTTCGTAAATTACTTTACCCAATACAATGTACTAACATGTATATTTTAAACAACTACGGAAAGTACTAATTCAATCAATAATGTCAAATACTACTTTTTGAGCTTAATGATGATTAACAGAAAATTAACTTAAATTTGAGTTCATCTATTATTACTCAATAGATGAGTAAATTTGACCCATCGCCACTTTTCTGATTCACTCAACGGTAGACCTCAAATGGTAGAACCCAACGGTGAGTTTTTTTAATCTTAATTATGAGTATTTTTTTCTTACCGTGTAGTACTACAATTTCGACTAGAATGGGGTACGTTAATCGATTTGCTTGGGACCAATAGACTAGTCAAGTAGTGAGCCAATTTCAAATCGTTAGTTGCCACAACCTTATCAAACCTTCGGATTTCAAAATTTTAATAAAACCGTTGAATTTTAATCTTACGTAGAACAGTATAAACAGGCGTAAGCCGGCGTCACTTTATCGTAAACAACTGAATTAAATATTGACAGCCCCCTCTATCCTATTACTTTACATAGATTATGATCCCTGCGTTATAACTTTACTGAACAAACGATATTTGGCAATATTAATCAATTTAAATGCATGATGTGAATTATTTGAGTGATGTTTATATTAATTCCACGTGATAACAGATAAGCTTCTACTTGACTCTTACAATAATCCAGGACTCGTACCACCTATGAATTTGCAAGATTTGTTTGAAGCTTAAGATAACCGTATTAGTTATATATCGAAGATTAATACACGATAAAATTCAATAAAAACAATTATTTTCTAAAGTGTGGTAATTTTAATCCATGTCTGAGAGACTTAAGCTCTGCAATAGGCTCAAGGGGTCCTAATTTGAGTGAATTCGGTACGTCCCAAATCTTGCCCAAATCCAAATTCCAGCCCAGAAATGAACCTTTACCGTTACGGATGACATTTTATTGGTGTCAATCTCGATCGAAGCAAAGCTGGCAATAAAATCTAATAAAGAGCCTTAATGTAGCTGCCACATAACTTACCCGTTCAAAAAATAGAATTGTGTCGTCTTCCTTGTGTAGTATAGTAGTTACGGCACGTTCTCCAAGACGCGTAAAATGCGAACCACTTTAGGATAAAGTACCGGCTGTAACTGGTTGTTCTGTCGCTCAACACCTAATGTTTCCCCGTTTGCCACTTCCTCCGTTTTCATTCTCCACGCGTGTCGTTGCTGTCGTATCCAGAAAGTGAAGCGCGCTCGTTGGAAGGTATACCACTGCGGAAAACTCCTTTCCCTTGTATCCGCTGTTGGCACGAACGTGTTTTTAAACGTCTACAAAATTGTATTTTTATTTTCCCACTTCCTCACTTCCTTCCTCCAATTGCATTTTAGTACCAAAACCGCTAAAGAAAATTTACACTAGTCTCTCTCGGAAAATATTTCCCATTGCCCCGTCCGTTCATTCGTCTGTCCCCTGGAAACAGAAGAAAAGCAAACAACGTGAACGAGTGAAGTTAAAAAAAAGCAGCAACTAATGGAAATTTAAACCATACAACACGTTCGAGAGGGAGTCACTGCCTGATGGTGGTCGAATAAACTTTATTGAAAAGAGCAAACGATACTCGAGCTGCAACCCATTTTCCACGGAGGCACTCCTTTCATTGCCCGCCCAATAATACGCCCACCTCCGCACCAGAACGACAGCCAACGATCCAAGTGGTGATATGTGTGTATGTTTCGGGAAGCAGCAATAAATTTAGTTTTTGTCTTATCAGATTCAAACAGTCACACTTTAAAATGTCGTTTGTTGATAGAGCAAGACAACGAAGGAAGGAATGGGTGCCTGAGGAGCAAATCTACGTCGTTTCAGCAGCGTAGTTCTAAAAGCAAATCCGGCTGACAGAACTAGTTTCCGACTTTGCTATCATGGTTTGTGTTGTATCTCCCAAGCGGGAGTTGGTGACACAAAAAAGACAGTTTTGTGGGAAGTTTGGATCGGTTGGTTTCTGGATTTGTTTGAGGAGCGATGAATGGGACATGAGAAGTGATGCGAAGGTCTCCCCTCATGGGAGTTGCGAAGTGGAAGAGAAACTTTTCCCTTTGTGCTATAATATAATGCTTTAGTGAGAGATTTATTTTATTTGGAAATGAGTTACATGTTTGAATATGGAATACCGCTTCTACTCAGCAACGCAGGATGACAGAAAGGCAAGCCGCTTTTCACTGTTAGAACTGTTGTTGTCGACAGCCTCAGACAAGTGGCGAACATGCTCTGTAAATGCCTTCTATTCAAGAGATCGCATGCTAATTGTCAAGATGTCTACTTTCGTCTTAAATTAGAGTTTATACGCAATGTTCCTAGGAGACGTGCTACGAATTTATGATTCGTTAACCGATTGTTGTGGTTGTCGTGGCAGGATGTCATATAAACAAATTATAGTTTGATGAGTATATTATTTACAGTTGGCTTGCATTAAGATTAGTGACATCTCCAGACGGCAAGTTGTTTGGGTTAATTAGTTCATATTAAAAATTCATCCACTTGGAGGCGGAGTCTTAACTGTCGTGAAATCCGAGGTCAAAAACTAATGAGGGTAAGATGGAAACCTGAAGGATTGTTATTGTTTTATAGTCAATAAAATGCAGCATTTTTCTGGTAATATCAGTAGGTTAAACTCATATACCAATTTATGTATGTTGAATCTTAATTACACTTTTGTTGAAAATCATACATGGTCCAAAAGCTCACAACTTTTTTGGTGTGGGTATGGGGGCATGACAGACAATCTTTGAAATTGAATGCTTCTATATTATAAAAACAACTGAACTAATTTTGTGATTATTGTAGGTCATCATGAGGACTCAAGAACACATTGATCATATCTGGATATGTGAGGCATACAGAGCCATATCTGACTCGTAACATGTGACACACATAGTCACATGAGCATTCAAGGACTAGGTCATTAGCGAATGTGGTGAATATATTTTGCACATATGTATATTCAAGGCATTTACAATATTAAGGAAAGCTGAACATAGTTTTCTTATAAATCATTTTTTTTTTCCTTTGGTTTGTTTTCCGTCGATCTTGTTTTCCGTGCTGAGCACCCATGCTACCGACGCCAAGGAGGCAGCTGCCACAGCTGGATCCTACCTATCGACCCATCAACTCATGAACCGGGGACCAACGGCTTTACTTCCCATCCGAAGGAAGGCGTGATCAGAGATTTTATGCCTCAGAACATCCCGGTGGCGCCGACTGGGATTAAACCCAGGCCTGCTGGGTGAGAAATAATCACGCTTACCACTACACCACCGGCGCTGGTAACTTATAAATCAATGGCACTGTCCATTTTCCCCCAATGGTAAACTATTCAGGAATACGCCTGCGTAAAAACAAAATTTAACTACTTATTTTAACAAACAATCTAAAATGAACAAACACAGGTTCATAAAGAATTTAGGGGGAGGCGGGGCAAAGTGAACAGGTGGGGTATAGTGAGCATCCCGCAGTTTGGTTCTGGATCTCCAGCTGCATGAAACAAATCAACTGGTAGTAGGTTCAATATCATTATGTTATTGATCCTACCACCAACCAATTTGTTCCGAACGGCCTGAAGTCCAAGCTGGTGCAAGGGATGCTCACTATGCCTCACCTGCTCACTATGCCCTCTTACCCCTAAGCTTTTCATTGTTTTGATTCTATATAACCGAAGGAATTGCAAATCGAATTGCATCACATCTTCGCAAGAGTTATATTTTGATTGTTTTAGTTTTTATTTTCTCATTTGACAGCTTCCATACCAAGTTGTGTATTCTGAAATGCATCAAATATCGTAAACTAAGAGTGGATGTGACACTCAATAATTCAAAATTTGAGCTGTCAAATTATCGACTGTCCATCTTACAACCACAGTTCCCCTACGTCTTGTGGGAAGTGAAATATTCGAACAAATGGGGGAAATGTATGTATTGTCGGCCTAAGTGTCCCTAAATTGGGCCCATACATAAATTCAGCGACTAAATTTTCAAAAGCAACCAAAAATATCCATTAGTACCTTCCTAATGACGCGTTCATCTAGATACAATTGATAAATAGCAGATTTTTAGCGATGGGCCCAATCTTAGATCCATAGGCCTACATTAGAGCCATTTCCCCTATTTGTACAAGTTGTGCTTCAATATCAATCTCTTTTCTTGTGTTGCATCTTCATTCTTCCCGTTAGCCTCTCAATGCTTCATCCGAACAGGAACTTGTTGTTGTCAAGTCCTTACTGTCTGCAGGACTTAGACGACAGTGAGTCAGGTTCCATTGAGCTGTTTGAACCACCTTCTGTCATTTCGAATGTTGAGCGTTACCACAAGCCGTTAGTTTTAAAAATACCATCGTATCCAGCAGCGGGCAGTGAGTACAATTTTGCACGATGCGATTTCAATTTTGGCCGCCTAAACGCAAAAAGAAAAAAGGCAATTTCTTGATCCCCCTTCGGATGAAATTCATTTGAGCAATCAATTAGATATGCCATGGATGATGAGAATGATCCATCATCCAGGCCATATTCTTATCAACTTTCCCGGCTTAATGCCAAGAAGGAAATTATCCTCCTATTGAGGTAACTACTTTCGATTCCCAGGCTCTTTACACGGAACTTTTGTACTTCGTTAATTTAAATTTTTCACTGCAAATTGGCCGTCGACTTTAATTCCGTGTAGACTTAAATCCTTTTTTACACAATCCAACGCGGTATTTTTTTACGACGATAATGCGGTTTTTTACAAGGTTCTTTCAAATAACAGGGTTTTTTAGGATATTTTTTTAAATGACGCGGGTAAAGTGCCAACGAATTGTAAGTCTTTTCTGAGGAATGGACTTGGAATTTTACTTCCAGTGGGTTCACTGGACAATATGGGTACAATTTTTTGGAACGGGAACGTTGTGTAGAGGCTGGATAATTCATAATTCATGGTGATAATTCACGAATTCAAATTCCGGTTTGTGAACAATGGGTATTTTCGAAACGGGAATGACGTGTAGAAACTGTAAATCGGTAATTTACGTTCAAAAATGATCCAATATGGCATCTGCCGGCTTGTGAAAAACTGTTAAATAGCCAACAATATTATTTTCGAAACGGAGACGACGCGAAGAAAGTGGAAATCAGTTGTTTATGCCATATTGGAATCCAATATGGTGTCTCCAGGTTTGTGAAAAACTATCAAACACCTTACAATATAGGTATTTTCTGAACAAGGACGACATGTAGAGGTCGAGAATCGATGGTTGACGCCATTTTGAAATACAAGATGACGACTTCCGGTTTATGAAAGTGCCACATAACTTTTATGCAACAAGTTTTTAAATAAAGACATCAGAGACATCACAAAATACAATTTAGTTTTAAATTTGATCTCAGACTTTGCTCGGGAATATAATTACATTTACAGGAACTGTGCACATTTAATTTTGATCAACATGTGATATCAGCGAATTGTTTGTTGAATACATGTAGCACTAGAGTTTTTCTAACAAATTATAATGGTACCTAGCATAACTGGAACTGAAACTTACTTTACATAACTGTAACTGGAACATAAGTTGACCAGGTTATCTGGGAATTTAATTTGAAGTATTCTTCTGAATCAAGACATACCACACACTAGTAGTTACAGTTGAAGAGCTCATAACTTAACGTCCACGATGTCCAATTGTGATATGATGAGAATGGAACCCATCATCATTGCAAGGATTACCAATGTCTGCAGATACTTTACCTGCTGTGCAGTTCTGCCTGATGGTTTGTTGCAGCAGGGTGAACCAAACATATCCATTAGTACCATCCCAATGACGCGTTCATCTAGACAAAATTGATAAATAGCAGATTTTTAGCAATGGGGCCAATCTTAGATCCATAAGCCAATATTAGAGCCATTTCCTCTATATGCAACTTGGTTGTCGATTTTTGATAGATACACATATGTTGTCGTAACGTGTAAAAATATTGCAAAATTTAGATGAAAAATAGAAAACTTATTGCTTGTTTTCCCATAAATTCGTTTTTTCCGTGCATCGGTTTTGTGAAAAAGGGTCAGTTCATTAAATGAAACCCAATGTATATAAGACATAATCCTACTCTATTTGATTTATCACACCTCCTTAGGGACAAACATCGAAAGCTGCTGGCGATAATTAGTCAAACCCTTCCCCGAAGAAACCATCTATTACGACGGTAGAAAATCAACTCCGGTAGAAAAACGTTCCTGCCAGTGTTCACCTTTATCTGGACCGATTTTGCTCGTAATTGGAGCAGACAGGAATCCAACTGACTAATTGATTAGACCATCCCCATCGAGTTCCACTAATGCGATATCCTGATTCAATAATCCATCAATTGGAAAGAAACTCCAGTCTTGTTTTCGAAGACACGGGAAGAAAGCATTCATTTGGTTCGGTATTGTTCTTCACGAGTCGCATGGATTTTGGCCCGTTTCTTCTGCGGGCTTCGTATCTTGGAGTCCATCCTAATCAGATTCGTTTGCACCCAGCATTAACCTAATAGCACAGAATCGTACTACTGGCTTCTAATGAAAATCCTCTCACTCCAAAAGCACACAAAGCGAAGCGTCCGAAAAGAACTCAATTTGATTCAGTTTATCAATGGAAGCGGGCCACCCACCGTGCGTTTGAGCCTCGTTCTTGCCCTTACCAGCAGGATGAATAATTCACAGAAGGAGGAATCCTTTTGAGCTTGAGACAGTTTTCTGGTGACATTTTTTCTCCCTCCCCATTCGTGCGTTAGTTGATTCGCTCGAGCTTTTCTTTTCCTTCAGTGGGGACGGCTTAGGACTGAACTTGGGATGATCCAGGCAAGATTTCAAGCATACGCTACGCCAGAACGCGCAAGACCAACCGAAGCTCATTATCCATTTTACGGTCATCACCCACAATTAGACAATTTTCCAGCTCGGTGAAGTTGGATTGTTATACAATGGAAAGAAAACTGTAGCTCGCAGTGATAGCGCGCGGTTTCTGTGTACTAGTTTGAAGCTGGTTTTGTGCTGGAAAAATTTCGCTTAGCGCTCTCATTGTGGACGGACTGCGAAGCCAGACATTCATGGTTCACGATATGCCATCTAGCTTGAGGCTTCTTTGTTTTCACGTATGTAACAATGCATCATGCTTACATTTTTTGTTCGTAGTAACCGAACAATTCCATGTCTGTTGCGAGAAACGACATTTGAAATTTTTGAACCAGTTTTGAAAGGTAAAATATAAACGACACCTACCAGGTAGCTTGCTTGTTGAAGAGCAACGAAATAATCAATGATTTCTATAAAGTATAAAACAATAGGGATTGAAAATTTTACTGCAGGGACAGGAAAAACAATTTTTTTTGCTGGTTAAATCATAAAAAAGATAAGCTGTACCGGGATTTTTTTTTCTCCCGTGCAATATTTGTCGAGGGTTTCAGAATTTTATGAAATATTGCCCACGAGTAGAATTATTTTTTTTTAGGTGTAATGGATCGTTGCAAATAGTCGGCACCGGTTGTGTAAAGTAGTAAGCGTGACTGCTTTCTCACCCCAATGGGTCTGGGTTCAATCCCAGCCGAGGTCGGTGGGATTCTTTTGCGGCATACAAATCTCTGGCCACGTCTTCGGAAGCATGATGTACATTCATAATATCCAACCGCGAAATGTAAGATTCTGTTACAGATTTGCATGAAAAGTATGCAGAATTTGCAATGTTTCGCGATATGAGCAGATTCTGAACACTGTTTGATATATTCATTTTATTTTTGCGATACATAGCGCACACGATATAAACGCTAGATTTGGCAGAAATATTCACGATATTTCATGTAAATTTAAGCAAAATATCGCAAACATTAGCAATGTTGTGTACAAGCTTGTAAGCTATTTCAATTTTTATGCCAACTACAGCTCAAAATTAAACGCGAAGAGATTTTATGCGACAGTTAAAATTCATTTTTTTTGAGATGTGGTCGCCGGGAGGTTAATAAAATGATTTTTAAATTTTTATGTAAGATTTCTTTTAGAACAAAGTTTGTTTCCCCAAATGTATTGCTTCTAGAAAATCATTTCCTCATGTTTTATACAAAAATAAGCATTCTAGAAAAACTTGGTGGTTGTACTGCAGCAGAAACTGCTATTACATTTCTTGTATGAAACATATGCAGATAATGTAATAATTCCAATCTAACATTGGATGTAAGATAAATTTGTTTTGTGTGTAGTGACATAAGGCTCATCCTCTCTAGAGAACTCTCTATGGAGCGAATTTTTGCATGGCCCTTCATTCACAGCATATTGCTTAACTACTGCATTGATTCGCTTCCAACAATGTTTACAACACGTATTTGCATCTCTTGGTGCTAAAAAATCAGATTCCATCATCGTAGTTGCTGGAATTCAGGCAGAATGTCAGTTCATCACAGCAAAATGAACAACAACGAAAATTTCACGAAATAAATACAGTTTGGCGATAAAAGATCAACACAATGTTCGGATAAACAATTAGCACACCGAGAAGCCTGATACATATACAATTTTTCAACACTTTCATCTTCATATTAAGTTCTCGTTATTTTATATTTTGATCATTTAAGTACAGTTCATAATACTCTAAAAATAATCAGTTTTGGGAGGCAGTCCTCATCGGATGGAACAAATAACAAAGTAGCATAATTTATAATAATCGTAAATTAAACGAGACCGATTAACCGACTTTGTCGATATGTAATGATGGTCGACAGATTAATAAATTAATAGCATTAATCAATTATATCCCGACACCGATATGCAAACATGTGTAACAATCCCTTTTGTTACGCCCGCTCAGCCCTCAAGTGACTCTAACCACACTCTGGATCGGCTTCTTTCCGCCGAGGTTTGCGAAATAAGAGGAAAAACCAAGACACATAATTTGCTTATGGACGGTGATTTATTGCTATTTTGGCCCAAACGGTCCCTAACAGCCCTATCTTCTCCTATAAAGAATATTACTCACGATTTTAGTTTGTGTGCGGTGTCAGTGTCGGGCCCGTCGATAAACGTTAGCTGGCTGGTTCCGTCACGGCTGGCACGAGGACTTCGTGCCTGGTTGGATGCTACGGACTTTTATCTCCTTCCTTGTCGTTCACGCCAATCGTGCCGAATGCCCCGATTGCGCTGATCGCGTCCAATAAGCGGATCTGGCTTCTCCGAATCTGGTGGGATGGTTGCGCCAATCGTGCCAATTGCCCCGATTGCGCCGTGTACGTCGAACGGCTTATTGTGCAGATTGCACTCGTCTGGTTCCCCGGGACGTAGATGGTTCCAAGTCGATACGTGTTACGACAGTTTTATTCAAATATAGCAGTCGATCGTTGGTCACAGAATTTCACTTGTTTTGGTTTTCTTCGAGAGCTAAGGTCTGGATGCTTTTCTGGTGCTCAAGCAAGTGACCGAGCCTAAAGACTTCCAATCCTCGGGAACTGGCGAATAGGCCTTTTTCTGTGGTTGTTGTAGGTAGCAACCACCCATCAGGCAGTACTGCTACCATAATTACCAGCGTTTAGGGGTGTACTGTGGGTGTGTTGTGTTTTTGAGGCTGTGTACAATACCTTCACAGTGTGTTGTGTTTTTTTTTTAATTTAGTCGGTAGCCGTCTTTTGCCTCCTAGATTAATTTTGCATGATACCTAGTTTAATTTATTTATTTGCATGAATTTTATTATTTATAAAGCTTTTGTATTTATTATTATAGTTTGAATTAAGTCTCTATCTAGCTAGCTAAGGTTTTATTTATGATTTTTCCTCTATACACATATATAAAACCCCATTTGTGGATAGAATACTCTGGACTGAGTGAACGAACGGAGTGACTTGTCACACATGGTTCAATTTTTCGGTAGGAAAATATGCCATGTAAAGCCTTCTATTTACTTTGCATGACTAATTTGTATGATTCTAATATTGACTTATAGGAGAATTATATATTTCTGCCAACTGGATAGAAATATTCCCTACCCTGACAACGCACGTTTGATAATGTAAGTCGCAATACGGTTGAGAATGAGCCCAATCCACTTGATACCCTACCCATTTATATCAACAAAAAGAGCAATCAACAAACACCTAACAACAGCCATCTTTACAAAAAAGTAAGTAGACAATGAACTTGCACAGAAGAGAACCTCATCATCTCCCATCATCGTAAAGATGATCACATTTACACAATGTTCAACAACGATTGACAGTCACGATACATCCATGGAGAGGGTGTGGGCTACATCAAAATGATTAATGACACAGTTCCTAGCCTTTCCCCGTAGCTGGATGTTGAGCAGTACCTAGCTACTGACAGAGTTTTGCCTGTAGGCAATGAGGCTCCAGCAGCCTTACTGCCCCCCTCTACCTTAGACGCTAATGGTGTGAATGGCGTGTAAGTGTTGACACGCCCCACCTTTCCTTCTTTGCCCACACAATGGTAGTGAAAACGAGCGGCCGTTTATTCAATTAATTTGTTCTCGCTATCGCAGGACATCATCTGTTAGATACTGTCGGAGAAAGCAATGCGAAAGCAAATATTTTCATTGTGATGTCTCTGTGGTTGGAATCTGAAGAGACAAATTGAAAAATCGAATCGACCACAGAAATCACAAAAAAACGAGATAAATAAACGACCAATTTCCGCTTTTCAGACAGGTGACGATTGGGCCATGGTTGGTAGTAATATTCCTTTTCCGTAGAAACGTGGTTCAGACAAGCGGATAGCAGCTACTTTCCACCACCATTGATTGCAAGGCACGTGCTCCCACTTCGAGAGCAGTCTGTAGACAAACAAAATGAAACAGAAGCCTCTCAGTTGAATGTTTAGTCTTTGTCGTCTTGAAACCGCTTTGGTTTGATGCGCATTTCTACACCCTTGAACGATGGTGCTAGCTAACCTATGCAAACGATGTAGATCGCATTGGCTTTGTTGTTTTAAAATGCGGAGCTTCCAAGATGCGGCGAGTGATGTTGTGATTTATTTCTAGTTTATACTGGCGGTGTTAAGATATTTACATATGAATGTACATAAGTTTGTTGACAGGGTTCGGTGTGTTTACGTTTAATTTCATAAGATGCACTACAAGTGCATTTCCGAGTGATATTTGATGTTATGTTGAGTGCACTAATTTCAATTAATGCATGCGCACGCTTTGCGTAAAACCATTCAATGTTACAATGAAAGGTGATACAAAATGCTCGAAAGCTTCAAGATCGCTTATTTAAATCCACATTCTCCCAAATTTGTTTATCGGCATTTGCTTTAAAAAATCAACGGAATTTATTAAAAAGTATTCACAGGCGATTTTTTCGGCTATGGTAGACTCAAAATCAGCGAAAACGGGTTTTGCTTCTACACCTGATGGATTCGATTCACTATTTAAATCCGGTTATATATATTAAAATGCGTTTTTGCTGTGTTATTAAGACCTGTTTGGTTATGTTTTGGCATTCAGTATGTATGAGGATAGAAACAACCCTGTCGGGTAAGAAAAACTTGTAGTTGATTTGATTTAGGTTTGATCCCGTTAACGTTTGCTGTGAATTGCTGCAAGAAAATGTGCGGAAATAACGGGAAAAAACTTTTTCAGAAAGGCGAACCTCAACTCTAGCCAGGATACAAATTCAAACGTTTACACTGGGCAACAAGCAGACCCAATCTTGATACCCGATTCAGATTGGAACTGAGTCCAAATCAAATTCGCTATAAGTCAACCCCACTTTACTTTATCAACGGCGCCGGTGGTGTAGTGGTAAGCGTGATTACCTCTCACCCCAGCAGGCCTGGGTTCAATCCCAGTCGGCGCCGCCGGGATGTTCTGAGGCATAACATCTCTGATCCCGCCTTCGGATGGGAAGTAAAGCCGTTGGTCCCCGGTTCATGAGTTAATGGGTCGATAGGTAGGGTCCAGGTGTCGGAGCTGCTTTCCTGGCACGTCGGTAGCATTGGTGCTTAGCACGGAAAACAAGATCGACGGAAAAAACAAACCAAAGGAAAAAAAAAAAAAACCCACTTTACTGTTGCAATGATGTTAATTCAAACGTTGCAGTTATAGAAGAGATGAACCAGCCTCTCGCTGAAATGCTCTCTAATAAAGATCACCTAACCTAATAGTTAGGCCCTCGTTTGTATGATAATGAATTCTAGGGTGGTTCTTAAATATTATCATTGAAATCAAAAATTTAAACTTTTTTTGTACGACGAAAATAATGTTTACATTCTCCGGCAAAAATAAAGCTATGCTAATTTCAAGCAAAATTGTTTAATTTTTTTTTTGTATCTCTTGAATTGACCGATTTAGAGCAGTTTACCTAAATTGAGTTAGGGTGTCTCTAAAAATACAGTTTTTATATCAAGTTTTCCTATTTCAAATTTCTCAGCAAAGGTGTCTCAAATAACTTTCAGATCTTTTGAAGGCGCAAATGTTTGCTTCAAAGAGCTTGTCGATATCTTTCGCCGATCAAGAGTTATTGACGTTTTTCTATGCCCTTTTCAAATGTTAATATCTCTGAATGGAAAAAAAAAAAACAGTTGTTACGGCATTTGAAAGGGCGTGTGTTATTCTCAAGAATATAGAACAAATAGAGGTATGTTATGTTTTAAACTTGTATACAATCAGTTTGAATTTATAAATTTTTTTACTAAAATTAGGGTTATCTTTTTTTAGAAGAGATACCGACAACAATTTTGCATGTAAAACGTGAGATTACTTTCATGAGAAATTCGAACTTAAAAAGTTATCTTCAAAAAATTGTTTTCATAGGACCGCTCTAATTCAAAATTTAAATAAAATATGCTAGTACATTTGTTTCAATTTGGACATTTAGTGTTTTCGAAGAAGTTTATGTGCTTAAAATTTGTCTTTTTTTGTGTTTGCAAACGTCAGGGTTGTCCTCAAATTAGAGGATTTTTAAAAACTAACTTTTATGTTTTACAAAATAAAGAAATGTGTTGTTTAAAAAAGTTGTAGCCAAGTTAATGACAAGAAACTTTGTCGAAAATATTTTTTTCTATCTCTCGTTTAAGAGTATTTAAAAAAATAGTTTTTTAGCATTAACTTTTTTATTTAAAATTTCTCATGAAAGTCAACTTCCAGAGGCTTTTGAAGCTAATATGAATGTTTTATATGAAAAAGGTTTTCTGTATCTCTTTAAATAAAAAAAGCTATACCCAATTATAGTAAAAAAAATGAGTGAATTCAAATTGATTTTACACGTGTTTAAAAATAACATACCTCCATTTTGTTGCTGTTGAGAAGACACACAGACTGGAGTGTAATCGGAAGATTGAAAGGCGTTAAAAGTAATAATATAGTCGTTTTTCGACTCAATATTTTATCGTTATCGGTTGCTCAATTCGTCAAGTTTTGGAAAAATTTGATAGTTATTTGTGCTCCACCTCGTAATTTACCTATAAATTGATATTTTTTGTGATCGATACGAGATACCAAGCAACCAAGCCATTATTGTTTTTGTATTCGCAAGCCCGTGAGCGGGTAGTCGCAGCTGCCAGCTATTGTTCACAGTGACTGCTCTACTGTGCAATGTCTGCACACATCGTATCACATCGGAAGGCGATCGCATCTACTGTTTTGGTGGTTGCGAACAAATTTACCATTCGAAATGTTGTGATATGACTACTGCTGCTGTTGGCGCTTTGAAATCTAACGTAACGTTGAAATACTTCTGCTTCGATTGTAGGAAGAGACAGATTGGTCTGAACGACATCTCGAAAAAGTGCTCCGAGATGTTCGAGAAAGTTAACGGCTTTGATGCAACCGTCAGAGATGTCGAATCAAAATTGATGGCGTCCTTGAAAGAACAGCTTACATCATTCGAAGAACGTATCGTTTCATTAGTACAAAGCACTTGCAGTACCTCTGATTCGACGGACGCTGAGAACCAACGGACGTATGCTGATGCTGCTAAAGGTGATGGTGACTCGGCTCCACTGGATTCAACAGATTACAAGTCAGATTCGGCTGCCACTAAGGGTACTGATCCTGCTGCAACGGCGCCTAAAGCAGGATCATTACGTTCGGGAAATATTCGTAATAAGAATGATACCGATTCATCCAAGAGCGGTGGAGACCCCACCTCCAAGAAAGATGAAAACAAAGCTGTCATCCCAGAGCAGGGTTAGTCTAAACCAAAACAGACGAATAAATTTTAGCATAGTGTTGTCTTCAGGCCCAAACAAAAACAGTCAGCTGACGTCACCAAACTAGACGTTTGCAATAAATTTAATCCTGTTTCCTATGCTGTTAGGGATATTCACTGTCGAGATAACGGTGAGGTGGTCATCAGATGTGGATCTGATGCACTTGCTACCGAAATGGTGCGTGTGGCTCGTGAAACGTTCCCGAACAAGTACGAGGTTAACACTCTGAAACCACTGAGACCAAGAGTAAAAATTGTTGGCATTTCGGACGATACTGACAGCAGCAATTTAGTTGATCTGTTAAAAAAACAAAACCGCCTACCTGATCTGACTGAATTGAATGTTATTTGAACACAGAAGATCGAAAACGCGTCTGATGCTTCGTGTGTGGCTGTTTTGGAAACCAATGCTGTAGCTTTTGAATTGCTGATGAAATCGCGATACGTAAATATTGATTGGGAACGCTGCAAGGTTTTTGAAGTCGTTGATGCTATGCGTTGCTACAAATGTTCGCAATTCGGCCACAAATCATCTTGTTGCCGTAACGAATTATGCTATTCTAAGTGCACCGGAAAGCACAACGTCCGTGAGTGTTCGGCTCAAACCGAACTCTGTGTCAACTGCAAGGAGACAAATCTTCATCGTAAGCCAAATGAAGATCTACTCGACGACGTACACTGCGTGGAGCAGCACCTGTCCGCTACACAAGAAACGTTTGGGAAAGGCTTAGCCTACTCCAGCTAGCAACCAGAAGGATATGTTGATGTGACCAGCAGAACGGAATCAGATTGTACAGGTAAATCTATTTCAAGTATATGTCCTGCCGAAGCGGGATTGGATCCTACACTTTTCAATAGTGCATCAAACTTTCAGAATGGTCCATCACAATTATCTCAACTTGCCTTCGAGTCCACCGAAGATGAAAACTGTTTTCACGACCTGGGATTACTTATTCAGTCAGCTAAGGAGCTAGAAGCACATCGAATGTTAACGGATGCCACCATGTCTGACCTACCTTCATATGCGTCCAAAGATGACACCTGCCGTGATGACTTGGGATTATCTTTTCTGTCAGGTAATAAAATAACGGGTATATGTCCGAAGCGTCCGTAGATACATAGTCAAAGTGATTTCTTTTTTTCACGTTACTGATGCTACCCCGTCTGACCTGCGCGCGGATCCGACGAACGATGGTATCACCGTCCAGAGAGAAGATGGTTCTGCTTCACACCGAAACTCAACGAATGACCCCACAACCCCCTACAAGCTACCTTCATCCAATGATTCATCCATGGATTTAAATTGTACTGTTGAAACAATCCGGTCAGCTACGGTTAGTGACAATTTGCAGATACATTACCAGAACGTACGAGGTTAACGGACGAAAATCGACGACGTCTTTCTCGCTGCTACGGAATCGCGTTATGCTATCATCGTGCTTACCGAAACGTGGCTAAATGAGCAAATCTTCTCGTCACAACTATTTGGAAACTCATACACCGTTTTTAGAAACGACCGCAGTCAAATGAATAGTCGAAAATCTCGTGGCGGTGGGGTACTGATCGCTATTTCATCTGATCTGAATTGTTGTCTTGACCCTACTCCAGTCGATGCGTCGCTTGAACAGCTTTGGGTAAAACTTAAATTACCTAACTGTTCCGTTAGCATTGGAGTCATTTACCTACCACCGGATCGTAAGGCTGATTTGAGTAGCATAACGAATCATGTCGAATCCATTGGAGCTGTGCTTACACGTGTTGGTGCAAACGACCACGCACTTCTACTAGGATATTACAATCTCTTCAAGAAACGGTCAACCAACAGTAGATGTTTTGCAATCTAACATCTCTGTCGCTTGTGCTGCATTACTCGACGGATTTAGTCTCCATGGCGTAACACAAACCAATACAATCGACAACCGAAATGGTCGCCTCTTGGATCTAGCTCTGGTAAATGATACGACACTTGAAAGATGGTCGATATCAGTGGCTACGGAACCTATTCTATTCTCGATGCTGATCACCCTCCGTTAACAGTCGAAGTCAACGTTTCTAGAGGTTTCCATTTTGAGGACTTTCCCGAAGATCCAGGTTATACAGACTGGGCACATTTGGACACTTTCGGAGATGTGGACGATACCGTTGATCGCTTCACTCGGATTATGCATAACATCTTTGCTGATTATGTTCCTTTGCATAGGCCTAGCCCGAAGCCAGCTTGGGGGAATGCACATCTGTGACATTTGAAGCAGCTGAGATCGAGAGCACTTCGGAAATACTGCAGATCTCGTTGAAAAAAAAAATTGGGAATTTGTTTTACATCACATCTAAACCGTATATTTCAAGCGTTTGCATTACTTCTTAGCCATGATTTTTGACAATATTGTATAACAGAAGCCAAAAATGTCAACTTTATTATGTGTAACACTCGGGTTATCAACAAGACATTTCACGCATAACTGTGATTTTTGAGTGTTGATAAATTCTGGGTAAACCATCAAGCGGAATACCATAAACGTAATAGTTCTTATAAAAAACAATTGCTAATTTCGATAGTTCCTCCTTATTCAAATATAACATGACAGAACACGAAACCCAAATTCATTTGAAATAACATCTTTGTGAACTCAGTTACTCAACAATTGCGCGTGCTTCAAAAAATCTAACTTGACGTATGGAGAGGAAGGAGCCAAAATAAATCTTGGCTGAACATAAAATCAACAAACAACAAAACAAAAATACAAAAAAAAAGTACTTTTGTCAATTTAAACCTAGCTTTGTGTGTGCTTAAAAAAATAATCATCACGTATGAATACAGCAAGGACCATAACTTTCAAAGGACGGTATCAAAATTCAACTTAGCAGAAAAGGAAACCCAAATTTCTAAAAATATACTTTTCGAATTACAAACCCCATTCAACCTTCACGTATGGATTCAATAAGGTCCACTCAATAAAATAAAATCTTATTTTACAAATATATGAGCCGAAATGCAATTTGGCAGAACCGAAAAAACAAATTTCTATAAAAATTACGTATGGATTCAGCAATTTTATAAAATCCACGACTATTTTCAAGGAAAAGCGCTGAAATTCAACATGGCTGAACTGGAAACACAAATATCTATAAAAATATGTGCTTTTGAAAATTTAAACCCATTTTTCTAATCCCAACCAGCCAAAATCCAACTTGGCTGAGCAGGAAACCCGAACTTTAATCAAAATACGCATTTTTGTGAATATAAACTCGGTTTTCACAAAAATTAAAAATTTAAAGCTGACGTATCGATTCTTTTTCTTTCCTTTATTTAACGTCGGTTTCTGTTCCGCAATCTAGTGCCAATCACCGACGGACATCGGTTGCCACCCATTGATGGCAATCGAATGTGCAGGAAGGCAGCTTCCACACCTGCGTAGGATATCGCACCTATTCAACACACATGGGCCGGGACCAACGGCTTTACTTCCCTTCCGAAGGAAGACGTGACTAGAGATTTTTATGCCACAGAAAAATCCCACCGACCTCGGCTGGGATTGAACCCAGACCCATTGGCGCCAATGTCCATTCTATAAAATCCAAGTCTATTTTCCAAATATCGGAGCCGAAATACAACTTAGCAGAACAGAAAATTAAAGTTTCTATGAAAACACGTACTTTTGTGACTCGGTTTTCTTAAAAATTGAGAAATTCAGCCCTCATATATGGATTGAGAAAGTTCTAGTCTAAAAAACAAACCTATTTTTCAAATATAGGATCCAACGACTGTCCACTATAAATTGGCAACAGATTCTGGATGGTGTTTCTGTCAACGCTATTGCTGACCAATTCTACGACAATCTGTATGAAACACTCTATGCGCGAGTTCCTCCCCGGAGGCGTGTTACGAGGTTAACCTCAGTGCAACCCTGGTGGAGCCCTGAGCTACGTAATTTGCAGAACGTATTGCGTAGGTCGCGCAAATGCTATTTCAGTACCAGAACCAACGAGAGCAAAAATAGTCTCCGATTAAACGAAACGAGATACAACGGACTGTTGAAGTCTAGCTATGGGGAGTACGTCCAACGAACGCAAGCGAATCTGAAGCAGCTTCCATCGGCGTTTTGGAAGTTCGTGAAATGACAACGGTCTGGTAATTGTATTCCGAACATAGTTGAGTTTAACGAGATAGCTGCTAGCTCCCCTGTCGATGTTGCTAACTTGTTTGCGAGCTTCTTCCAATCAGTTTACAACACAAATTCACCACCTCTAAATCCTTCAAGTTTCGATCGCATCCACGAGTACAACCTGAATATCCCAACGTTGCGCTTCTCACCGGACGACGTTATGGAAGCCTTGAATGACCTCGATGTTTCTAAAGACCCTGGGGTAGATGGTATTCCCCCATCTCTGCTCAAATATTGCGCACGCTCACTCGCTTCTCCAAACTCCTGCATATTCAACTGTTCGCTGAGCGAAAGATCTTTTCCCAATGTTTGGAAAACAGCTTCAATTGTGCCAATCCATAAAGCGGATCGAAATCGAAACCGAGCTGAAAACTACCGTGGAATATCAATTCTCTGTTGCATTAGCAAGGTCTTTGAAACCTTAGTGCACAATTCTCTGTACAATGTGGTTCATCCTATAATATCGGAGTTCCAGCATGGGTTTGTCCAGCACCGCTCTACTACTACAAATTTGCTGTGCTACACTAATACTCTGTTTCGAGAGCATGAAGCTCGGCGACAGGTTTACTCCATTTACATCGACTTTTCAAAAGCATTTGACACAGTGCCACACGTGTACGCTACCGAAAAACTAAGAGCTATTGGATTCCCTACTTGGTTAGTTGAGTGGATTCTCTCTTACTTGACCGAGCGCCATTCCTTCGTTTCGATCAATTCTGCACGCTCGAAGGCCTTTGCAATTACTTCGGGAGTACCGCAAGGAAGTGTGCTCGGCCCAATGCTGTTTGTCCTTTTCGTCAACGATCTGTACCTTCAGATTTCTTCATTTAAGCAAATGTTCGCCGACGACCTGAAGATGTTCAGAGTCATCGCGACCGTTCACGACTGCCTCGCCCTGTAAAATGACATAAATGGGCTACTCCTATGGTGCCAAGAAAATGGTATGAGTGTCAACATAGGAAAATGCACGGTGATATCGTTTTCCCGTCGGAGCACCACCGTCAACCACGAATACACAATTGGATTCGTATCATTAGAGCGTGTTACCTCAATTTGTGATCTTGGTGTTACTATTGACTCGAAGTTAAGATTCAACGAACATGTTGCACTTGTCACGGCTAAAGCTTCTACGGTTCTTGGATGCATTCGACGCTATACGTGGCAGTTTACAGACATTTTTGCACAAAAAGCATTGTTCTGTACTTTGGTACGTAGCATCCTGGAATACGCGGCCTCTGTCTGGACACCTTATCACGCATCGCTGATCATCAGAGTCGAAAGAATTCAGAAGGTTTTCATTCGATTCGTGCTGCGCAACCTTCCATGGAACGACCCGCTAAATCTGCCTGACTACACTGCACGCTGTATGCTGATTGATTTAGAAACCTTTCATGCTAGGCGCACAAACATTCAGCAACTAGTTATTTTTGACTTACTGCGTGGCAATACTGATTGTCCTCAACTACTACAGGATGTCCCTCTATACGTTCCACCCCGACAGTTGAGGAGCTCACAACTTGTCGCTGTGCCGGCTCACCGGACTGGTTACGGTTTCAACAATCCATTCGACGCTTGTCTGCGAGCTTTTAACGATACTAACGAGGATTTCGATTTTGTGATTAGCAAAAGTACTTTTAAAAATAGGATTAAGAATATTAGGTGTACGATTTTTATTTTTTATCTAAGATGAAACAACAAATAAATAAATAAAATTCAGTTCGGCAAAACAGAAAAATTAAATTTCTATGAAAATTCCGTAAAACGGGGTATCTTTGATAATGCGGGTAACTTTGATAGTATAATGAAAAGATTAAATTTACTCGTTGCGCTTTTTCCAAATTAGAAACATTGGTTCCATATTGTAGCTTCGGGTATTTCCGTTGATATTGTTTATAAATTTTATATAGTATGTGTTACATATTTTACAAACATATTTAAAAACAATTTTAGTGTTTTCACCTGTTTTAAAAAGCACTCAAACCATCACTTATGAAATGTTTTTACGATATAGCCATCACAAATTCAATGTGGTATTCTTATTGCTTATTATGTTGTCTGATTATATACTCATTCAAAGTTTCATATTTAAAGAACTAAATTGTTCTAGTTTCAACCATATTTTTCTACATTCATCGAGTATTATCAAAGTAACCCTAAATCAAAAAACTGAAGTTCGGTCACAAAACTAAAAAAATAGTACAAATTCTTTAATTTCCTTTAAATGACCCTTGGATCCTCAGTACTTGTTTTAACAATATAAAATTTGAAAAACATTCATTGCTCTAAATATTATTTAGAATTTACTTTAAAAAACTATCAATGTTACCCCGTTTTATGGTACCTACTTTTGTGAATATTATTATATTTCATGTACGGATTCAGCAAGTTCCATTCTATAAAATCAAAGCACAAATTTCAAACGATAGAACCGAAATCCAAACTGGCTTAAAAAAATCTACCATCACGTATGAACTCACAAAGGCCTATTCTATAAAATCCGAGCCTGTTTTTCAAAGGACGGAGCCGAAATCCAGCTGGTCAAGAAACCCAAATTTCTATAAAAATACGTACTTCTGTGGATGTAAGCCCAGTTTTCTCAACAATTGTGCTTGCTTAAAAAAATCTACCATCAGGTATGAACACACAATTGACAATAGAAAAATTTGAAATTTGTTCCGGCATTATTGAGAATAATATACGACTTTTTAAGTGCCGTAAAAACATCTTTTTTATAGTTGAAGATGCTAATTTCAAATAACAGACTGTAGTGGTAATTTTTATACGATAGATGGAGTAGATGAAAGCATAGAGTTGATAGTTCCGTTAGAGTACGGCAGTGTGAAGATTGTATATAGATATTAGACAAGCGAGCTAGGACAACTTTTAAGGAAGGCACAAATCGGTTTTTTCATCTCTCTTTACCAAACTCCCCCTTTGGAGAGGGATGGTGAGGGGTGTCTCGCCCCCCGCCACCACTGGCAAAAGAGATGAAGACCGACCCGCTCATGTACCAACTGTGTGTTTGAAACAGTTCTACCGATTTTTTACCGCACTTCAGTTGTTATTTGAAGGAAGGCATCCAGTCGTAGGTTTGGAAATTTCAACTATTGTTATGTTTTTATATCTCTGGTGGATATTAAAATTTGAAAAGAGTATATTTTTAGTAGAAAAACGTCAATAACTCTTGATCGGTGAAAGATATCGACAAGCTCTTTGGAGCAAAAATTTGCGTCTTCCTGTTATTTGAAGACACCTTTGCTTAAAACCCTCACTCAACTTAAGAAAATTGCTCTAAGTCGGTCAGTTCAAAAGACACCTTTTTTACCCTTCTTACAAAGAAGGGTATAGATATCACTTGAAAAACCAACTATCGATCCGAGGCCCGGAGGGCCGAGTGTCATATACCATTTGACTCAGCTCGACGAGATCGGAACATGTCTGTGTGTGTGTGTGTGTGTGTGTGTGTGTGTGTGTGTGTGTGTGTGTGTATGTGTGTATGTGTGTATGTGTGTGTGTATGTAACGAAATGAATGCGCTCACGTTTCTCAGCAACCGCTCAACTGATTTGGACAAACTCGGCGCCAAATGATAGGTCTTAGGGTCCCATTGAAAGCTATTGAACGGTTTTAGAATCGGTGAACCGGTTCCGGAGATATGGCTGGAATAAGATCCGGTGAATATGGACCTTCACGCTGGATTTAACGGAAAACGTATCAAAACCATCATATACCATTCGACTCAGCTCGACGAGATCGGAACATGTCTGTGTGTGTGTGTGTGTACGTGTGTATGTGTGTATGTGTGTGTGTATGTAACGAAATGAATGCGCTCACGTTTCTCAGCAACCGCTCAACCGATTTGGACAAACTCGGCGCCAAATTATAGGTCTTAGGGTCCCATTGAACGCTATTGAACGGTTTTGGAATCGGTGAACCGGTTCCGGAGATATGGCCGGAATAAGATCCGGTGAATATGGACCTTCACGCTGGATTTAACGGAAAACGTATCAAAACCATCATATACCATTCGACTCAGCTTGACGAGATCGGAACATGTCTGTGTGTATGTGTGCGTGTGTATGTGTGTATGTGTGTATGTGTGTGTGTGTATGTAACGAAATGAATGCGGTCACGATTCTCAGCAACCGCTCAACCGATTTGGACAAACTCGGCGCCAAATTATAGGTCTTAGGGTCCCATTGAACGCTATTGAACGGTTTTGGAATCGGTGAACTGGTTCCGGAGATATGGCCGGAATAAGATCCGGTGAATATGGGCCTTCACGCTGGATTTAATGGAAAACGTATTAAAACCATCATGCGACACATCAAATTACTACAGAATTCAAAAATAAGATCAATGCAAGTCGTGTTAAGTGTTCCAGACCACATTGGACACACTTGGACATGTTCCGGGTACCCCGGGGAAGTTGCTTGAATATGAATTGAATTAAAACCCATTAAATCACATTAAAATACGATGATAAGGTGATTGGTAGCCTCACCAAAAAGACTACACCCGGATATATTCCGGGTACCCCCAGGCAGTGGCGTAGCGTCACTGGATGACACGGGGGTGGGGGGCTTGGTAACTGATAATGAGAATAAAATAAATAAACTTGAATAAGTAAGAAGGGTCTGATCACACCATAGGTGGATAATTTCGGGTTTTTACAATGTTGTTGGAAATCAGCTCAGCTACAACTTTGCCGAAGAATGTATACATTAATTCCTTTACACAACATGTCATTCATTGTCATAAAAATGAGGGCCTAACTATAAGGAACAACATTATAGAAGAGACTTTTAGTGTAAAGTTTCAATTTCAGGCTAAAAACAAATCCTTTCATAAATCTGCTTTCTGGACTACTGTGCTTTCATACCATTCGTGGACTTCCTTGCTAACGAAGGGGAGAAAGCCGAAACAATTGACGATTTACACTTCCTCTACTATATCTCACGATGTCTGATTAGAGCAAGGATGCACCCTAGGATGTCAATGATAGATGCGAAAAGACATCTGTTTATCGACTACACCGTTGGTTTGAGCACTTCTATCAACTTTTTCAAGTTTCGAGGTCAACCAGCCATCAACAGATTGGCATGATATCTGCCAAGGGTGCGCCGAATCACTCGTGTCAATTCCGAGGCTCCATCACAGCAGATGATTGACGCAGGTTTTCAAAGCATGAAATCTAACAAGGCTCCAAGGGTAACTCGCAAACTAGCAGAGATGAGCTGACCCCATGCTATCCGCACAAATGATGCATCAATCAATTATTCTGTTATATCTCGGCCACTGCGCCTTTTTCAACCAATTGCATTAAGGGCGTCTTAGTGAAGGTCCCAACGAAACTGACGAACGAAAATTTAGTATTCTGGAAGCTGTAGGCAGATTTCCTTCTGATTCTGACTTTGAAAGTACATCGTACCTTGAGTTAACCCTGTAGAGGCTGAAACCAAGCAAACGCATTGCAAAGGATGTGTGGAAAAATCTAGAGATAAGAAACATGAAAAGAAGTCGCTGACGTGCCCAGTTAAAAAAAGTAGTGTAGCATTCTGTTACAATGATGCACATCATACAAGATTACATAATAACGGGTGATAACTAAAAAAAAAATAATTTTCATTTGGGCGCATGAAAAGACATACGATTGAAAAAAAAATGTGTTATTTCAAATGAAGCTACACGTTTCTACAAAAAAAAAATATCATCAACATTTGAATAAGGTCCGTTATCAGCTGTTGTTACGTGTCAGTTACGCAGCTTTGTCATGATGTGCGAACATGAGCGTTGTACAGCATTTAAATCGATTTAACGTATGCAACTTTTGATTCGGTTTATCAGTTGATTTCAATTCTTGGCCCACCAATTGTTTACGTACACCAACGAACTCATATTTCCAAAAAAAATCTTCAATTGGGCGGCACTGAGGAAAGTTTGTTGGATTGCATTTTTTGTTTTGGTACAAATGGGATATTTTGATTTTGTAAGAAGGTTAGTGTTTTTTTTTTGGCATAATGCGATGATGCTTTATCCGGTCAAAATACGTAGTTTCCGTCTGCGTGATATTTTTGAAGAAATGGAATCAATATTTTCTTTGAACATTGATTTAGGTACACTTCTTGATTGACAGTCAAACCACTAGGCTTGAACAATGGCTTATAAATTCCTCTCTCCGAAATGACGGCATCACTTTCTGAATCTTACATTTTGAGATGTTGTACAACTATTATCTGAATAATAGCGATCATTTCCAGGAATGTGCGATAATGAGATTGGAAAGTAACTTTCATCATCCAAGACGAGATATTTTCCTGAGTAATATCTTGTCATCCAATGGCATTGGGTTTTAACGTTACAAATTTATTGATCGGTGCATTCTGGAGCTCTTGATTTCTTTCGACAAACTTTTCCTATCCTTGTGGTTTTCCCCAAACAGTTAAGGTTTGGTATGAGAGAGTTGAAGCTATTTTCATTTTTTTAGTTATTTCCCGTTAGATCTTGTAAATATATGAGACATTTCATGACATATTCCAAATACTGTATGCAACCGTCTATCTTTGCGAGCAACATTTCTTACAAGTTGTTAATTAACGAGGAATGGAAGTTTACGTGCCTGAATGTTGTTATACGGAGATCACTATTAAAATTCAGATTTTTTTCTGTGGATGGTTCATTTACTGAAGCAAATTTGAACTCACGCTCCAGGAAGGAGATCAAAACTTTTGCTAAATACCCGGCAGAAGCAAGAAAAGCGTAATATACTGAGGATAATATTTTGTTCAACTCACGTTAAGCACCAGTGACGAACTGAATCGTGGAATCAGCAGCCAGTTCACACATGTGCACTAATTTGGAAGCCTTCGTATCCTTGGTGATTTCTCAATACAAGATGATACCCCAATTTTAGTAACGGTTGCTGACGGGAAGAAAGCTATCGTGAAAGGTACGGTTAGGTGCCAAATCCATTGCTTACGGGTATGTCGTCGAAGCGAAGCAAATCATGCTGTACGTCCCAAATCTGAGCTTGATCCTTATTTCCGCCAGAAAGCTCGTCCAGAAAGGTACAATGGTGTAGTCCAACGAGAACGGCTGTATGAATGTCAAAGATGCACAGACCGCGGATGTGAAAAAAAAAAATGCAATCATTGCAACAGCGCAATCGCAATACCATAGAATGCATCAAAATACGAAACAAACGGAAATCATGCACAGATGAAAAGTAAACTTAAATCGGTGAGCACGATCCTATCTAATTTAATTAAATTCGTGACAATTAAAATTACACGATATTTTCGACGTGGTTGAAGTGGTTCCTCTTTGACATAATAGTAATTTTTAATTTTTGTTGTGTAATAAACACATGAGTGGAGTCAGATAGAAGATCTATTGGGGATGTAATAGTCAATAAACAGAAGAAGAAGAGGAACAAAATTGCAGATAAGGATGTTCGCATCGGCTGCCTTTAGCAACCGGCAATTTTATGACTGGGAACGAAAGGACGTTTTTATTCGTAAAATATTTCCTCGTCCATCGATGTGGTATGCGTGAGCTTTGCTGCAAAGCCGACTGATAATATATTCCTATTCAAGTGTTTCTCTTGGTGAGAAATAGATTACCAGAAATCCAAGTCCATATTTCATCCAACGCAATAAACCGTTACCAAAGCAAACGATATAACCTCTACCTTCGGATGGAAGTCCTTCTGTGCTGGTGAAATAAAGCAATCGTCTCGAGAATGGGCCTAAATAGCTTATAGCTAGAACTGCACAGGGCAGTGTTTCGCATTTTGCCTTTATTTGTGCTTTTTTTTTTGTCGAGTTTTTCAGCCTCAAACTTGGCGTGAGCTAGAAAAATGCGAGGTAATAAATAAAACCCGCAAATAAAACAAAGAAGGAAGAATTTCGCTGCAGCCACAGCAGTGTGGTGAGATTTAGAAGGATCCGCGAAAAGCTTAGCCAACAACAGATGAATTTTTCATTAAATTTTTTTATGTGTGCCTGATGCCTACAGCGCTACAGCCGTTTCAGTCTCAGGGTTTTTCAAACAGATGGAGCTGCGGTTGTTTTAAATTATAGCCAGGAGAAGCCGCGTCGTCGTCGCCTTTGGGTTTTATCCTGGCACTCACTTTTGTCTGTGACGAAAATGTTGAATCATTCTTTGGAAGCGTATGCATATTTTTGGCAATAATATGAATTTGCCTTCCACTCAAATTCCGCGGATCAGTGGCACGTGATACAAACGATGCTTCCAAGGTTCAAAATTGGGCTCAAACCAGACAGTCAACCGGTAAGCGAAAAAAAAAAACTCTGACGGTGAAATATGGAGACTCGTCTTTTATTGCTGCTGCACACATTCTGAGTATTTTTGGAATTTATAACAAATCGTAAATCACACTGGCAAGCGTTTCATTTTGTAAATTAAACACACAAAAATCTCATAAAAGAGCTTTCCGTTCCGGTGTTTTTGGTTGTTTTTTTAGCGTGCTCAGATGAATGCCTCCGAGGCTTTTATCGATTGTTGGTGCAGCCTGTGCTGTGTAAAGGCGGAAAACAAACATCAACAAAATTGTTAATTTAATAAATGTGTTTTGTTTATCGCACACTTCACACAAGGCGTGTATGAGAGAGCAATGTGTATTGACATATTGGGTTTGTAATTAATTTGCTTTTGGTTTTGGACTTCTCAATTCGATTGTTGAAGTAGGTAGGATGTAATTCGTTTATTGAACACATAAACGGAAACAGTAGGTAACTAAAGTTGCTGAGCACATATTGTCCATTCCGACTGAAAATTGATGTTCATTTCGATCTGCTTTGTTTGGGAAAAGTACGCGTTGCAGCTCACGCTCAACTTTCATTCCGTTACGAGCGGTAAATTCCCAACTGCTTTGCTCATTTCATGTATACATCCTCAAGCTGTATTCAAATGCTATACGATATGAGGCAACTTTTACTCAACCTCTATCTAACAAGCAAATATAGCGAACTAAGTCAACTTCTTTTGGTTGTTGGGACAATCCCTTTATTGCATTATTGATTAACGCTGTTATTATGCTGTTTAGTTGTGAGTGAACTTGAAAGGCGCCCTGAATAACCTGTTCTTGATTTTTCAATAATCAGTATCAGTGTTGGCAAAATCAGAAATCAATTGAGTACCGGATTAACCAATATCGAATACTGGTAAAATCGTCCAAATTTACAATTCCGAAATCACTTGCTTTCTTTTTGGCAAAAAATCGGTCAATCCAGAATTTTTTTCTATTATATTGACTTGTTTATTTTCACAGTGTGGCTGAAATTATGTGAACCTCTTTTTTGTTACACGCTCTTACTATAACTGGGTGAACTCTGAGTTTCTTTCATCGAACAAAAAATTCATCTGGAGCCTCAAAAAGCGCACCTCACGTCAAATCATCCCCTTGCTTGAGTTGACTCTCTCTTTCTCTCGGGGAATTTTTGCTTACTTACTTCTTTCATATTTCTGCCACCACCCGGGTAGAGGAAAATAGCAAAACCAGAGCAAATTAATATCAAACTTTACTATCAATGCCTTTTATCACAGAACGGAAGTGGAAGTGTGAACGAATCAGTGTATTAAAAAGTGGGAGAACATTTTTGTTCACCAAGCGATGCTTAAGGATGCATTTCACACAAGTTTTCTATGGACACTCACACCATCAAAGCATGCTGCCCATATAAACTGCAGGCAAAGTTTGCCTTCCATCGCTAGGTGCACTAGTGTTCACAAAAATAATACTGAGTCTCTTCTGGATCCGATTTTCCACTTCTGTTCTGTGTTATTATGTAAAAAAATCAATAGCTTATTCTGCTATCAAAGTATAAGTTGCTATTGGTTTCATGAATTCAAGAGCTAAATATGATCTGATAGAGGAATAAGCTATAAATATGTCATTAAATTGAATAATCTAAACAACGTGCCAGTAGCTTGTTCAGCCATAAGGCTGCATACAAGAGCGCTCCAGCCAGAGAAGAAGTCACACCACCACTGTTCGGGTACAGTTGCTTTTAGTAAGATACGCTGCTGCGGGCCAACTTCACGAAGCGCATCATCATCAATTGATCATTTTGTCAAGCTTCTGCATTCATGTTCCATCAGATGTCACAGCTGTTGTTTGCGGTGACATCCATCGGAAACTAGACACAATCTGTTTTCCTATAATTGTTCACAGAGGACACTGCAGTGCAAAAAAAATGTCTGGACCTCTATATATGCATTTAGAGTATTATTCGAAGTCCCTCCTTTTTTACACATTCTGCACACAAAATAGCTCACCCCTCACAGAATTTCCCGCCGAATTTTATGTATGGGGCGGTATCTTTTGCGCAGAATATGTAAAAAAGGAGGGACTTCAAATGTTAAAGCAAATGCATATATAGAGGTACCAGACATGTTTTGTAGTGTCAGGTACTCTATTTTGTAATCTGTGAAAGGGAAATCACAAATCGAGTGTCAACAAAATACATGGCATGTTGAGAGATTGACGTCGTGAGAGCAAATTTTCTCTCTCAAATTTGAATTTTTTGGCTCTCTGGGAGCTGGTAGTAAATCAGTATGGGGAAAAATCATTTTTATTTAATTGCAGCATGTTTACCAATAATTTTCGGGGAAAAACTGAACTACAAAGTCCCTGATTAATTTCTTTAGGTTGTCGTTCACTTTTTTTGACCTGAATATGCACCGAAAACGAATTATTCCCACTTCTCTCAATTTCTATATGGGGATTTGTATCACTTCCTACCAGCAGAACAGCGCCATCTCTGTGGAAATTGGTCAAACAAAATGATTAATTCGAAGAACATCAAACTCGCTCGTTTGATGTGAAGAAAGCTCCGTATCCGCGGAGAAAGCCCCTGTAGATCTCAGTATTCCCCAATCACGACAAAGAACGAGCCAGTAGCGTGCACCAAACCAGCCGCTACCAGAAGAATACGAACCTGTGTTTGGTCCACGCTAAGTAAATCATCATCCCATGTGATGAACTAGCCTACGGTTAAAAATCACAAAAATAAAGAAAAAAAAAAAAAAAAATCATCCCAAAAGAACACCGCTCGGTGCTCGTATTGTTGCAATTTGTTTTTGCCGAAACGCGAATTGCAAGAACCGTGCAGACATGAGCTGCCATCTGTTCCATGTCAAATCATTGTGAGCTGTCAAATTCTTGACGGCGTTACGCTAGGCAAGTCAATTGCTTAACTCAATTGAATTCAACTGACGTGAACGCAAGTGTAACGTGTAAACCATGCCATTAACTGACTTGAATCGAAAAAAGTTGAATTATGCTGGGTTTAGACTAGGCAAGTCAAATGATCAACTCAGTTGAATTCAATTGGCTTGCAAAGTTGAGCCTGGTTCAACTTTTTTCAATTCAAGTGAGTTGATCAAGTCAGTTGAATGGCATGGTTTACACGTTCAATTCGCGTTCAAGTCAGTTGAATTCAACTGACTTGATCAATTGACTTGCCCTGTTTAAACCCAGCTTTAGTCTCAACTTTTCAACAAATTTAATTCAACATAGTTGATCAGTTGACTTGCCTTGTCTAAACCCACCTTTACTGTAGCTTTTTTATCCTATTGAAAATCTCATATACCACTGTCATTCTGTTCGTGAAAATGGCGGGCTATATTCCTTACTCTTTCGCTCCACTGAAAAATCCCGCAAGGAACTATCACTATGTGCGTGAAGAGCTAATGCCGGTGGCCTTCCTGAACATTCAGTTGCCGTCAATAAATGGCAATCGTTGACGTAACGTTATAGATCACTTTTGATCTGTTGATCTGATCACATACAGGTGTCTCTACCCGAAAAAAAAGAACAATACAGGTACAATGAAATGTATTGTAACCATACAGTATAACTTATTGTACTTAAAATAAATGGTATTGTCAACAACGATAAAATAACCATAGAATTTATAGTTTCCACAATAGAATCTATAGTAAATGTGGAAATCTACAATAGAATAAAGGGGTTGTTATGTATCTTAACCGTACAGAAAATCACTTTTTCCCGAATAAACTTGAGTCATTTACCATTAATTTGATTGTTTTTCTATTGTTGAAAATTCATGCTCTATGGAACGTTTTGTATATCTATTGTAATAACAATATTTTAAATTTACTTGTATGAAATACATACAATAGGATCCATTGTTGTCAATAGATTTTGTTGTGATTTTATATTATTTTATGGTAATTGTACGGTTTTTTTTTTCCGGGTAAACCTTTCCCTCATGAATCCCAGTGAGCCGCTGGACCTCAGATTTTCATGTTCGGGAGGGGGGGGGGGGGAGGGACTGTTTAGAATCATCCTAAGGATCTTGTTATGGATCCTTTGCAGGTTTAGGTGATGGCATTTGGAACTACTCTCCCAGAGCGGCATCCCATTATCAATAACAGGTAGAATTAGTTGTTCATAGACAGCTTAATTTTCAGTGATAAGGTGGACTTCCTGTAGTGGTGTTAGTTTTGTCAATGTGCTCGCTGAAAATGAGCTTGCTGTTTATTGTTAGTTCTAGGTACACAACCTTTTTGGACCATTCCACCTCTGAGCCGTTTAAGCAGATCTTATTATTCACATACCGAACAAGACTAGGTGATCGGGAATAAGAAAAAATATGATTCGAGTCTTCGCCGCGTTGATACGGATCTTCCAGTTGTTGAAGTACTCAGCCATGCCATCCAAACCTATCTATGAAGTTTGGTAGTAAGAGACGATGGCTCTTTCCTTGTAGGCGATAGATGTGTCATCTGCAAACAGAAACAACGTTCCGCCATCTGAGAGAGCCGGAATGTTGGAGGTGCACAGGTTGAACAGGATGGGAGCAAGGATACTTCCTTGTGGAACAACCGCACCGATGTTTAAAGCGAGATAATTTTGGATGACCTTCATTCATCTTAATTGGAAAACCATATCGTTGTAATTTGTACACGAGATCATCATGCCAGACATTATCGAATGCTTTTCCATCACCCAACAATGTCATATTAGATTTTTTAGAGACATACTTGCTCCGTCTGAGAATATTTCTTACTCGAGTCAATTGTTGAACAGTTTACCGACTTTTTTAAAACCAAACTGCTCGGCGAGTAAGATATTAACAAACCTTGAAATTACAGACTTTTCTTGACGCTTCTGCTCTTACTGTTAATATGCATTTAATTTCGTATATAGTTTGTTAAAACAATTATCTGAATAGTAATACAAGTAGCAAACTTGTTTTGATTACAGATCCTAGCAACAGCGGAATTGCCCGGTCGATAGCATTAGTGCCTAATCATTCTGGACCCTGTCTAACCCTGCAACAGTACATTTGAAGGATACCAGATAAAATAAAAAAAAACGGTGCTTTTTAGGGCCACCATTTTGAAAATTATAAAGTAAAAATTAAAATTTGTAAAATTAAATGAATCAAACCGAATTGAATGGAAAAATTAAATTAATCAAACAACGAAGATACCTGGGTCATTCTTTGAACTTCTGGCAGTGTTTCCTGGGATTCATCTTAGAGTATTTTGAAGTGAATTCCAACTTTTTTTTTTAGAATTTGGGACTGTTTTGGACTCTGGAGGATTGCAATCGTATTATGTAATAATACTTAGGGAATGCTGAGAAGAGGTTCTAGGCAATTACCAGTAAAATTCCTCAATAAATTCGAGGAAATTAAGGAATGCAGACCGCAAAAACTGGGCAAAACCTAGAATCACAGATCTCGATGAAATAAAAACGTTCAGTATTATTCAGTTTTTGTAAAATGTCATCAAAAAAAAATATCAAAAAGTTCGCTAATACGATTTGCAAAATTTAACAATTTTCATTACAAAACCACACACAATTTCAGTAAAAATCATTAAAACTTTCAACCCAAATGTCATAATAATCAATCAAGAAAAAAAAAAAATACGACGTAGAGCAGTCGAAGCGCAGTCGAATAATTGTAAAAACAAAGCGAATGCCGGAAAGGAGGTACAATGTAGAATTCAACGGGCATGAATAGCAACAGCAATGCAGATAAGCAATTTTTGCATTATTTACCCGACACAAATGCTTCTTAAAGTGTAAAGTGAAATTAATTTAAAGTAAAAAAAGTATAACTAAATGATCTTAAGTAAAAGACAACGCTTACTGATTCTAATCTGTTGATAATGCTACATAGGGAAAATGGATGCTCCTAATTTGGGCCCATACACTAAGTTGTCAATAGCGACCAAGAATATACAATAGTACCGTTCTAATGACGCGTTCATCTAGTTAAAATTGATAAATTGCAGATTTTTAGCCATGGGCCCAATCTTAGATCCATGGGTCAACATTCGAGCCATTTCCCCTAGTACATCACTATGCCTACCCTCTGCATGACCTCAGAAATTAATGTTGGAATGTACACTCAATTTGATTTGCTTACCTCCTTTGAGTCAAAGCCGTTAAAGTTCAATATGCATATAAGGTGTCTCTGGAAAAAAATCTTATTATAAAACAATCAGAACCGTAAGACGGAATAACATTGGGCCTAGGGGGTGACATTGGGCCAACAATGAAAAATGTGTATTGATTCAAATATCTTGAATGTACAGAAAATGGTGACTAGAATATGATCCTGAAACTCCTGGAGTAAAGTGTTGATCCTGTTTTTTTTATATTAATGCTGTTCCGTCAGAGACACCATGTGCAGTTTCAGACCTTATCAGTTTCTTTAACCAGGCAAGAATAATGAAAGAATGGCGTGATGTGAAAAGGCATTCTCGAGATAATCATATTCATTAATTCCTGATATCTTTTTTTACTGTGCAACCTTTTTTAACATGGGTTTAAATGAATCTTCTAGCCATGCTTCGAAATTTAAATATAGCATAGTTAATTATAAACCAATTAAGTATTATAAATAGATTCAAATTACTGGAAAAGGGTTTTATTTAGCTAATGGTATCCTACGAGATAAGCAAAGTGATTTCGGATAAAGCTTCTTCATAATTTTTAGAATTGATTATACTAGTATTTGGTGTTTGTCATGCAAGCGACGTTTAGCGCCTTTACTCTTATTCTTGTATGTATATCACCACATGTCCATGTATAATTGTCACTGTTACTATTTATCTACAATGATGTGCTGTTCTTGTATGTAAAAACAATGAATGATTTCGATGACTAGTATTTGGTTTGTACATTCTTAGGTACGCTTGTAGGTCGAGCACATGACAGAATGAATAATCACTATCGATGGGTTTCCGGGCACACAGATAAGTTTATTCATTAATAACATCACATTGGTGTTAAATAACTGGTCTTGATTTTATTAAATAGCTTCAATGTACTATCTCTTGAAATCATACTGTAATTTATAAATCTTGATAAAAGCCCTGAATAGCGGGAACATTTTTCAAACTTCCACACCTAACTATCATCCCTTTGGGTTTGACCTGATTTACACACACCGTAACTGTTTTGAATCTTCCCTCAATCTGCCTTCGGGCGATGTGACGGCAGCACACTAATCTGTTTGCAGTACGTGATGCATACCGTAAGCCCCAATTCCATCATAGAGGATCTAAGCAAAACTTGCTGGCAAACGATTTCAGCCGGAACCGAATATCATGCTCCAGGTATTTCATAATCACTTTCTTCTACCATCACCTTCTGGAATACTGGGTACTCCCGAACAGGAACTGATCCACACTCTAAGTTTTTCATCAACCACAGGAAGCTTTTATGAATAATAGCGGCAAAAGTTCTGCTCACCATAATTCACCAAACAGATTAAAACTTCCGTTCGCAGTGTTCGTGTATGGAGGAGGAGATATAAATCATTTCACATTACACCGCACCAGCATACAAATTGCGCTGTGTGTATCTCTGTCGCGTCTCTTCTCTTGGCCACAGTTGGTTAAATCCAGGCAGGATTTCAGCTATTCGCGTCGAGGGTTACCTATCTCCCCATAATATCTTTCCCACCGTGAACCATAAAGAGATCATCATCCCACCGCAAACCCAAACCCCACCCGAGAAGCAACCAAGGATACGAGATGAGATGAATGCGAGCATATCTTCCGCATTACTTTTTTCACCTTCACTCTAACATACACTAGATTTTCTACAACTTGGGAAATCCGGAACCCGCTGGCTGGCAGTCGTTGGTGGGAAGTTGAGCTAAAATTTTAAATCCTTTTATAATTTAACATGATGTTTGTTATAATTTGTTTGCCGAGAATTAAATTAGAGTTTCTCATTCGTTGCGGAAACCTCCCGTGGATCGTTGTTTGTAGTTGCTTAACCGACATCGTTTCACCAATGGTATTTGAGCAAAACGCATACTTTTACCACGAGGCCTCAGCTTTTTCCACATTGGTAATCTCACCCAAAAATACAAAGTTTGAGATGAACTACAGCTGAATGAGCGGCTTTTCAAAATATAGTTCTGGGAAAAATCCCGATGCTTCCCGTGGGTTTTAGTTGTTAAGAAATAACTGTTGATGAAGTGACTTGTTGGCTAACCATAAAACGAGTGTTCCATTCGGTAGATTAACGAGGTTAAGAGGTGTTCTTGGAAAGGTCCAAATGATGATGAATTCTGTTCGCTAATCCCTCTTGACGAGCAACAGCACTAATAATCGTTTTCGGTTGGCTTGGGAGAAATAAAATTATATTTCTAGGACCTGCTCATACCCTTCCATGGTTGAGAAAAGTTTGATTAATTGAACAAAATAAATGGTTTGCTTTATCTAGATTTACTTGACTGTAGAAAATCCGGCTAATACAAGCAATCTGAGAATCGATACAAGTCTAACGAGAGGCTTGGTATGCTTGTAGTGTTTCTCTGCCTAATTGGTTTTTTTATTCTTGAAAGAATCCTTAATTATTCGAGCACTAACCAGAATACAAATTTCACAATGAAATAATACAATCTTCGACAACTATTTTAGCAAGTTTCAACTGATTGATTGATTGATTGAAATACCCTCTAGAGTGCTACATAGTCGAGTCTTTAAAAGGAAGTTTATGTTTCAGATAAAAATAAATACGTTTTGATTTTTCTAAAAATATTAGAACAGATAGCAAAAAATCTAAAGACAATAGTTTTTCTCATTTTTTTAAGATAATTTGCGTGCATAACTTTTTTATTTGTAAGTCACCATGGAAAAAAATTTAACTCAAACAATCACAAAACATCGACCATTTGGTTCTGCTGAGAGTCCAATTTTTATTTCATGATGTGATTAAAACAATATTTTTACATGTAAATTTTTTCCAGGAATCTAGTTTTTGATTTTTTTTCCAAGCATTAAAAAAATAACGCCTCGACCCTATCTATAGACCCATCAACTCATGAACCGGGGACCAACGGCTTTACTTCCCTTATGAAGGAAGGCGTGATCAGAGATGTTAAGCCCTAGGACAGGACGCGACCGCTCAAATGTAGCATCCCTGTTGTAATTTAACGTTTTGTGGCGCGTAGTCCCGTCCAGTGTTGCCAAAGGTATGGTTTGTTTCGAAAGGGAAACAAAAACTTCTTTTTGTTGCAGTATTTTTAAAAAGCGAGATGAGCATCAATAGTATTTTCAGATAGAGTAGTGAATGTGATAACAAGTATAGAGTTGATAAAAGCGAACCCGAGCCAACCCAAGTAACACATAAAACATCTTTTGAAAAAGAATTAGAACGGATTGTTGTATAAATGTATTATAAGAGATGCAGAAAACATCCTACGTTATATATGAGGTTTAAAGATGTTTTCTTCATACTTCTTCGATTCAACATTTTCCAAAATAGTTTTCTTTTGCTTTTATCTTAAAATGTTATTTGAACGTGCATCTTACTGTTTTAATACCACTATAAAACTTGTCGTATACAAAATCAATCCAGATTGACGTAAACATTGACGGTGCCATTGAGCCGGACTGTCTCTTCATGCCGTGATTGACAGTTTCTTATGAGGTATTCGGAGGTTTGTTATAAAGAAAGTTGAAAATACTTTTTTATGACATCTCATAAATTAATACAACTGAAAATGTGCAGGTTGTCTTATAAGGAGTTGAAAATACGTTTTAATAACATTCTGGCTATTAGATGTACGCTTTGCTACTAACAAAACGTCTTCATGACGGATCGAAGGCGTGTTGAACGAGAAAATAATTTTCATGCCATTGGCAAGAACATGATAGATACTTATAACAAACCTTTCATCAAGCGGTGTTGGTCTAGTTAGGTAGAAACAAGACTACCACGCCAAGGACCAGTGATCAAATCCCATGCTCAAGATTTTTTTATTGTTTTTTTTTTGTCGTTGGTCTTTATGATGTTTCCAAAATACATGTTATAAGACCAGTATTTAGTTGTATAAGCTCCGCGTCTTGCGCTTTTTAGGTTGTATAAATGTATTAAATGATGTATATTAAAGTATTAGTGATTCTTTGCGTTAGTCATTACAAAGTATTTTCAACTTCTTTATGACAAGCCGTGTTGCTTGGGAAAAAAGTCCTCATTTTTAATTTGTTTTTGCTAATGCATATTGAACTCCACTGTTATAACAATGAATAGCGTCAAAATATAAAGCAATGAATTTTTGAACTTGAAAGCTCATCCGTGATTCTTGCGCTGTTGAATTTTGCCAGGCAAAACTCATAGGCGCATAATGTCACACATGAGTATTGAGTTTTTGAGTTTTTACGAACACTGCTGAAGACGATGAGTAAAGTACTGCGATATTAAAACATTTTTAAATATTTAAAATGTATTAAAACTATGTTGTGTATATTTGATCATGTCGAAAACTTAACCGTAAATCAATATGGTGAAACGCTCCGATGCCGTGAATTAAAAGTTCACCTTTCCCGTATCAATTCACATAAAACTTTAAACGGCCATTGCAGTATGATGAGTTCAAATTTTAGGCGAATGATCAATATCTGCTTTGCAATCGATTGAGCTGAGTGGAGCTTAATCAAAATTTTGAACCACTCATATTTGTTAAATCTGCACACTTAGAAAAACCTAATTTTACACTTGACGGAATCCACCTTTGACACAAAGGATGAGACGTAAACAAACATGTCATGTAAAATTAAGTGCTCCGTGACTGAAAAGTTTGTTACTCGACGAAAAGTATGTTTGATTGAGCTGAACTTCACGTCTATTATGACTCAATTCTTTGTCAAAATTGACGCTCGTATAGGTCAGTCTCTGAGCACCTAAATTTACATGATTTTTTCTAAGTGTGTGGTTAAGATTAATGAAAATGGTGATTTTATTTAAACTTTGATTTCCAATAATGTAATTGATTGAATTTTCAAGCAGCTTCATTTCCAAATCTAGAGTCTAGCCTTTTTAAGTTTCTGTTCATTATGGAAATGATTTGCGTTCAGTCATGGTTGAATGATCGTTGGCAAAAATATTCCAGATTAGCCCAGATAGGCTGTGGTCATCAAATAACACTGGTAGGTTGTTTTTAATTGAATGAGACAACATATCCAGTGATGCAAGGAATCACGACACTCTCGCTAGTATCACTATAGAAGTAATTTACCATCAGTGTCTAATTATTTAGTCACACCTCAGATTAGAAACCATGACACTCCCAATGTTATATGCTAACCAATATTGACCAGCTTCGGGACAATGAAAATTTCAACAGTCTGACAGTTCAACTGAATGCCATCATGTATAAGGTTCTAAAAGGTGACATCAAGATCTACTATGGTGACATCAATGCAAAAATCGGTTCTGCCATGGACTATATGTGGGTCATGGAACGCCATAGTCTCGCTTATTTGAGCGAGAATGGCGATCAATTGATATACTGACACACAGTTACAGAAAACCTGTTTAATGTACTGAACTGCTAAGGCAACAACAATGTAAACTCCCTCAGATATAAAATTCCAATCATGGTGGTAAGTTTCTGTTGTTGATGGATCACGTGCGTTAAAATATGAATAAATTTGAAATTCTTGAATCTGGATCAAATAAATAGTTAAAAATTGAGAACAGTGAGCTGCTTACAGAGTTTAGAGCCAATGACGACATGGTGATCTGGGTTTCACTCTTCCACCATTGACTAGTGCACATAGTCACACAGTGGCTTTCTTATGATGGACATATCGAGAATCAAATTGACCACTTCTGTATCAGCTGAAAATTGAGAGGAAGCCTTCTCGATGTCCAGAATAAACGATTCGATCACTTTCTAATTGGCAAAATCCAACTATACCCGAGCAGGAACCGATACCCGAGCAGGAGAAAATAACTAATGAATACCTAATTCTGACTTGATATCAAAATTTGTTATTGACCAGCATGACATAAGAGGTAAAATACCAAAGAATAATACCAAAAAAATTGCATGCAAAATACTTTGTAAATAACAAAAAATGGTATTTGGATAACAAAATAATAACTAAGTGGTATTGTTTTGGTATTGCATTATCATAATTTGGTATTGGAATGGTATTTTGGGAACATTTTTTTGGTATTATTTTTTGGTATTTTACCTCTTATGTCAGGCTCATCCATAGTAATTTTAGGTATCGAGATATTCGTTCCGGTAGCTAATCGATTACAAATGAATATCTTAATGTGGTATGATACCAGATTTCGATATGCTTGTGGTATAAAACCTTATTTTGATATTATTAAGTTATCAAAATATCTTGTAAAATATAAAATGAATATCAAATTACAAAATGTGCTCTTTCAGTTTTTAGACAATAACTCCTAAAAAAGTTATTGAATTCGTATTAGAAGACCTTCAAAATAACAAACTATAATATTCTGGCACCTAAAAAAGCGTCTGTTATCCGTTTGTTATTGTTATCGTTATTCGTAGAACATTTTTCAGGTATTATTTTTGGTATTTGACCACTTATGTCAGCCTCACTAATACCATATTTAGGTTGCCAGTTATGCTATTTTCATACCTGAATTTGGTATTAATAAGTTATTTTTTTCCTGCTCGGGTACCTTGCTCCGATCCAGCGTCGGGAGGAGAGATTTGGGTGGTGATTCAACATGTGCCGACTATAAGATCCAGCAGTGATATAAATTGCTCGGGCCGGTAGCCAAGCTGCTTCATGAAATAACGCCGAATATGATACGCGTGTGTTAATGGGAATGTTTTTGTGAGTGTTTTTCTCTATTCCAATCAAGCTATGCCCTCAACCGTGTATATTGCAACAAAACAGCCAAGCAATTTATCATTATCCTTATACAACTCCGATCTATATTTGAAAGAGAGTTTATCGTGGCAGTAGTAGCAATCGGTTTGTCTTTATCGGTGGTTGCTTTATATGTTTGGATTAGCTGGATGTAATATGTTATAAAATGGTGGGTTAGCTTGTTTCGAGCCATTACTTACTTTATGAAACGTACTCATGGAACATTTTCTAAGCATATATCCATAACCAGTAAACCAATTTTACAGATGTTTAATAGTGTTTTTTTACTTTAAAATGATCTAAAGCACAGTTTTAGTAGACAAAATTCCTTTCATGTGTATTAGAGTGATGCAAAATTTGAAATTTTCGCTCCACAATACTTAAACGATTCCAAATCGGATCCTGACTAACCTCTCAAAATTTAAACCCATTTGGTGAGAAACTGAGATGGCACAAACCATTTAAAGTTTGTATGGGAATTACTATGGTAAAACCAAGATTTTTGTTCATGTCTATCTAATAATTCACCATATCGGTCTGCTTCAAAAACTTTCAACTTTACTTGTAGGAAATTTTCCCAGCTACAACTTTGCTGAAAACCACTTTTTGATTAAATGCAAGGATCGAAAGTTATTAATGGTTCAATGCACTGATGTCTTATGATCATGTTCAATCAACTGCTCAGCAGGCAACATTGGTGTTTCTGGGGTGTTGAATAGGACACACAAATTATGGCTACTATGTCACACTGCAAAATACAGTGTTGCCTACAGATCAACTGCTTGATCATGTCATAAGTTTACCAATCTCTTAAATAATTAATAACTATTTCCTGTCTCGTTATACATAGAAACTATCTTCAGCAAAGTTGTAGCTGAGAAAATTTTCTATAAGAATAGCTATCGAGCTGTTTTGCAGCTCAATATGGAAAAAGACTAGAAGGCAATGAACAAAAAGTTGAGAATTCCCATAGTAATTTACATGTAAACTTCAAATGGTTTGTGCGAAGTCTGTTTCTAACCAAATGAGTTGTAACTTTTGGAGGCTAATCACAACCCGATTTGAAACCATTTAAGCACTGTGGAGCGAAAAAGTCAAATTTTGCATCAGTCTAATGTGTATCCATCATGCTTTATCTTAGAATTATATCGTGAATGGATGGAATTAAATTATTAAACATTGTTTGTAGTAATTTCAATAAAAACTTCACAAAGTTTGTAAATTTTTTCGAGGTGCCGAGATTTATCAGGATCCGATTTGAACCCTAACAAACTCTGTGGAGCGAAAATTAAAAAAAAATTCCAGTCTAATGTATCTTGCCAAGAGCGTAGCCATGTTTAGATCTAGAAAGGGGCGACAAAAATTACAGTGGAAAATTTGACTTAATGCCATTTCACCGAACGCCCTTTCACCGAAAGCCCTTGTGTTGCTGAGTTTGGGAGAGAAATTGGCCCTACCTGCCTCCATCTTGCTACGCCTATGTATCTTGCCACGTTAAAATTCCATGAAGCTTTGTTTAGTTTCGTGATTCGACGATAATCGCAAACAGAAATGTTATGATATTGAACGAAACGAAATATTTTTATTTCGCCAGCAAAAAATATTTCACAATGATTCTGTGTTACTTTTTTTTTACTATTATTGAGACTTTAAGCCAAGGGCTGGTTCGTTTTCGTTGTGAATTGTCATTTAGATTGAAATTTGGAGATAAATTTCGAATACTCTTACTGGTAAAGAACATAAATAATCCCATAGAAGCTGGCGGAATGAGGGCATTTCTCTGGAACTACACAATCGGTTTCATTACAATTCATATTTTGAACACTTTAGGTATGTGCTGCAGAAAACGGACAACATCGTGATGGCAACACATTATTTAGGTTCATTTCTTTAATATTTTTAAATTGATTGAGTTATCTGAGTTGGTATTTTAGAGTACATGTCTCTGTGAAGATTTTAATTTCGGTCCGAATAGGTTTAAATTTTGGACACTCAATTTTTAACAATTTTTTTTTAAGCTACGCGTGATATCAATCACTTTGTAATCTCATTTTATTTGTTTATTATTCTTACATTACATTTCAATTCATGTTTTAAGTCGTTTAATCTTATGAAACTATCAAATAATCGAATAAAACTGTCTTGTCCGAAATATGAATCAATTTTTTTTTCACAGTGAAATGGTTGTATAAAATCGTGCAGAAAACATAATTTCTCTCAAAAAAAAAAAAGAAAACAAAAAACAAATAAAAAAAAAACAGAAGAAACTCTAACCGAATCCATTTTTCGATTCCATTGTTGTCTTCATCCGTTGGTAAAAGTAAATTCAATGGTGTTTCAATGTGTTTATACGAAATAAGAATCCATAGGCCGAGTTTGCAGTGTTAGATTTTTAACAATATTTAATCAATTTGTGCACGGTAAATAGATTTCGAAGTTGTCTGTAGAGGAAACATTCCATTTGGGAAAAAAAGGTGCTCGAAAATGAGAGGCAAAGTGCGAGTTGTGCTAAGTTGTCCAAAACTAGATTGACTAAATTGAAGTGTTCTTTGAATTTGGTTTTTGTCATTATAAAGTTAATAGTTTCGCAAGACTTGTTATTTTTCTCAATGACTGGGAGTAAGATAGCATAGCATACCATAAACCAGGTTACACAATGTCGTTGGTGGTACGAGCTCCAAACTGTTGTTAAGAAGGAGACCCACCTTCATCCGTTGCTGTTAGATAGTAATTTGTGATTAATTACTAGCTCTTAGATAAAGGATGTGTCTCCCTCCAACAGATCAGAACTGTCCTGGCCACGTCCTTGCATCTGGTGGGAAAAGGGGAGGAATGTTAGTCCAACACTTACTTAAGAGAGATGCAGAGAACTCTACAACCCCTCATAAGTGTCACGGAAAGGGTGGATTTTTGTTAGTAGGGAGGGTAAGCCATAGGATACACCCAGCCGGCGTTGCTGACAATCGTTACATTTAATAAATAGAAGCTGTAAGTAGTTTATCTGTCCGTTGTTGCTTCCCATTACCTAAACATATTATTCAAAAAAGTCTTCAGATTTTGGAATTAAGAAACGTTATCAGCTCGATCCTGTTGCTCCTTTGCTCCTGAAAATTTTTGTTGATCCTAAACATATGCAAAACTGTTATTAATAGTATGTGGAATCGTAGATTAGAATAAAGATTCGCCCTTGACCTAACTCCCACTGTCTGGCAGCGGTATTATGGATAAAATCTGCCTGCAATCATTTCTTATGAATGCAAAGAAGCTTGAACTCGGGAGTTAGAAGGCGACAGCTCTACCGCAGCTACAATAGCCCATTTCACGAACGCAGGCATTTCGAAGCTATTTTCACACATCCAATATATTATCGATGCAAATAAACACCATTGATGATGTACTGAAACTTTCAATCAAGCTGTAGTGCAATACTTGATTGACACGTATTTAGTAAGTTTTTAAATAATCGTCTTGATTTCGATAGATATTTCCTATCGAGGACAGAGGAGCAAAAAGGTAAATAAACTTAGCTGAACATAGCTACGCGTAGGTTAGAACATTCGGCACTACATGCGACCGATAGGGATTTGAAAATTTTCATTTAATGCACTTTTCAACATCACTTCAGTACTTTAAAATTAACACTTTTTAAAAATGAAATTGTAAATTTATAACATTTTCACTAGAACGAAAACGACGCAGCAAAAAAAAAACACGTCATTTTCGCAGCGCGGCCTACTTTGATCCCTCAATAACTGCGAGTAAGATTTCCTCATTTTCAGTGTCTGGAATGAAGTCAATACTACGCTGATTAAAGTCACCCTATGTGTGAACTTTTACTTCTGGGGTAAACCTGGGCGTAATTTATTAAAAAATTGGTCATATGCGTCTTTCCGAGCATTGATTGGGGGAAAATACACCGATGCAGACACATGCATTTTTTTTTTTCCTTTATTATAGAGATTTTTAGCCATATGGCTAGTTCATCTCTTCCTGCCACATGGCTTTTTACCCATACATGTTAGAATTTTTTAAATTTAGCTGTAGTGATTAGCTCTGAATTAAATTTTGAAATGGCAATAAGAACGCCCTCTGACTTCTTTTCAGGCATGAAATTTGAAAATTTGGGTCATCACCAAAAACATTGCAACTTTCCAAAAACTTATTTACTTTTAACACTGTCATCCCAACTGGTTTCGTTTGCCAAAATTAACAACACAAAATTTAATTATGGATTTTGTTAATCTTTGTCTCACATTATTTATACAATGTAAATTTTGGCAGTACAACAAAATTAACATGATTTCAAACAAATATCCTATGGATTTTCCTCACAATATATTCTTTGAAATTTCATATGACTCTCTTATGAAAATTATTCGTATGATAGTGAAAATTTTCCTCATTGAAATTGAGCTCTCCTAACACATTAAATAGTCTAACGACATTGTGTTGAATTGAGGCGATAATAAATAGTCAAGAATCACGCATTCCATAACATATGCAAAGTATTGTGCATTGCAAGATAATGTTTGATTCCGAGAAAATTTCAACTGGTGTAAATCGATATTTCTGGTCAAATCATCGCAGCAACCTGCGACTATTGGACACTTGTTGTTTGTGTTTTGATAGAAATTTGTCCCATTTTTGCATATTTCCAGTTCAGAAAAATATTGGCATTTGGCGTCAGATAATCAGCTTTAAAAGCATGCTGTGGTTGTCAGTTGCGTCGAATAATTTCCTTGAAACGGCATACACGCAGGCAAAAGAACGTAAGAATTCCATAAGAAACAATTATGAATTTTAACCACAAGAAATCAGTATCAATTTCATTGATTTGCCTTATGAAAAATAATGTTGACAAAAAAAAAATAAATCGGGGCAGACTGGAACCGAACCATGGCCATTGGGATTATGGGATCCGTGTGTTGACCACTTGTCTTTCAACGTTTCGAAAATAAAATAGTAAAAGGCGTATAAGAGCTACATCATGTTAGACGAAAATAATTCATAAGTCACGCTTATGATATTTATATATGTCGTTCATAAGCCGAGCCTTCTGAAATTCTTATATTTATTTGCCTCAGTGTATTTAAACCAGGGTTAAACTCCGTTCACGTCATCACTGGAAAATTTTCATTAAAGACGTTAACGATTAACAACCCTGATTTAAACATCCTTTTATGACGGAGAATCGTATATCCATCTTAGATCCACACAAAATGAATTACTTGTAGCATTACACGAAAAATTGAATGTATCATCTGTCCTTACAGTTACTAACATTCCCCTTTGTCCCATAAAAGACAGCATAGACGCTTGACTGACTCAAAATGATAAATTTCGTTCCACAGTACTCAAACGATTCCAAATTGCGTTCTGATCAGCCTTCCAAAATTTGAACTCATTTGGAAGGAAACTGACTTGGCACAAGTCATTTGAAAATTATATTGGAAATACTATGTGAAAACTTAACTTTTTGTCCATTGTCTTCGAGCCTTTTTCCATATTGCCCTGATGAAAAGTTCTATAGCCATTCTTATTAAAAAAATCTCAGCTAGAACTTTGTGCAAAATCTTTTTACCGTCAAACGTCATATTAAATTGTTATTAATTATTGAAGTGATTGAAAATCTTATCAAAAGCCATGATTTTTGTGCTCTATTCCACGTACCAGAAACACCAATGTAGCCTGCTGAGCAGTTGATTAAGCGTAATCATAAGACACCATCGACTTGAATAACTAAAAACTTTTGTTCCTTATATTTATTAGAAAAGTGGCCTTGAGCAAAGTTATACCTGAGAAAAATTACTATGAGTATAATTTTCAAAAGCAGAGCGATATGGATGTGAACAAAAAATTTTGTTTTCCCACAGTAATTTCCATATAAACTTCAAATGGTTTTTGCTAAATCAGTTTCTTTCCAAATGAGTTCAAATTTTCGGACACTAATCAGGACACAATTTTAAACCGTTTGAGCACTGTGGAGCAAATATTTCAAATTTTGAATCAGTCTAATAGACATCCACAAACGTCGACGAAACTATTCTCTGTAAATTATTCCCTTATGTTCTATTGCTGAAGCCAGCAATATTCCTTCCACTATGTGTCGCGAAATTCTTCTGTTGCCACAGGATATCTTGTCGAGGAAAACCAGTGCACATAGGTTCCATGGTATAGGAAATAGTTCCTTGACAAATCTGATGACATCAGCCTCTCGCAGTTTAATTGCTCAGCGCGTAGGATCATTGACTTTGTATAGAAACTCTGATTTTATTTGTCTATCCAGCATCGAAAACAAAACAAAAATACTGTTAGTTATGACAAGTGACAACACAAAGGCAACGCATACTATGAGGCATTTCTTCTTTGCGCGGATAGACTACACGGAGATGAAAAACTACCCAAAATTAAGTATTTTCCCCTTAATTCCGGGGTTCAGCCCAATAACCCAAATTTGAGTAAATCACATAGTTTCCATTTAACACCAGCCAAAAAAAAAAATCTTAAGTATATTTTACCCTAAATTAAATTTAATTAACGTAAATTTGAGAATTTGCAATTTACTTATTGGGCTGAACTATATCGTTGGGCTGAATCTCTCGTTCCTTTTTTGACAACAATAAAGAGTGCAAGTGAGAGCTGAAATCAATATTAAGTAAAAATAACTCTCATTTTGGGTAGTATTTTTTCTCCGTGGAGAAAATGTGAGTGTGGATGTTACTTCCGCGAAGCCATCCAAATGCTTTTAAATCCCAGCAATAATGATTTCATACGATTTCTTATCAAATGAGCTCTGGGCTCAAGAATCTGTTCATATGAATGTCATACGTCTGATATCCTGAGTGAGCATAAAGTAAGCACTATACGGACAACAATATGATCAATACTCAAAAGTATTGACAATCATATTAATGCAATATTGACGACGAAAATATTATAAAAAGACAATTGACACTGTCTTCAACCAGGGTTTGCACAGACTGAACTCTTAACATTAGACAACGGACAACACACAGCAGTAGACCAATAGGGAAACACTTTCGGGTTGTGAAAAGTTCCACTGGCTGGAGCGGGAATCGAACCCTCACTTCGTGGCACTCAGAATACGCCTGAACGCTAACCACACTAACACGAAGCCCACAATGTATCATGAACATATTGATGCAAAATCAAAAAAGTTTAATTTCATGTTTAAATATTTCTCCTCATTTTTCCCTTCTGTTTGGCTACAGCAGCAAATGGAGCCTGTTTCTCGGCAACTTTTGTCAAGATGGTTGTGATTTGTCTGTATTGATGACCCCCAGAAAATATTGGCATTAAAATATTGATGGAAATAGTGACGAAACTTCTGTCCTGTGGGGGTGCGGTGTACTTAAGAAGGGTCCAAGTGGAGTCACCTTCCTGGCGTCAGTGATTGGCACTTACGTGGTGGAGCAGATACCGATGGAAAAGAACAAAAAAAAAAACATCTGTTCACTCGTAATGTCCGGTAACCACAGCAATTTACATTGTTTTCTTAACTGCGTGTAGAACTGCGAAAAAGCTTCAACAAATCTAAATTAATGTGTCAAGGGTAGATGAACCAGTCATGCCTATACGTTCCTATTAAAGGTTGATGCATATATTATGTCACGTAATAAGGGGGAAGGAGGTGTAAGATTTGGTGATGAGCAATGCATTAGGTATAGGCAAAACGGGAGCGGGGAGGGGGTTAATATTTATGCATGACCCCTTATGGACACCATAATAGGAACTTATAGCCATAACTGGTACACCATCCGTATTCTTCTATGAGATTATGTTTGGCTCATTTTTTGACTGCAGCTTAAAGCTCGAGCCAAACATAGGGATCATGCATTATGTATGAATTCCGGTGTTGCACGCATCATTATATCTTCGCCAATTTTTACGCTATTTGCACTTCCGAACAAATTTATTCATTTCATATGATGTGAAACATCTGGCCCTTGAAGTTTGTTTTCCCGCCAGCCACTCACAAATGGTAACAAAGGAAACAGAAGCGTCATTTGTTGCACAGAAAAAAAGAAATCCGATTTCCGCGAAATCCACTTCCCTTTCACCCATACCATCTAAAACAAAACCATGAAACTATCATAAAGAACATTACAGTGATTGCCAACCACATATGAGTTTAATTCTGTTATGGTGCTGAATTTCTACAATCTTGTTTCTCTGTTTTTCTCCTTCACAGGGTATGTACGAGAAGCATTATTTCCTGCTCGGAATAGAAGAACAGGATTCTGCCATATGATAGCTACTGACTTAAACGACGACCATGAAGACGGTGACGGTCGTGATGATGCTGCTGATGGTCGATACATTCTCGGTGTGCTTATTTTCCCCCTGTACTTGGTGACACATAATTCGATTACACGTTTGGTGGAGGAAAAACTTTTGCTTAGTCTGGCGTACCTCAGCGCTTACCGAAAGTGAGTTCCACTTCCCCCAATGGAGATAAAATAGTGAGTATAAGTAGTCACACATGAGCTGATGTCGACCGGCAAACGACGACGAGAGCAGGAACATCTTTTTCACATTATCTACTTTATGGATCTGTCATAATCGTATAATTGCTGTCGTAATAATAATGCTCATCAATACATGGATGATAGAATCTTGGCCAGATTGTCTGTCTCGATACCGGATGTGACAACTCCTTCCACCGAGTATGGAATATACATCCAAATGATACAAGAGATAGGAATGCCCATTGACAATATCTCTGTTTAGCACACACAACTTGACCACTGCTGCAATGGAATACGGAATAGCATAGGTAGGTATGGGAGGAAAGCATCAGAAGACTGTTTGTATGCTTGCTTGGGTTGATGAACATCGTAAAATTAACATTATTAGCTCCACAGCAGTTCAAACTAAACGTAACAAATGGGACTTTTATTGCTTTATCGAGTTGTTGCTTTTTGTTATGGCTGTCAGTAGATAGTCTGAATGTGCGGTACTTTGAGACCTTTCCTACTTTTAACTTGCCAGACGCATGAACTCTAGCAGTGGGATGTATTGCAATACTAAAGTTTATTCGTGCAGAAATGTGGAATGTGCACTGTTTACACATTGGTTTGTGGAGTCCATTCCGTTTATTTATGTTTGGTTGTATGTATTATGTATCACCCCAGCAGGCCTGGGTTCAATCCCAGTCGGCGCCGCCGGGATGAGGCATAACATCTCTGATCACGCCTTGAGGGAAGTAAAGCCGTTGGTCCCCCGTTCATGAGTTGATGAGTCGATAGGTAGGGTCCAGGTGTGGGAGCTGCCTCCCTGGCGTCGGTAGCATTGGTGCACAGCACGGAAAACAAGATCGACGGAAAACAAACCAAAGGAAAAAAATGTATTGGTAACCATGCAGACATCGAAAATTTTCGTTGGCAGTTGTTTAATCAAATTGGTATTGAGTCCTAGTGTTTTTATAAGTTTATTGAATCTTGTTTCAATTCTACGTTCGATTAATTTTAAATTATACAAGAGCAAAAGCTTAAGTTACATTTTAAATTTTCATGAAAATAATCGTTCCACTATAGAATGTGAGAATGTTTTTTCATCGTTATTTGAGTAAGTCACAACCCGAGCAGAGTGGAATACGAACATATTATCAAAACGATGCCAAATTATGTTTTAAAAGTATATCGATAACATTGTTTGATGTTGTTTTTCTAAAATTGAGGTCGCATTTACATTTAGATATCATTTGCAATTGAAATCAAAATCTGATTTTTGAAAAAGTGGATTCCACGATAAGCTACGTTAAATCATGAATTTCACAGTTCCCTCCCCTTGGCTAGTTTTTGCACTTTGCTGTTCGTGGGCGGGCTTAATCTCATGCTTTATAGTGGAGTGTTGGAGACGGTAGGTTTATGGCCGGCGTTGCTGGTTCATGCCGCGATAGAATGGCGCCATGGGCAGGCAATGGGGATTACTAAGCTTCCCTCTCTGATAAACCACTGCATGAGAGAACCAAAGATCTAGTCTAGCAGTGTGATAGTATCACACTTGTTACTCCTTTGATTGAGAGCCGCGTCGTAGTACGCTTACGTATAGGCACAGACGTTGGGTGCGATACTGGCGGGTTTTGCCGCGAATCACTCTTATTTATTTTTTTACGCACATACATTAATTTGGGTTTGCAAGGGAATTATACTATTGAAATATTTCAGAAAGTGTCCAACAGTGCTCCTTCTACTTGCGTGACAAGCTTTTATTGTTGTTTTCATTGAAGTATTACTCAAGGAACAACGTTAAACACCATTTGTGTACATGGTATTGTAACTAATCTTTTATGTGCTTCATTTTGATTAGCGATAAGTTTTTGAACTATGGCTCGGGATTTCCACTGTGCACAGTGGTTGAAAAGTCCATTTTGACGCTCTTAATTAATAACACCATGGAGAGCGGATTTAGAGTAATGACGTCTTCAACAAAGTTGATGAGTATGACATGCTTCATATTTTGAAGGCATGGGTTTTGTGATTAATCCCCTTAAAAGTGAAATGAAAAATTTATTTTTTCACAATGTCGAGATAAATGGTTGACGTCTTCAAAAATGATTACAAACAACTTTGCTCAAGACATAAAAGTCCTAAATTTCACTCAAATCGAGATAGAGAGCGTTGTTTGAGGACAAAAAACACGTTTTTCATCAAAACACATATTTTCTTTAATTTTAGGTCCTCATTATGTTCAACAAAGTTGATTGGTATACTAAAATACACATCGTTTTAGAACATACTATACCTGCATCATTTTAAAAGGATGATTTATTGATAAATTTTCTTCTATTTTCCTCATATTTTGGACTTGCGTATCTTTCTTAGGTGCAAAAAGGTGCAGATGAAATTAAATGCATATAAAACTACATTAAAAGAGCTTTCAAATGGTGGTAAACTTGTCCGTCCACGACCGTCTGCTGGAGAGTTATGATCAACCCATTGATAGGCTTTATAGAAGTCATGTCAACAACAAGGGGATAGTGTGTTTTATACCGCGTAATAAATGCGTTTCCATGGTAACCGACTCAATAAACAAATTTCCCACTTCTCAGAGCTTATCAAATTCAAGAACGGCACATTTTCTTTCCAAACATTGCCCAGAAGGCAAAACTGAAGCATCAAGAACGAAAAAAAAAAACTGTCAAATTCAGTTAAACTTGTGAGTCGATAAGTGTTTTTCCATAGTGTTCATCACTGTTTTTCATCAAGCGTTTCACCGTTATTAACTCATCTTCAAAACCTTTCGCTATTGTATTTCACGTTTTGGATGCTAGATAAGAATCTCCTTTATCAAACTATGTTGAATAATTAGCGCGAAATCTGTTTGCATAGCAGTGGTTATCAAAAGAGAAAGTCGATGAAGAGAATCGATCAAAGCAGATAGGACCATTTGAAATGTTCATAGAGAATTGTGAAAGTATATGAAAGCATGTAAGATAGAAGAACTGCGGAAGCCAAGCGAAGGAGAGAGAGACTAATTCTGTCAAAGAAACCGGACAGCAGAGGAAGCTACGAGAGCAGGGCTTTGAAGTAAAATTATATTATCTGGAAACATGCTCGTGCATGGTTGTCAAGTGTCACGCCGAGTATTTCAGTAAGCTGTTTACGCTTCCTGAAAACGTTTTAAACTTGCTTCCGTCTACTTCTGAAAATGCAAAAAGTGTGGCAGGACGGAAGGTTGTTCCTTTCGAAGAATGTTGTGAAACAACGTAGAAGAAGAAAACTGCAGAGGTTCGGAATAGCTACTATCTTAATGAGCTAGCATTTGTGACACAAATGAAGATGAGAGAATCAGGTGAGAAAGAGATGACGGATATCCTGAAAACCGTTTCTCACGCACGTCCTGCAGATGAAAATAAGTTGGTTCATTCTTTGAAGAAGTCCTTGAGCAACCCTATACCCGAATACACAGATCTACAAGATTTGGCTTTGTTAATCAACACCAACCTATCGAACCTGGTATTACTTGCCAGCTAGTATTCATAAAGTATTGATACATGGATCAGCCGTGATTGAACATTTCCTTGTTCTAATCGATCAGCTTTCTGAGGAAGCACAGGAGGCAAGGAACAAGGATTGGAAGAGGTACATGTATTTAACCAAAATAACAACGAATAAATTAATTAAACTTTTATTTAACAGATACCAAGAGTTCAATACCCGAAAGCAATCAAGATCGCTAACAAATCGTGATCTATTGAACTGGCTCCTAGTATTATCAGATCCATTGATTACTAGCATTCGTGGATGGCCTAAAAAGCACGAGAAGCCATTGTCGAGCGATGCTAAACAGCTGCTAGCAGAAGAAGCTGAAGGAAACGATAATGATTATATTAATGGTTATGATTATGATAATAATGATGATAATTGAATACAATACAAAATATTGAAAACAAAAATGCAAAACCAATCGAGGAAAAAGAATTTAATCAAGAAAAATATGTAGATAGAGTGAAGTTGATTATCTTTTTTATACTGGTTATACCATTAAACAGAGTAAAGATAAAGATACTTGTTTTGATCACAACTCCCCAGAAGGCGGTCGTGGACGGACAAAATTACCACCATTTGAAAGTTCTTTTAATGGAGTTTTAGATGCTATTGATTTCATTTGCACCTTCTTGCACCTACGAAAGATACGCAAGGCCTAAATATGAGGAAAATAGAAGAAAATTTATCAATAACTCATCCTTTTAAAATGATGCAGGTATAGTATGTTCTAAAACGATGTGTATTTTAGTATACCAATCAACTTTGTTGAACATAATGAGGACCTAAAATTAAAGAAAATATGTGTTTTGATGAAAAACGTGTTTTTGGGGGTCCGTCCTCAAACAACGCTCTCTATTTCGATTTGAGTGAAATTTAGGACTTTTATGTCTTGAGCAAAGTTGTTTGTAATCATTTTTGCTACAACTTTGCTGAAGACGTCAACCATTTATCTCGACATTGTGAAAAAATAAATTTTTCATTTCACTTTTAAGAGGATTAATCACAAAATCCATGCCTTTTAAAATATGAAGCATGTCATACTCATCAACTTTGTTGAAGACGTCATTACTCTAAATCCGCTCTCCATGGTGCTATTAATTAAGAGCGTCAAATAGACTTTTCAACCACTGTGCTGTGGTGTGCTTCTATTGTGACATATCCATATGTATTTTTGTGGTGCGACATAGTGGAAACGTGTGAGCTTAGTTGGAGGATATACCCTATACAATTTAAAAATCAGCTAGGAAACTAACTTCAAAGTGAACCATTTTAGTTAGTTGAAGGTGTCACTTGGGTCGAACTAAGATATAATAAATAGGTATAGGTCAGAATCAAAAGTACTTGAAACACGTTTAATTTTGGATAACAAGCACAAGTGCAGGTACTTAGTAAAGCATGGGTTAGATTGATTAGGTGAATTAGAGATTTCAATAATTTATTAAATTAGATTAATGAGATATCATAATCATCAAATGAACTTAAATAAGAAAATTCAGAAAGTCTAATAACATAAGGTAGATTGACAAAAGAATTAGGATGCGGGGTGTCCGCTTAGGGAGGCAACTAACCTTTAAAGTTGTAGAATAAATCTTCCTTGAACTCAATAAGAAAACGCAAGCAAACCAATAGCATTTAGTAAATTAACAAGGAGAGGAATAGTTTAGGAAATAAGTAAAGGTAGAGGTATGTGACAATTGATAACTATTAATCTTTTGTAGGTTTTGTTTTCCCCTGAGTTTATTGTTCTCGATAACTATATTATTCTCTCAATACGCGAAATCTCTTATATATGCGGTTAAAGCATTTGAGTTACCTTATTTCTTAGTGTTCAAGTACTTACATTTGTAAAAAGCCGTCAGTGTTAATCTATGAACTAAACCCTACGTGACTATAAGATCGATCTTTTCTTATGTAGTGTTGACGCATCGATGCATGTTTAACTTTTCATGGCTGTCGGGTTCAACGCACCTACGTCTACGGAGCTTACGCGGAAGTTATTCGCAATTCGGTAGAGCTTGCCAAAAGTGTTTTGACCTTATGTTGTTTAGAATTTGTTCGGTACGGTCGCGAAATTTTGAAATGATTGATACGTGCGGTAAAATAGCTTAATTGAAACAAAACTCAATAGTAAAATAAGTAGAATATCTAGGGAGGAAACCAAAATTAATCAACTTGCCAACATAGGCTATCACATTTATTTTGGTGGTACTCTTTAAGTGATAATAAGCTGTTTTTTTCTCTACGGTTGTCTCGCGTTCACAATTTGCGCGATTTTCGTATCTTACGTAATTTAGATGTTTAACTCAAAACGGTTTTACTGACTCTAGGTCGTTCCTTAAGCGGTTTTGGTGCTGGTTAAACCTTTGGCGGCTGTCGGATTCAACGCGCCTACGTCTACGAAGCGTACGTATAAGTGGTACGCAATTCGGTAGAGCTTGTCAAATGCTTTTGTGCTTATTGTAGTATAGAACTTGTTCGGTACGGTCGAGAAATCTTGAAATGATTGGTACGTTCTTTAAATTAACTAATTTGATACAAAGCTCAGTAGTAAATAAATAGAATATCTAGGGAGGAAGCCAAAATTTATCAACTTGCCAAAATAGGCTGTCAGATTTGTTTTGGTGGCACTCTTTAAATGATAATAAGCCTCTTTTTTTCGCTTCGGTTCTATGCATTTTATTTATTTATTATTATTATAGTCCATCTGACTTGATAGTCTCAATGAAACACTTAAATCTAAATGTAGTCACTCATTAAAAATTAAAAATTGGTCAACAGCAAACGATGACGAAACATCGAGGCATTGATGTCAAAGTCAAATAGGTCAGAGGCTTCGTTGAATTGATGAATCATGGCGACAAAGGAACTGTTTGCAGCATAGTTGGTTGCATGTACTACTTCATGTAGCAAGGTTCTCGGACGGAGTGTTCGGGCAGGAGCATACAGATTAATTTTGGCCAGTAACTCAGGAACATCATATTCTGCGAGTAAAACTTTAGCAACGAAGACGACCTGCGATATGTTTCGTCGCTTAGCAAGAGTATCCAAACCCAGTAAACGACAGCGGTCAGCATACGGTGGTAAATTCAGCGGGTCACTCCATATAGCGCAGTGCGTTTCTGACGAATTTGCGTTGAACAGCTTCGAATCGTCCACTCCATACAGCTTGGTAGGGATTCCAGACTACACTCGCGAATTCCAGTAGTGAGCGTACCAATGAACAGTAAAGGGCTTTAAAACACAGAGGATCACGAAATTCCTTAGATATCTTGAACATGAATCCAAGCTGTCGATTAGCTTTGTCGATCGTGGTTGAGAAGTGGCGAGTGTATGTGAGCTTTTCATCCAACATGACACCGAGGTCTTTAACGTGATCGACACGTTGAACTGCAGTTCCAGCAACGTTATAATCAAACAAAATAGCAGTCCTAGTTCGACGGAAACTAATAACGCAGCACTTTGAGACGCACAGGACCATAAAATTACGTTCACACCAATCATTAAAGATTTTAAGAAGGTTTTGTAGTTCTAAACAGTCGGCATAGCCTCGAACGACTAGATAAATCTTCAAGTCATCGGCAAAAAACAATTTACCTCCTCGTAGTAGAATAAACGTTACATCGTTCACAAATAAAGAGAAGAGCATTGGTCCCAAAGTGCTACCCTGTGGAACTCCTGATCTGTTTGAGAAACAGTCCGATGAGTAGTTTCCAATGCATACAGTAACTTCACGTTGCACGAGGTACGATCTAAGCCAGCTGCAGAAGGAAACAGAACATCCAATTTTTTCAAGCTTTGCTAGCAGAACGTCGTGCACAACTCTATCAAACGCAGCTTTAAGATCAGTGTAGATGGCATCCACTTGAAGTTTCTTGCATACATTTTCCATACAGAACGACGTAAAGCTGACGAGATTAGTTTCCACGGAGCGGCCAGGAAAGAAACCATGTTGACATGTACTTATGTAATGCTTGCAGGAAGCAAACAATCTCTCATTTATCAGCGACTCAAACACCTTAGATTCAACCCCAAGCGAGGTAATCCCACGGTAGTTTTCCACATTGCGTTTGTCTCCTTTCTTGAAAACAGGGAACATAGTAGACCGTTTCCATAGTGCGGGAAATTTCTGTTGACGAAGTGACAGGTTGAAGAGCAAGGACAACGGAGCAGCTAAGATATCGGAGCATTTTTTTAGGACTGCAGATGGAATAACACTCAGACCTGGTGAAAATGATGATTTGGTTTTACTCATCACAGAGAGAACCATTTGTACATCTACGACAAAAACATCCATGTTTACGACGTCGGTTGGCACATCACGGACGGCTCGCTCAATTTCTGCTTGCGATGGGGAGTCATTCGAGAAGACGCTTAAGAAGTGCCTAGCAAATAGGCTGCATTTGTCCTCAGTTGTCAATGCTACGTCATTGCCGAGAAACATTTTTGACGGCAGTCCAGTTTCCTTCCTCTTAGTATTCACAAACGACCAGAATCCCTTGGGGTGGCATTGCAGATTATGTTGAGTACGAATTACATACCTCTTGTAAAGAAGCTTGTTGTAGTGGCGATAATCATTGCTGGCAATTGAAAAATTTCGCTTGGTAAGGGTACATCGTCGATGAGTGAGAGCACGGAGAGCTCTAGATCGCACTCGTTTCAGGTTGCGGAGAGTAGCGTTAGACCAAGGCGGTTTTCTTGGAGGTTGGCACTTCGGTACTGAAGCACAAACACAGTCGCGCAAAAGGCTATTATATCGAGCGGCTGCTGTATCGATATCAAGGTCATTCAACACATTCCAGTTGATCCGGGACAAGGAACGTCTCAGCAAACGGAAATCGGTCTTCCGGAAATTGAGCCGAGTGGCAGTCATGGTTTCATCAAAACGAATTTGAGATCCGTTCGCGATAGATATATCCAAAGCAGGGTGGAAATTGTCAAGAGGAACGATGACATCAGGCGCTTCAACGACGACACAGTCCAGAAGTGCACTTTCGCTAACAAAAACCAAGTCAAGAAAACGAGACTGGAAATTGGGAACAAGGTTTATCTGGCTCAGTCCATGAAAAGCCGTGCCGTCAACAAGCAAGCGGCTGGCAGGAGTAGTTGAAGATGCAATCGGATCTGGAAACGCATAACCCTGGCCTGAGGGTGACCAGCTAAGCCCAGGCTGATTAAAATCACCAAGCAGAAGAAGCACATCCGTTATATCAGCCATGGACGATGCAAATTCTGTAGCATCCAGATGAAGCTGCATTGTGGTGCAGTCATGTCGACGTTCAGGGGGAATATACACCGCTCCAATGAGGATGTCCCGCGAAGTGAGGCTGACCTTAACCCAAACCGCTTCAATTGTAGTAAATAGTTCGTTGGAGATTACGCAGGAGGCGAATTCGTTGGAAACAGCGATGAGCACACCACCACCGCGAGTACGAATGCTGTTGGATGAATTACGGTCTAATCTGTAGACAGTAAAAGAGTCACCAAACAGTTGCACTGAATTGATCCTCCCATCGAGCCAAGTTTCCGTGAATACATAAACGTCATATTCCCCGTCAAGCGCAGCCAGATAAACATCGTCCAATTTAGTCATGAGCCCCCTGGTGTTCTGATAGTAGACACGTAAACCGCTAGAGGGTTCGGTGCGAGCCGTGTCAATGATAACTTGTCCAGGATCCGCACGAGAGAACGGTGAACTATCAGGCAGCGAAAGATCACCTGACGTAGAAAGGCTCGAAGTGGTGGCCATAAGCGAAGATGAACTGAAACGAAGTGGCGGATCAACAGTTGAATTCACATGGACGAGTTCATACTTGCCGTAAACGAGTGGTTGGAAGACCCCTTCACCAGGCCCACACACAGGGCCGGGACGGCTGCAGGTCGCTGGCGGAAATGGCTCGACTGTGGCGGGGGGCTCGGGGGCTTCCATGATGCCAACGGCAGTGCGTCCCAGTAAACAAACAGAAGTTGATTCATCATAATAGTGTAAGTCGTCAATCTTCGGCAGGACTAGATCAGAGGATCTGAATGCTCCTTCCGGTGAATTTTCTGTGGAGCGTCTCGGCTTCTGGTATGGTGGGGCTGGTATACTGTTAATGTTATCTTCAGACCACAATTGTCGAGGAGCAGACATATACAATGGCACTCTGGAAACCAAGAATTTTTCAGACAGAGCAGTTGTTGCTTGCTGATTATACTTGCCTACAGTTGGAGTTTGGAAGACCCCCTCTCCTAACTCAAACGCAGGGCTGGGACGACTGTTGAACGCTGGCAGCATAGGCTCGACTGCGATGATAGGATCAGGGGCTTCCACAAGGCTAGTTGCAAGTGTGCGTCCGAGTGTCGAGTTGAATAAAGCAGGTTGTGCTTTCATCGGAAATGATCGGCTGTAGGCATAATACATTTCAGGAAGTGGATTGTTCGAAATAATGTCGTACTTGCCTGAGATAGGGTTTTGGAAGACCCCTTCATCAAATCCAAACACAGGACAGGGACGGCTGGAGGTCGCTGGCAGGAATAACTCGACTGTGATGGATGAATTAGGGGCTTCCATAACACATATGGCAGGCGTGCGTCCCGGTGTCCAACATGGGTCAATCACGAAGGAGTTCATTGTTGAAGTTCGACTAGAAGTGATAATCGTTTCAGGGACGGAATTATTCAGAAAGCGATCATACTTGCCTGTGGTTGGATTTTGGAAGACCCCGTTTCCGGACTCAAACACAGGACCGGGACGACTGCAGGTCGATGGCAGGAGAGGCTCGACTGTGATGAGGGGATCAGGGGCTTCCAAAATGCTAGTGGCAAGTGAGCGTCCCGGTAATCGGTTGATATAAATGTGGTGTTGAGGTTCAAGTTCCTGACCCGGCAATATCACTCCGTCATAGATGATTGATGACTGGAATTGGCGGACTTTGGAGTTGTTTGCGGTATGTTTATTTGTAACAATCCTTGAGGCTTCCAAAAATTTTCGACTCTGCGGTTGTCCACGAATTTACGAAATAGCATTCCTTTGGGCCATGTAGAAGACGAAAGAGCTTTCGACGTCAAATCTGCTGAGACACCGACTTTGAAAGAAATGAAAGACATGGTGCTGACGTCTTTGTTCTTTGAAACCAGTCGGATAACTTCAACATCGTCGGTTGACAAACGATTTTTGGCCAGCTCACCAATTTGCTCAGGAGTCACATCACGAGAAATCCGAGATAGGTAAATCCAAAACTTTTCCACCGGGGCAGGCACAGTGAAGTTGCCTAGGCTTGGAGATACAGATTTACCAGTAGCATGCATTAGGTTTGGTACATTATTGTCCTTTCTTGGAAATAACCGCCGGCTTCCTATGGTTCTTGACATAAAACCAGACCGTCTGGAGGAAACTGGAGTGATGGAAGCAGTATTGGTCAGCTTCGTGAAATTGGACCGAATTTCAATTTTCAAGTCCTCCAGAATCTCATGTTTTAATTTCCCCAGCAACTCCGTATGAGTACTCAGCTGTTTCTCCAGACCAGCATCATATGCAGCCTTTATATTCCTACTATGCCGAATGTCTGACATTATGCTCGCACAAGATTTACACATCCAGAATAATTGCCTGTTCCGGTCAACTTCATCCAACAGTTCACTTGGCAAGTGACAGCATTTTGGGTGAAATACCGCGTTACAGAACCCACGACAGGCAATGGTTTTTTCATGGATGTCATTGGCGCAAGCATGGCAAATTACACTCATTTTGCAGGAACAAGACGGCACTGCAAAAATCACTGGAAAGCAATGAAATTTCAAGGTAGCGCAATACAACGGTAGAGCCCAGACGACAGCAATGCGCCAAAATGTATACAGCAATATACCACAAGCACAGGAAAAGCTCGAAAGTTTCACAATTTTGCTGGTAGATGGCGCTTCGGAAAAAAAAATCGCGTGGGGTGTGCTTTGGAATATGTACGTAAACAAAGCAAAAATGTTTCACATTCACTGTATACCACGAAAACACAACACACCGAGTGAAATTCACTAAAACCGAAAGCAGTAACACAAAAACTAACGAGCGGACAACGAAGGTATATTTTATGACCGTTACAACAACATAAAATGCGACGATAATATGCGAGAAAAAAAACACGGCGATAAACATTACTAACAGTGTTGTCAAAATGGTTCTATAATGGTTCTCTCACACGACTTTCGGTATTTGCGCGGTTTTCGTAACTTAAATAATTTAGATATTTCGTTCGAAACGGATTTACTTATTCAATCGGCTTACTACGCGGATGTATCAACACGCACACGTCACAGCATTTTTTCCATAACTATTTTGAAACAATACACACGGAATCCAATGTTCAAGTGGCCAATATAGGCTAGTCCTTCTGCTGTATTGTCAAAGATTGAAGCAAAATTTATTCAAATGGGTCAAGCCTTGAAAACTAAGCTGTCACGCAGCTCAAGCTTGATACAAAAAAAAATGAATCATGAATTTTCACAGTTATAAATCGGTATTTATATTTATTATTATAAGAAATTATGTTTACAAATCGATATAAAATTGCTTTCGTCCTGTTTAAGTTCAATGCTAATCATTTTACAGCTCATATTTGAACATGTTGTCAAAAATCCTAGTGATCTCGATTAACAATATAAATAGTACTTTAACTTTAAGATTTAGCATTACCAATTGCATACAAATCGATGACGCAAATATTTCTAGAGTTAAGATGTCATTGCAGATTCCAATGTAATTATATACAATATCAGACACATGCATCTGGTAAACAAAAGGGCTATGATGACTCATATATTATAATTGACGACCAATTTTTATGTATAACTGACAAGATGTTGTTATAGTACGACAGTGTGTAGATTGTGTATAGAAAAAAGCAAGCAAAGGACAATTTTTAGTAAGGTACGAAATGGGTCAAGCATCCCCTTTACAAAACTCAATGGCAATGTCAGTTCTTTTTTTTAAATATATTATGGATTTATCTGGGGTTTGTCTAAAATGGCAAAAGTGATTCATAATATACTTGTTGATTATTTATACCACTGAATGATTGTTTCTCATACTGTAATTTAAAATGGTGCCGTTAGCACTTTCATAAGGAAATAAATATTAATTTTATAGTACTCCAAAGTATCATGTCCTTTGCGCTAAATGGGTTAACAATAGTACATCGAAGGTCATACGTTCTTTCCCATCCATACAAGATTTGAACTTGAAACGTTTAACACATCTCACATCTCATCCATTTGTAACGTGGAAATCAATAATGATAATAAATTTAATATTTTTTCAATTGCGTTAGCGTTAGCGTTAGCGTTAGCGTTGTTATGATATACTTCGTAGATTGGATACTAGCGACACTCACGTCTCTTCTGAAATTCTCAGGTAGACTACTTTCAGGAATAATGCTGGGGAGTAAACATTGGTTCCAATCTAAACAAGAGTAACAGAAGCATGACTGTCGCTATTCCCGGCCACGCCCATCTTTACCATAACTAGGGATAGGGAAGGAAATGTTGATGTAGTACTTACTTAACGAGAGGCCACCGACTTAGCGACACCCTCATAAGTGCTACGGAGTTGGAGGGTTGGGTAGGGTATTCGGTTAGGATTCACCTCAAGTTGGCGATGCAACCAAAAGTATGTATTGTTTATTTGTTGTTTATTTAATCTATCGATAGCCGGCTATCGAAAGAACATATTCATTTTGTTTAGTGATCATGAATTTTAAGAGTCATGACGGAGAGCTTGGGATTAAGCCCATGATTTTCTGCTCAGTAAGCAAAAACGATCCCTCCAGGGTCATCGAGCATCTCAGAACCATAACGCTTCGCGACAATACAGGACTACGTTTTCGCTTGATATGCAAATAGTTTCCGAGGTTAATGTTCAATATCAAATATACAAATGATGGTGGCGATTTATTGTGCTGTGGAAGAACTTGAAATTAAATCCATGATTTTCTGCTCAGTAAGCAAAATCGATCGCTCCAGGGTCATCAAGCATCTCATAATCCACAGCGCTTCGCGTCAAAGTCCGAATATATGGATGAACTATCTATTATTGAATAACTATTATTTACGATAATTACATGAAAGAAATAAAATATAAACTACAAACAAAACGTGACTACTAAAATCTCAAAAAGATATTCTCACAAATATATTTCATGCAACCAGGAATCTCAAAACCATTAGACCCTATAATGATACTCTGCACATGTTAGACACAAGAATAGGCCAAAAAGCAAGCGTCCGACTCACAAAACCTGCCAAATCCTTTTGCAGTCACAATCAACGGTTCTACGAATCGAGAGCGCTCACGAATCATAAAACCGCTGACTGCGACACTCTGAAAGCGAAATTGACAGGCTCTATGCGTCAAACACCCACCCTACAATCTCCTCCCGCATTCAACAACACAAATCTCCACTACAACACCTAACGAATAAAACTCCGAAAATCACTTTTTCTGCCTATCTTTCTATTAGGCCTGCGGACATGCGTTAGCTTCGAAACTTCTAACCAAACTGGGAAAATTTTCAGATCACAAAAAAAAAACTTTTAAACGTAATTACAAAATAAATATTGATTATTTTACGCAAAAACGAGCACTTTTGAATCGTATGCTAAAAATAAAGTATTAATATAATTAAATGCAAAATTTACTAGAAAATCATTACTTAATTGGTGAGAAGTTTCTAATAAGCCCTCCCAGTTCCTCGGTATACAGAACAAATCTGATACTATAATCAGAATTGCTCAGTCTGCATGAAGCAGCCGATTTCATCAAGGAAGTTCTATTAACAACCAAGAATTAATCGTTTGAGGCATACTGAAGCATTAAGAAGGTGATATGTGTCACTATAGGAAATCATCATCGTTGCAAATATAAAGAAATTAAACATAACCCTTTGCTTCAGTACCGTCAACCTCCATGTCCATGGGGAGGGAATTTAATATTTTTTCAATTGCGTCCAATAAGTCTATGGTATGGATTGAAATACAAAAAACTAGATTTCACCAGCTTTACCTTAATTTGATCTAGAAATAACTAAAAAAAAACATTGATTCTATCTCTTTCAACGGTTTCCGGATCTCCGAATCATATTTCAAAATGATCAAAAGCTAAATTCATCACACGCATCAAACTGCAACAAACGAAAAATAGATCACGCAAGTTATCCCACCGAGTAAGAAACGGAACTCAAAAACACTGATAATACATTTATAGGATTATTTTTCAATTCGAACAGACTCACAAAACCTGCACACAAAATAACGATCTCCCTGTTTGGTAAATATTATTGTGCTTCGCATAGGCCAAAGGTAAGCAACTGGCATACTCAAAAATAAGCACAAGTTTTGGTGTAAATTGATGAATTGCTGCTAAAATTTCGGTAAGTGCTTTAAGCCAGGAATATTAAAAATTTATCAGCGTGTTTACAAAGTTCGGGCACCCTAGACTTGAACTATTGATTTATTGGATTTTTGTCACATCCACTCATATATTATTTGATGTATTTTGGAATACGCAACTTGGTACGGGAGCTGGCGAATATAAACAAAAAAATAAATAAAAAATGCTCTTTTGGTGTTGTGATGTAAAATTCGATTTGCAATTCCTTAGTACTGCACCAGAACAGTAACACGCTTACAACATGGTTTGCCTTTGATTTGTTTTCCGTCGATCTTTTTTCCGTACTGAGTACCAATGCTACCAACGCTAGGGTGGCAGCTCCCACATCTGATCCCTACCTATCGAACCATCAACTCATGGACCGAACGAGGGGGTGATCAGAGATTTTATGCCTCAGAAAATCCCGGCGGCCACGACTGGGATTGAACCCAGACCCTTTGGAGTCCTATTCATGGTTCACTTCTAGATTGTTTGTTGGAATAAGTAATTAAAGGCGTTTTGCTCAATATGTTACCGTCAGGGTAAGATGGGAAAAAATATGTAAATACTTCATCATGCAATCGATTTTTGACTAAGCTATAAAAAAATATCGCTGGTTTTCATCCACGAAATAAGAAGACAGCCGACTAAGTTTAAGTGCTTACACGCTCATTCTTCATCATCATCATCAAATCACGGCCTCAATTAGTTTACATTGAGCCATGAACATCATCTACAATGAAACCGAAAGTAGGATAAGTAAAAAAACGGACTTCTGATGAAGGATTTGTGCCGCCGCTAGTTCACCATAGTGGAAAGCAATATCGGTTCTAATTAAGTGAAATGATTTCTCTTCCATGTTCCGTGCTCTCCCGTTCTAACTATCTCGTATTCTTACTTTTCCTTACCCCATGTCATTTTTCAGCCATCAGTCAGATCCCACCAACCACCATACTAAATTTGCACCTCTGCCGCTTGTGGCGATCAGATTTTAATTAGTGTAAGTCCGCGGTAAGTGAGAGAATTCCCAGAGAAGACAGAATCGACCTTTGAAATGATGCACGAGGGGTGTTGAGGTTGAACATTTTAATTGCTCTAATTAATCGTCGCTAATGATTCATAAGAGCAAAGTGTGTGCTCGTTAGGCACCAAGTAATTTAACATGAATCTGAAGGAATTTGCACTCCTCTCTAGGAGATGGTTTTCGTCATATTGGTGCTTTGATATTGTTTAATGGCTGTTCATTGAACGGAGAGTAAGTTGGGGAAAATATTATTCCTCAGTAGGAAAAAGCATATAGCGCTTCTAGAATCGAAATTTTATAATAAATATGATTCCTCATATAAAGTGCAAAAATTTCCTCGTCAAATCCTTTTTGAATTTTTAGTCAATTTGTTTGAAGAGTTAAAGGTTACCAACCGAATTAGTGTCCCTTGGGTGAGACAAAATTTCGTTGCTTCAGCGGAGCCACAGTAAGGTGAATCGCTTTGAAAACCATTGTTTTTTTTTCTAGATTTGTTTTCTATTGAACTTGTTTTTCGTACTCAGTACCAATGCTACCGAAGCTAGGGGAGGCAGTACCCACACCTGGACCCTACCTATCGACTCATCAACTTATAGACCGGGGACTAACGGCAGAGATTTTATGCCTCAGAAAATCCCGACGGTGCCGACTGGGATTGAACCCAGCCCCTTTTTAGGAGTGAGAGGCAGTCACGCTTACCACTACACTAACGGCGCTGCTTAGGAAGGAAGTATCCTTGAGCTCATCCTTTTATATTTGTTCTCCTCCGACATTCTGGCTCTTCCTGATGTTGGTACGTTGTCTCTTCTTCTTCTTATTCTTCTTCTTCTTCTTCTTCTTCTTCTTCTGCTTCTTCTTCTCCACATTACTTTTCGCACATTAGTTTATTACGTGCTCTCATCAACTTAGTGTTCAAGAAGAACTGCAACACTTATTAATTGAGAGCTTTCGATGCCTGTCTGCATTAGTATAATTGTGTGGCAAGTAAAATCATACTCTATGCCCAGGGCAGTCGAGAAATTTTCCAATCTGAAAAATTACTAGACCGAACCGGAAATAGAAACCAGCACGTTCTTACTTTGTAGCTGCACCTTTACCGACTATGCTAAGGGAGGCCCCAAATTATTCAACAGTGAAACTTGAACTCCACGTTTGATGCAGTATCCATTGATTTATAGCGACTGTAACATGGTCACGACGCATGGTAGTCTCCTATGCGACTAGATTGAGCGAAAACTCAAAACCTAATAACTTCAAAAAAATATAACTTTTTTTTTTTTTTCCTTTGGTTTGTTTTTTTCCGTTGATCTTGTTTTCCGTGCTGAGCACCAATGCTACCGACGTGCCAGGAAGGCAGCTCTCACACCTGGACCCTACCTATCGACCCATCAACTCATGAACCGGGGACCAACGGCTTTACTTCCCATCCGAAGGAAGGCTTGATCAGAGATGTTATGCCTCAGAACATCCCGGCGGCGCTGACTGGTATTGAACCCAGGCCTGCTGGGGTGAGAGGTAATCACGCTTACCACTACACCACCGGCGCCGTTCTTTTAATAAAAATATAACTTAAAAACGAAATAAAAAAACACATCGCTGATTTTTAGATATCTTATGTCTTAACCTAAATTTTAAAGGAAAAATATAAAAACATTTTGCACCCTCTCTCTAAGTCAAATACAATCATTGGTTTTCAATACAAAATCCAAATTTTTAATATCATTATATTCCTTTTAAAATGTACATTTAATTTGAAATCGGTTCAAAAGTTAAAATTAAAAAAAAAGCTTAAATTAGGAAATGGTCACCCTAATGACACAGTAAGAAAAAATACGGGTCTAATATTTTACGATGAGGAACAAAACCACCAATTTTTACGAAATTCTGAGAACCATTATATGGTTTTGCTATGGAATGGCTTTATATGTCCTTTTTTATATGTAGCTCAGTTTATGACCTGTTCAACTATTCTTATTTTAGTTATAATAAACTTTTGTAACGAGCGATGGTACTTCTCACCAGGTGTATGTGAAGTTCTCTTCGTTAATATTTATTGACTGCTTTGCAGTTGTTTGTCACACTTCATACACACGAACGTTTGCCGTGAACTGAACTACGTTCCAAACAGTTTATGAACACGCACAAAATTACCCGGGCACTCACCCGCTTTCATTTCGATTTGCCTCCTAGAGTTCCTCTGTCATAAAATTTATTGCAGGTAGAAACATGCTATGCTTCATATCCACCGGTAACCTTCCCGAAAGTTGAAATCAAATGACTTTATTTAATCCACGTCTAATCTCTTCTTCCGAGGCGAAAGCGTGCCCAAAAGCTATAAATTCATCGGGGAATCACGTTTCGCTAAAACGCACAAATCTCATGACATCCGCCCACCACACCACAGGCTAAGGCGGAGGCGAGGTACCAACGGCGGATGTGTTGATGGCCAAGAGGTTAGACGCATCCAACGTCCCAATGGCAGCGGTGGCGTGGTGCGGTACTGTGTCATCGTTGCGCTTCTTCCGCACGGTGTTGATGATGATGAGCATTTGGAGATAACGTCTTTTATACTACATCTCTAGCCCAGTGGACTCAACAGAGCGCAAGCGGTGTCGTAAATTTAATTCCCACAAACGCACACGCTACGGATGGCCCATCCCTTGAATGAGTCTCTGGCCTAAGTTGGGAGTTGATGATGATCTACCTACCAAGGAGGGGACATCCTGGGGAGACATGGCGTCTTTCACCTGGTTGTTGAAAGATAATATTTCCTACCTCAAATCGGGCGTGAGATGGAACGCGATCTTCTTTGGTTCTGTTTAGACACCATATTCGCCGCAAAGGCGGTTTGCCACCTGTCAGTTTGATGGTTGATGTTTTGCCTTTTGCTTCGCTCCAGCACCGTATACGATAGACCTTGAATTTCTACCGTGGGGTGCCCTCGTAAATAATTAATGTGAAAAATGATAAAACTCATAAATTCATGATAATCGCTAACGATGGCATGAGGATTCTCCGATTAGTGTACATATACTGCAAGCAGTGGTTTATCGTTTCACTATGCCATGGAATGGAATGATCTGTGGAATTGTAAGGTGTTTAAATTAAAAATGTGTCGTATGTATGAAATCATGTCAAATGTGTACCCGTTACCTACGAATATTCACGTAAATATGTTAATTATTTTAAAAAAATTGATGGAGTTGTGTAAAAGACACGACCGCATGGTTCACGTAGACTACGTTAAGCTGGGTAGTAAAAATCTCGTGCATTTTTCTAGATATTGATTCAAAATACAGTAGAAGTAACCTATGATTTTGGTCCTATGTACATATTTTGGATGTCCTACTTAGTAAAAACTTGGTTAAATTCAGGACCTCATAAAAATGCGAATACATATTCTATTACATTTGGTTCCTAAATTATAATCAGATATGAGTAAGGTGGCGGCCAGGGTAGACGCGATTCGCGATGCGACGCGACCAATTCAAAGGAATCTTATAATTTATTATTATTTCTTGCGTGAGTCGCATCGCGTCGCGTGTCGCGTCTACCCTGGTCGTCACCTAGGGCTTTCTTCAGGTGACTCATTGAAGCGTCCAACAATGACCGTCGTGATGGCTGATATTCCCTATCACTTCAAGATTTCTAGGGCACAAATCTTGGACGGTTGTGACATCATTCATGAAATTGAAAATCCTTGTGTACTGCACTGCAGCAAACGTGAAGTTCCAGTTTCTCTGTTATAAGTTTCGTGAGAGCTGATATTTGCGCTCTTGATTTTATGTGGTACTGAGATTGATCAGAAATAAGGTTTCCTCAGCGATTCAACTTCAAAACGCTAAAAAAAGAATGCACACACAAAAACGGAGTGCACGATTTTGCACCAATGTTAGGCAACATTTCGTAGTTTGTTGATCCGGATGATCTTGATTAGGCATAAATCCCTACAATAAGTTCTCGGTACATCTTTTATCTACCGATTGAGCAAAACAAAATACTAAATATACACATGTATAATTTGTCGTAAGAATACGGGACGTTTCTGTGGTGGGAAAAAAGTGACTTCCATATCTATCACAGATTACAAATTCGACAGTGAGCATACATAAGGATGTAACCGTGAACGATTTTCTCTTTTGTTAATAACTCGCTTGGATTAACATTTCTCGGTGCGTTTGCTGTTGCTTTTGATAACCAATACAACCTGTAACATCACAATGAACATATTTCAGGTAATATTCATGCTGAAAATTGCATTGATCGATTTTCTTCGTCGACTTTCTCTTCCGTTAATAACTTGAGCACATAACCGTTTCTTTTATTTGTCAAATTAGATGCTAGATAAAAACTTTTTTTTTATCGATATGTGTGCTGAAAATACCTGGGCCGAATGGATTCAAGGAGAAAGTTGACGAAAAGAATCTTGTCAATGTTACTTAGGACTAATGCAATATACAGCTTGAATTGTTTCGCTTAGCTATAGCAATGTAGAAAAAATCGATGAAGAGAATCTATCATTACAAGTAGGCCCTTTTGAACGCTCACTGCCGAATTTCTGTAGGGTTTTTGATCTAATATACGTCCTACCAAGCACAACCCACGCTTAACCTCTCTTTTCTGAACGAGTTTAAACAAAAAAATGGAATATTTCTGTCAAAGATGGCTTCTAAATTTATTCACCTTTCCATACGTACCGTTAGATTTGATAAAGAGTGACAAATTGTTGAGATATTGTTTAAAATCTAATACTGCTTCTTGATTCTAATTTCGTTCTACGAGTTTTAATTCTCTCCTAACGCATTGAAACGGTATTAGATTTTCTTTGTCCTACAGATAAACGTAGAAAAGGGGGATTAACGCTTCTTTTGTATTGAGAACAATGAGCGTAAATATTCATACAATGTGCTTTAATAGGATTTATGTTGTAGCTAATGAACTACCCGCATAAACAATAACCATAAGATGCGCCTAACCACCAATTCGGGATATCATCCCAATTTTATGTGGTATGGTCGCACCATCTAAGATATCGTCAGTATATGGTACACGTTTATTAGGGTAATGCATCGGAACAAACCTATCATTGATTTGTGCACGGTGAAATCATTGATATTATTGATCTTTTCTGATCGATAGAACGGAAACATGCGATTACGACGAAGTAGTTCTCTGCCCTACCTATCACTGAAAAAAAAACTCGACGGTATTGCTAAAAGATAAGCATTGTAAGTCCCTCCTACTTGGAAAATTATGCAATCGAACGGCTTGCTATGCCTCGTCCACATCCTCAAAAAATCTGGGATTTTATAACCGGTTCTATGGCATAATTTTCCAAGTAGGATGGACTTTCATAGCTAATCTAAAAGCATAAATAGAGATACCGTCTGATAATTTCAGTGCTTGGTTCAGGAGTGTGCAATCTGTGTAGGGAAATCCTTGTTTTTTTCACCACAGAAACACCCCGTTTTCTTATGCAAAATAATGGATGTGCGTTCATAAAACGCACGAAATCTTAAAAACCATATTTAGTATTTTTTTTTTATTCAATCAATAGATTAAAGATGTACCGAGAATTAAATGGAGGGATTTCAAGCTAAAATGTTCTGATCGCGAGATATTGACGATCAATACCGAAATTTCGCCTAAATTTCCAATCCGTTTTGTGTGGTGTGTGCTGCTGATTTTCACTGTTGCCCAATGATTAGGGAATTTTCATAAATAACGTAGTAGTTGAGGAAGGAGAGGGGTTCCAAAAATTGGGACAGGCCATGTATTAGGTTTATTGCAAAACACGCTCCGAGGGGGAGCGGCCCAAATTTTACTTCCAAGGCTGTGTTGCAATGGGCGAGTTAAATTTAACTCGTGGTTAAAAGTGACAGATGAGTAATCGAATAACCCTGCTATACGAGCGTGGTTATTTCGGACCGACTGGAAGTTAAATTTTGATAACCGTGGCTGAGTTCTGTTTGAAAACTGATCAATTTCCGGTATTTTCGAACATTGAAAAGAACTTTCGAAATGTCACGTTTAACCACGAGTTAAATTTTACTCGGCGATTGGTACACAGCCAAAGAAGTATTTCTCGATAACTTTTTTGAAGGGACGCATCAGCTTTTGATCGTCGATTTGGCGTAGCTGGTAGCTCACCCACGCATGCTAACACTACCATAAGATAGAGGAAATTTTCCCCTACCTGATATAATGGTGTTAGTATGTGGGGCGAGCTATCAGTTATACCAAACCGATGATAAAATGCGTTGTTTACAAAAGCTGATATGTCCTTACGAAAAAGTAATCGAGTTTTGTAGTTATCATTTAGGCAAGGAGCGCTTGCGCCATTGAGGCGACGCCGCTACCAGCAGCCAGCGATCTCGACGGTGCAATACTCGAACGCTGCGCGCTTGACAGGAACCGCCTTCCTACTGCTGCTACCTGCCTACCCGCCGTCCGAAGCGAAAATGAGTTATGGCACATTAGCAGCGCTGTTTTATAACTTTTTCAGATTCAAGCACCACAATGTGCAACCAGATGGTACTTGATTATAACGACTGGGTTTGGGGTGAACGTTTACTTCATAAAAACAGTGATAAAGTTATCACTTTTATTTGTAAATTTTTAAAACAGATTTTATAAGAAATTGAAAAAGCGTTTACTGTAACAGCTTATGAGAGTTATTTTCTGTCGAATAGTGTATTTGGATTTTAATTTCATATATAAATGACAAAGTTATAAGCGTTCAAAACCTTACACATTTTCGTGACGGTCCAATTTTAGATTATCGATTTACCCCCAGTACCTTCCCGTAAGACGTAGTCTACGTCAAAATACTTTAGTATAAATAAAATTGAATAATAATAATAATAGTAATAATCTGTGAGGAATGGATTTCAAGCAAAAGGAGCGATCGTAAATAATAAGAGGTAAAAAAATACGTTTGAAGTTGTCTCATATTCTTCATGTCAAGAAATGTTCAACGGAAAACAGGACAGATTGAAAGTGGTTCTTCTTCCAACAGCATGTGTGCTGTAAAGCTCAGCTTTTTCATCAACGGGCATTCAGTTTATACGTGAATGGAAATGAGATTTAAACTCAGCAGATAAATTTGGATGTAGTGGCCCATGTATGATTCTGGTGAATCATGGTAATAAATCATATTTTCACAGTTAGAATATTGATAATTCAGCTATTTATTTAACGGAACCAGGTTTGCCCACCAGTTGTTTTGTTTGTTTTGAAAACCACAATCACGATAAAATGGTCCTGTGTTGTTTCTACCTTCCGCTGACGAATGACAACTTATCGAGAGAAGCAGCTGTAGAGTCGTGCGCCATATTCGATTCGTTTCAATCAATGAAGATATAAATTTACACGTTCGTGTAATATGCTTTTTTTCCTTTATTTTGTTTTCCGTCGATTTTGTTTTCCGTGCTGAGCACCAATGCTACCGACGCCAGGGAGGCAGCTCCGACACCTGGACCCTACCCTAGCTATCGACCCAGCAACTCATGGACCGGGGACTTACGGCTTTACTTTCCTTCCGATGGAAGGTGTGATCAGAGATTTTATGGCTCAGAAAATCCCGGTGGCAAAGTGGCCAAAGTTTACCGTTTATGTGAGGAAATCTTCATCTAATGATTAAACCTTGATAGGAAATATAAAGCATTTCATGAATGAGAAATATATTTCCTAGGTAGTTTCTTAGTTGCGCTGTTATCTCTTTGCCCGAATTTCCCCTATGCTGCTTTAAATTGAAGTTACTATACAGCAAACTGCCCCGTAACGTGGGTAGATCACTTTTTCGTGGTACGTTACGGGATACCACCGATTCCTAGTCCTGACTACTTCAAACTAGGGTAACAGTATTTTTCAGTAATCAAAGGAACACATCTTATTTCTTGTTACTTTTTATGCCTTGTTGATAGTGAAAAAAATCGGCTTTGTCTACTGAGGATGATCTTGAAACAAGGAAAAAAATTAGTTAGTTAGTCTTCATCTATGTTATTCCTAATCTTCTATCCGTTGTTCTCTAGTTTGAAGTGGTTAAGACTAGGGTTGTGAGGCATGGTCATTATCGGTGTCAAACCTTAATTTTGTTGCTAAGAAATTCAATTTTGACTGAATAAGGGGTGCGCCTTTGGAGGGTGTTTCAACACTCCGAAGGGTATAAATAGCGGGACCTTTCAAATAGAGTCGGATCCTTGCGATAAATACAATAATGACAACTGTAAACAAATCGAATGCTTCATCATTGCTCAATAGTGATGGAGTAATATGGCATGCACTTAACTAAGGACACGGGATTTACAGTGGTGTTAGGTCCCGAACAAAAAAAAATCAACTATTGTAATACGTTTCCTACGTACCATAATACGTAATATCAAACTACACCTGTCTGAAATGAAAATATAAGAAGACTCTAGTTCCTCTTGTTTAGAATCCTAGAAAACGTCCACTTTTCCCAAATTCTCTTTTATACTACATTAAAATTGAATAACTATACTTTATTAAAACGGAATAACTACATTAAAATGAAGGATCCCATGAAAAAATAAATTCACTTGTTTACGCAAGAAAACAAATTAAGATAGAAACATATAATTTTTTATGTGTTTGGTCATGCATTTTTTGTAACGACTTACTTTGAATGTTTATGAGTTATGAGTTTTACAATCAATAAGTTAAGCATTAAATAATTTTTATTGGATCATAATCTTCACATATCTAGCATAAACAATACGAATAGGGTGGGTCAAGTTAGTATGATGGATCACAACTCCCTGTTCCTCACTGCTCTTCCGATGTGCATTGAGGGCCAAATTTGAACGAATTTGATTATGCTCTGTATTTGCGGGATTTTCAAATTTTGTTTGGGAAACAAAACGAACCTACCATTTCAAACATTGCTCAAATTGAATCTATTATCGGAAAATGATAGGGAATACTACGCAAAACAGCTTTGTAATAGACTGAAAATCGATTAACGGTTCGATTATCCACATAGTAAGCTGAGTTCATCAAGCAAAATTGTTGAAAAAACTTTCTTAACGTTCTCAATTCAGAGATTTTTATTCAGAATTTAATTAGGATGCAGCGTAATCTAGGGGCAAATTGATCACCGGGGTGAAATTGATCATTTGGTCTTGCCTCTGTTGTTGTCACATGTACAATTTTCGAAGAAAGATATCTTGATAGTATTTCATAACAAGACTTCAATGATTGCATGGAACCCGTCCCGTTCATAACAAAATAATATATTCTTATGCATAAATTTCAGTTTTTTTTAGTTGAAATTTAATTACATGGTAATGCTGTGCTCGATTATCTCAATGTTGAAAATAAGGAAAATGGATGTTATGTCGGCCTGAATGCCCCTTATTTGGGCCCATACATAAATTCAGCAATCGACTAAACAATATTCGGAGACCCGACATTTAATAAGAACAGTTCTTTTAAATGCACCCAGAAGCCATTACAGGGGTTGATCAATTTCCCCCATTTTAAAATAGGAGATTTACATATAGTTTAAAAAAAGAAAAAAAAAACAACCAATATGGCAAGTAGTGATGCAGAACGATTGATTCCTCAAAGCTTCTGATTTAATACCATAGGTTTGTCGATTTCAGTATTTGTAGAAATATATTACTATACCATGAACGACCCTTCATTCATCTTAACGGGGTTCATTTTTAATTTGAAATTCTAGAATCCCTATGAGCAACATATTGCTATTTTGTTTTGATTCTGCGGTTCGTTTTTTAATGTTCCATTTCGGTTTTCTTCATTCCATGAGCTAAATGACGTTTGAGCCATTTTTAATTTGCATGGCGTGCAGATTAACGGGGTTCAAATTAAAAGTTTTCAGAATAGAAATGGTCATATTACCGGGGGTACACGGTATTAACGTTAATAAGTGATCAATTTTTCCCCGAATTACGTTACCATAAAAGTTTAATTTATCAGCTCTAAATCTATTGTTTCAAATTCCTCGTGAAACTAGTTTTAAAGTAACTTTAAGAAATTGTTAAATCACATATTTTTGAAAATTTTAAATTTATATATTTTAATGTTAACGCGCTATTAATGATGTGCGTCATAAAATACGCCCTTTTAAAATGTTAATTACTCAGTATGGGGAAAATACACACAAATTTTCAAGTTAGCATTTGAAAGGCCACAACATTTTATACGAAATAATAAATACATGTTTTTGATAAATTCAAATAAAAAAAAAATTATTGTATTCATTTTTATATCAGCCTTATATTGCTGGCATGTAATAAAATCAAACTTGAATTCAATGCATTTGATGTCTCACTTGGGTGTCCAACCTGACACGTTTTACGCCGACATTGTATCCCAAAAACCGCACTCAAATCTTCCTTTGTCCCAAAACATACACACACGCGCTCTATCTCATTTATAATCAAACGATGCAAACGCACGTTGACATCATTTAATTAATTAATTTATCAGCTAACCAATTACCCTACTACGTGCTATTGGTTTCAATGACGTGCATGCATGTATGTGTGGCGAGCAGTCTGTTATAGAATTTATACATGCATGGAAAACGCATGCAGTGTTATCTCGCTTCAAATATGTTTAATCAACAACACAGTAGCAGCTACACTTCAAAGGCAGCACGTTTCAAACCTTGTCCTCGTGTAGCACTCACTCAAACCCACAGCACACACCAAATAGGCTTGTTTTCTATTGTTCAAAGGATTTCCGTATCCCGGTTTTGGCACTTAGGTGTATGAATAAGGGAAGCTTCGTCAGCATCAACTACGTATCAGTGATGGCCGGATCCCTCTCTGCTGTGCCTCTGCAATGCTAACGGTTGAATGTTTGTATGTATGTAGGTTATCAATTAATGTCTTCATCAAAGACTTGTCACTGAAGGACGGCACAGGCTTCCGGCCTGCAACGGAAGTTTGCAGAAGCAACATAACAACGTAAACAGAACGAGTAGGCAGATGGGTGGTTGTTATTGACTTAAAAGCAAGCACCCAATCATGTGATCCAATTTAGCTCTACTGATGCTACTGGCGTAGTTCATATTCTTGTGCGGACATTCTGAGGTGCACGGCTTGGTATGTGCCGGTGTAGAAAGATGTATCTTCTTACAAGAGTCTCTTCTTAAAAGCAACTTAAAGTCAGTGATACCATCGCCTGATTCGAGGGAATGTTTCGGCTGGTTCGTGGGAACATGGGTGTGGGCTGTTTGTTTTCACAGATATTTTGGACAAAATGGAAAATTTTCTGTTTACCATAGAGGGTATTTACTTCATCGAAATATTTACAGTTACTGGTACTGTTTGTGAGCGTGCGCAGTTGTGGATTAGCTTGATTTCTATCCTCTGCAATTATTGTCTATAATTAGCTGCTTCTGCCCCCACAGAAATAACAAAACCGCTCAAAAGCACAACTTTACCGTTCTCCAAATGCAATACTTAATCATTAGGAGAAAAACATCCTCCCGCAAGCTTAAGGAAAACATTTAGGGAACTGATTTTGTTAAGACAAATCAGCCATGATAGCGGCCATTTGTGGATTCTATTAATCTTGTCCTTTAAGAGGGTAGTCCACTCTGGCGGCATGAAAAATAGGTCATTTTCACGAATTTTTTTTAGAGTAAATAACGATCAATTCAAAAAAAGGAATGCATGGTTTTGTCAATTGAAATGTCCTCTTTAATTGAGATTTTTTGGGCACGATTGGATGTCTCCTGTAGCCGCTGCACCAGGTTCCCCAGGAGACCTCCCGTCTGAGTCGTTGCGGGGCGGGACGTCTGGCGGTCACACCACTAGAGCTGGAACAACGAATTTTTTGTGGTTATTCGCTGATAGCCGTTTTTGATTTGGTTGAAAAATAAAAATTTGGCGACGTTTTGAAAAAAACAGTCCCTTTTTGTACCCTTAAATTGGAAATAAAAGCGTGCACCAAAAATCCATTTTTGATTCTTTTAAAAATTGGCTACGTACAAGACTAGAAAAAAAGGTACTTAACTCGAAAATTCAATCGCCACTTAAATCGAATGAGCCGTTTCTAAAATACAGCGCCCGCCAATTTTGAAAACATCGTTTAGAGATAATCGCGGCAGCAGTTGGAACTACTAAGACACGCCGTTTCGCCGGTAACGGGCGGGTACTCCGAGCGTGCTTGGAGCGTCTGGACACGACGCGCTTGGAGCGTCTGGACACGAGTCCACTAATCGGCCTATAACTTTGGAACGATGTCACTTGCGGACTTGCGGTCAAGTCTAAAGTAGACATTCCAAAGTATTTTTTAAGCAAAAAAAAAAGATTTAAAAAAAAAAGAGTGGGCTACCCCCTTAAGTGAGTTGTGAAAAAATAGCAACTCATTTCTAGAATCATCTTTGATATTTCAGCAATAATATCAGCTGCAATTGGACACAGTTAGAAAAATTAGTTTAAATTTCTATTCAATGTAGTGCACATAAATGGAACGTCATATAAATATCATGCAATATTACATTATAAATCATGTAAATTTATGAGACGTTTAAATAAATATTAAAAATATTGTATGCAACCGTCTATCTTTGTGAGCAGTATTTCTTGCAAGTTAGTAGTTGGCGTGATAAGAAATACAAGTTTACATAAATGGATGATTACATCACCAGGAATATATAGATTTTTTTTCTGTGTAACAAGGGATACATAATTTTGGAAGGATACATTACATTCCATACGGCCACTATTTTATTTTTACGGATAGTCTCAGTTTTGTCGAGGCTATTCGCTCCATGAGACCGGTAAAGCACTCCTCGTATTTTCTCATGCTTTTAAGTGCTTTATCTTTAAGATCTTTTGTCATCACCTTTGCATGGGTCCCATCTCATTGCTCGATTCCGGGCAATGAGATGGTGGACTCACTTGCTAAGGTGGGCGCTATGCAAGGCGATATTTACGATCGACAAATCGCCTACAATGAATTTTTCTTCATTTATCGTCAACAGTCGCTCGCCAGCTGGCAAAATAAATGGAGTGAAGGGAGTTTGGGACGATGGCTATTCTCGATCATCCCTAAGGTGTCGAAGAGTCCTTGGTTCAAGGGGTTGGATGTGGGTCGAGACTTCATTCGTATGATGTCTCGCCTCATGTCCAATCACTATTCGTTAAACGCTCACTTGTTCCGTGTTGGGCTGGGGGACAGCAATCTCTGTGAATGTGAACAAGGTTACCAAGACGCCGATCATATTATTTGGTCTTGTGCTGAGCATCGTGGAGTCAGATCGGAGCTGTACGATTCCCTTCGGGCTCGAGGTAGACAACCTAACGTTCCAGTTCGGGATATTTTGGCTAGACGCGATCTGGAGTTTATGAAACTCATATATGTTTACTTTAAGAATATTAACATTAGATTGTAAGTTTGATTAACCTTGTGTTTAGTTTGTATTTTGTACGTGTGGGTTTTTTATGTTTGTTTTCAAGATGAATAGAAATTAGTTCATGTTTTAGGATTAATTAAATATTTGTATCGTAAACCACTTTCCATTTTCCCATCCAAAAAAATTGTAAATCTCCACTAACCTCGAGACAACCGCGAGTTTCGGGTCCAGCTCCTTTAACTTATATATAATATAAGACATCAATAATGTATAACGAAAATGATAACTCGGCTCTGTAATGTTTATTCGATTGAGCCTGTACAAATAAAGTAATTAATAAAAAAAAATAAAGCTTCATGTTAGGTAGCATTTCCAATCAACTCAGGATAAATAAGCCAAAGCTCTAGTTGGCGCTCAAAATAGATCCAAATCAATAGATTCAGACCCATTGGGGTTAGAAAGCAGTCACGCTTACCACTACACTACCGGCGCCGACTACTCCAATGATAAAAAAGTCAATTGGTGCCTCAATTAGCCTAGTTAATTAAGGCATTGACACATGGTATTACCAAGCCCAAGGTGACGGGCTGGATTTCAATCTGGTATACACAGTACAAAAAAGTAGAGTAGATTTCTAATAAATACAGCTGTCCCCGCAGAACGCGTTTCCCACTAAGTTGCTTGCACCCACCGCTTTTTCTCGGTGGGGTTTCAACCAGTCCGTCTGATTTTTTGCATGTGAGTAGGGTCAATGGAGAACTAGTCACTCGTAGCAAATCAGAGCGCTTGGTTGAAAACCCACCGAGACAAAGCGGTGGGTGTAACTCAGTAGGTAACGCGTTCTTCGGGGGAAAGCTGTATGATGAACATAAATGGAGCGTCTTTCAAATAAATTTAAATTAAAGACAGTTCATGAAATATTCCAAACATTTTATGCAACCATCCATTTTTTTTAGCAATATTCATTGTATGCTGATAGATTGCCTAAAAATAAATACAAGTTTGCAGGCATGGATGTTAAAAAAAAGGTGTTTTGTGTAGAAAATTTATCAGGATGGAATTCTTGAAGAGCTATTATGCACCCAACCGGGAAGTGGAAGATTCTATAGACATATTCTGCGTGACGTTACGACGGTTTTAGCCAGTTTTATTTGATAGATGTTGTACTATAATTGAAACTGCAGATTTGGAAAGTGCGTTAAATTTTCTTTTAGAATTGATCAACATTTTTTGCTTTGAGTAGCCCATGTATGTGTGTGAGTGAGTGTGTGTAACGAAAATCTTGTATGTCATGTTTCTCGGCAACCACTGAACGGAATTGGATGCAACTTGCACCCAATTAAAGTCTGGTCCACTTAAAATCTGGTCATATAAAACCAGGTTTTTTTTTTTGAGCGTTTTGAGGTAAGAAAAATGTAATTTAGTAAAAATGAAGGTATTTTAAAAAAATGCAAAATTACGCCGATGGCGTTCGGATGAATTAGTGAATTTTCTTTGAAGTTCTCGCCATCATCTGCCGCACATTGGCCTGATCAACTTCGAACATCGAGCTATCTGTGCAGCGTCTTGAGTAGTCTCTAACTTCCGCTTCAGTATCGCTGGATTTTCTTTCACAAAGCAAGCCTAGTGTTGGCGCAATCTACCGGCCCCTACCGCAAAAACGACTGCACGATCATCCGTGAGCATGTGGAATCGTTAAGCTCGATTTCTTCTCAATATAGTCCCTGCTCTCCCGCTTTCGTATTTGGCGACTACAATCAAGCTGGTTTGCAGTGGCGCTTTACAGACAGTGACACACCATTAATTGATCCACTGCTTTCGCATATGCCGGTTGCTTGCTGTGCTCTTTTGGACGGTTCACACAAGTGAATACTTTTCCAAACCGAAATGAACGTTTGCTAGAACTTGTTCTGGCAAATGATTCCGCATTACCGAGCACTTTTGTTACCTTGCCTTGCCTACCACTGATTGATCTAGATGCCGATCATCCCGCTCTCGCCGTGTCATTTAGTTTACCTTCGCCGATTGCTTTTACGCCGTCATCTGAGTGCTATTCTTTGGACTTTAGTCGAGCTGATTATATTGCATTGAACAATGCGCTTGCGGAAATTGATTGGCAATTTATCGAAACAGCCGCTAGCGTGAATGATGCTGTGGATTTTTTCAGTGCTGCACGACGACCCTCGGAAAAGCCTCCATAGTCTAACCCACGCCTACACGTGCTAAAACGTCAACGCCAACGTAGCCAATCTCTGCCTTCCACTTGCGAGGCTATTCAATGTTTCGTGTGAGCAATGTGAGCTCCCATACCGCTGAAAACTTTCTTATCTGTTCCCAGTCTTCAAAAAAGAAGACAAACGGAATGTTGTGAATTATCGTGGAATCACCTTCCTGTATGCCTGCTCTGTTCGCGTGTTGCAAAAATTATATCGATACTGAACAACACGGCTTTTACCCCAAGCGCTCCGTGTCCCGGAACCTGGTGCAGTTTACTTCTAACTGGCTGCGATGCATGTTTGACTATATTCTCTACGGACGCTATCTTGCTCATGTAGAGCACATTAAGGATCTCGGCGTTACCATGGACTGCATACTCATTTTCAGAATCCACTTAAATGACATCATCTCCAGAGATACTCGACAATTTGGCTTTATTTCCAAAATTTCCGGCGAGCTCCGTGACCCGTTATGCCAGAGGTCACTCTACTGCGCACTTGTGCGATCCTTATTGGAGTCAAATTTAGTTGTTTGGTATCCTTTCCATGCTAGCTGGATCACTAGAATTGAATCCGTTCAACGCAAGTTTGTGAGATATGCTCTTCGTTTCCTCAACTGGTTCCAAACTTTTCACCATCGAGGAGCGTTGCCGTCTCCTGGGAATCGAACCATTAGAGGTGAGACGGACGGTCGCTCAAGCTATGTTCACTGGAAAGCTGTTTACGGGTGAAATTGACTGTCCAACACTGCTGTTACAACAAAATATGTATGCCCCTGAGAGGCCTCCTTGTCAATGTGAGCAATCAACCGGAAATTCATCAACTTCTTTTATATGTTCGACTTCAATGAATCAGCTGACACGTTTCGTTATCGGCTACTTGGCCTTGAAATCCACCATATTGTCGCGGTACCACTGTAGCACCTCCCAGCTGTGGTGGCAGCCTTCCAAATCTGGCCAGAACTTCACTGGACCTTTGTGAGCCTTAAAAAAAGGCAGTAAACATTCCTCCAGGCACTCTTGCTCATACAGCTTCGATTCCATATTTTTGTTGGTGAAGAAAAGCTTGGTTTTGAGTCCGCAGCTGCAAATTTCTAGCCAGATCATCAGTTTCCGTGTGAATATATCAGCGAAAATAAATTTGCTGTGCTGCAGCCAAATAATACTTTTGTCCGGGGATCTGCCTAAAATCCATCTTGACATAGGTTTTCATTTTATTTTTATTTATTTATTTATATATAAGGTATGAGACCTTCCAGGTTTGAGGTTCCTATTTTTTTCCCAAATGTTTGGGCGGGAAGCGAGTTGGCTGACTAGAGCTATCCAATTACAATAAACATGCAACAAAATAGCGAAAAAGATGTAAAAGATGAGAGAATGAACCTAATTGACGACCAGTACCAAGATTAACCAACGCGAACGGTTATCATCACTGGCCAAGACGTTCCATTCACCTCGAACCGACCCGTGTCTGATTCGGAAGTTTTCCAGTTGGTTTCGGGGCCAACCTCCCCAGTAAAATATCCACAAAATAAAAGGTAAAACGGAAAGCCGGGTGACATGAAAATTCCCCAACCAGATTAATTTTCTACTCATCAAGGCAAATCTAAAACAAGCATTTGTGTAAACTATAATACGGTTTTATTCAAACATAGCCTTTGAAATTCCAAAAGAAAATCCTTTGTTCCATATTGGTTTATTGTCTAGTCTACCTACAGGCGCAACAGTTCATGTTCGTGCTAGCTTCATCTACCTACTTCTTCATTGCCTTTTACCTTTCTCCTCCTATCTAATTAATCATTTTGTTCGACAATTTTCCACAGAGATGGCGCTGTTCCGCTGGTAGGAAGTGATAAAAATCCCCATATAGAAATTGAGAGAAGTGGGAATAATTCGCTTTCGGTGCATATTCAGGTCAAACAAAGTGAACGACAACCTAAAGAAATGAATCAGGGACTTTGTCGTTCAGTTTTTTCCCGGAAATTATTTTTAAACAAGCTACAATTAAATAAAAATGTTTTTTTCCCCATACAGTTTTACCTGATTTACTACCAACTCCCAGAGAGCCAAAAAATTCAAATTTGAGAGAGAAAATCTGCTCTCACGACCTCAATCTCTCAACATGCCATGTATTTTGTTGACACTCGATTTGTGATTTCCCTTTCACAGATTACAAAATAGAGTTCCTGACACTACAAAACATGTCTGGTACCTCTATATATGCATTTGCTTTAACATTTGAAGTCCCTCCTTTTTACATATTCTGCGCAAAAGATACTTTATGCCCCGCCCCATACATAAAATTCAGCGGGAAATTCTGTGAGGGGTGAGCTATTTTGTGTGCAGAATGTGTAAACAAGAAGGGACTTCGAATGTTAATCTAAATGCATATATAGAGGTACCAGACATGTTTTGCACTGCAGTGTCCTCTGTGAACAATTATAGGAAAACAAATTGTGTCTAGTTTCCGATAGATGTCACCGCAAACAACAGCAGTGATATCTGATGGAACATGAATGCAGAAGCTTGACAAAATGATCAATTGTCTATCGAGCGTGTATGGTTATGTTCTGGTGTAGTTCGTCTTCATTGTGCGTGCTGCAATGAATCTCATTGGGTTTCCGTGCAAACGGTTCGAATGGTTCTATACGCCTCGCAAAACCGGGAAAGTGCTACGGCAGCGGGCTCTCAAGTCAACATGCGCATGGACAAAATTCTAACAGGGATTCATTGAACCATCCGGTTGCCTTTCCTCGGCGGAAACAGGCAGAAAGTGCTACAGATGACTTGCTGAATGAGCTGATGAATGTAGTTTCGACACGTGGCTTGCGTGACGCGGTACGATCGTCGATCGCGTTTTGGTCGTCACCAAAATGTTGATTGCTGATTTAGCGCTATCGTGGCTGTATCGCTCTGCCTAGGGCGCGTTTGTAACGCTCGCGGCCCTCGTCCGGCGTACCCCGGGTCTCCTTGGAAACTGACCGTGGGGTCAGAAATGGTCACTAATGGTGCGGATGGTGTATCGGGCATGTACAGCCTTTGCCAAGAATCTGTACAGAAAGAAACCGTTGCACATGCACGCGTTACCCTACTATCGCACACACTAAAATCTAACACATTCTTTACCTGCTTCTCTAAATCACTTTACACGGTTACACACTAGATCCACTATTGCCTAACGAAAACTAACGGGAAAGGATTTTTAAAATGCTGCACTAATTAGAAAACCTCATGTCACTTGTACCTAGGAAAACACACCACGGCGCGAGACTACGGGTGGACCACTCCTGCCTCTTCCACTGATCTGAACAAAGTAAACGAGACAGTCTTGCAAATCCTCAGATTAGCCACATTATCGCAATCTTCGGCACCGGAAATCATGCAAATCAAGCGAAGTTAGATTTTCGTGATATTCCGAAAATTATCCTCACTCTCTCGTCAATTGCATCTCTCGCTATCGGCATCTCATTTTAACGAACAGCTTTAATCATACAACTGACTATTCGGCCCAAGCATTTAAGGATAGGACAGAAAATAGGAAAAAGGTCAACCTACCGCCTTTTTGCAGCAAAACGGGGATGAATACCACCCAGGCACTCACTACTGAACTAGACTCATTTATTGTTTATTATGCCAAGTGGTAGGCTACTAATTCACTCTCGAATTCATTGCATAGTAATGGAATTCACGCGCCTGTTGAGGGGCCATTCAATAATTATTTATAAGGTTTATTTGAAACTTGTGACAAATGAAAATATTGTTCAAAATGCAATTAAAAATTTGGTACTCGCTACAAGCACGCATTGGTATGCATAAGGTGGCAAATTAAATGGATCGCGCCACGGCAGGCTGCGCAAAGCCAACCTTAAAAATCTTTTCTGAACACGTTCTATTCGGAGATTCCAAACTAGCTCATATGGAGACCACACCAAAGATGCATTCTCAAGTATGGGCCGAACTAAAAAGCAATATAGTGCTTTCAAGCAGTTAGATTCTTTGAAATCTCGTGCAATCTTCGAAATAAATCCCAGTTGACGATTCGCCTTAGAGTTGATCGAGAAATAGTGAAGATTGAAGGTCAACTTTGGGTCCAAAAGAACACCAAGATCAGTCATACGTTCTACTCTGCGAAGCGTTACATTGTCAATACAGTAGTCGTAAAGGATTGAGCTCTTAGAGCGGTGAAACGTCATCACTGCACACTTTGGAACGCTGATGATGAGCTTATTGCGACGGCACCAATCCACAAACAAAACTAGCAGAGCTTGAAGACGATGACAATCCTCAATCGAGTGAACTATGACGTATAGCTTAAGATCATCAGCATAAACGAGCTTGCATTTAACTCCCAACAAAGCTGCTACATCGTTGAAGAATAACGTAAACAAAAGTGGACCCAGGTTACTTCCCTGAGGTACTCCAAAGGTGCTGGTAAACGTAAAAGAGACACAAGATCCTAGTCGTACTCGAAGAGTTCGTCCAGTCAAGTAGGAATGTAACCACGACCTAAGTTGCTCAGACGTTCCTAGTCGGGAAAGCTTGCATAACAAAACCTTCTGGTCGATTTTGTCGAATGTGGCTTTCAGATTAGTATATATGACGTTAACTTGTGCCTTATTCTCCATCGCGGTGATGCATGTACTGGTGAAATCCAAAAGGTTAGTAGCTACCGATCTACCGCGAATAAATCCATGCTGGTCAGTTGAAATGTAGTTCTTCGAGCGATTCAGGACAAATTCGCTCAAGATGATCTCAAACAGTTTGGACGTTGCCGAAATACTGGGGGCACATTGCGCATCTCGAAATGAAAGACATTTTGTACGAACGCTTGTATGAAAAGTTTTTCGTTTCGAGATGCGCAATGCGGCCCCTGGTGATACCTCGATAGTTCGTAATATCCCGTTTATTTCCAGGAAACATATACGACTGCTTCCACAATATGGCTGCTGACGGTTCTGCTAAGGCAGCTGAGCAACGGCAGAACACCACCGCCGGAATTCCATCTGGACCAGGAGAGTGTAAGGTTTTCAGTCTCCTTGCTGCTGAAAGTACCATATCCCGAGTTACTTCGAATGTGCTCAGTTCCACTAAGTCACTAGGCGTATCAGAGGCAGCAGATTCAGCTTCAACGTCACTTGTCATATTTTTATCGAAGACAGATGCAAAGTGTTTAGCAAACATCTCACACGCCGAAAGCATCTTCTGTACTTCGTCAGAACCCGATCGCTTGATTTTGCTTCATCGTCCTTTTCGGTTAATTGGCGGCACGGAATGAACGGTAACCTCGTAAGACTGATCCGCATTTTTTGGCAACACCACGATCCGAGAGTCCTGGGTTTTTCTTGATCGACCTCAACACTTTCTAGTTCAGTTGCCGATCCAAAGTTCCAGCACGACGATCACGGAACTGCTTGAGAACATCTCCCACTGTAGAAACTGCCATTATTAACTTTTTCGTGATATTTCGAATTGACTACGTCGGGTTTTCGATGTGGATCTGCAGGATCAATTTTTTTTTCTTGGTTTCCATCTAGTTACGGCGTTATCTATTTTCCTTACAAGAATGGAGGGATATTTTCGAAAAAGCGCATGTCAAATTTTGTGCGCAAATTATTTTAAAAATATTCGTTGAATCATCGAACAGAATTAAATGAAGATTCAGCCGACAATAAATTTTGGTTTTTAAGGATAGCATTGTATTTCTGAACCATTTTATGACCAATAATTTAAGTGCACACCTCAAGTAACCATCAAGGACGCTAATTTTGAAATATGAAGATGATGTACAAAAAACACAGGACTTTCGAATTTTGTATTAGCCATATATAGCTCAGTCGGTAAAGGCGCAACTACACAGCATGACCATGCTGGAGCTGGCTGAGTTCGATTCCCGGACGGTCTATGAATTTTTCGGGATGACAAATTTCTCGACTTCCCTGGGAAATAAAGATTGATTGTACTTGCCACACGATTAAACTAATGCAAAAATGGTTCAGGCTTAGATGGACCTCAATTAACAGCTCAATGAACACTAAATTGAGGGCCTGCATAAATTCCCAGTAGGGAAGTTTTTTTTTTTTTTTTTTTTTTTTCTTTATTAGAGAGATTTTTAGCCTAAGGCTAGTTCATCTCTTTAAAAATTTACAAAAAAGAATTGGGACCTCAAAAGGAGGATCCCAATCTTGGCAAGTGGGCATTTAGTTTAATTATATAAAATATTGTAAAACACTACCAAAAGGGCCAACGAATTCAAAAGCACAAACAGAAAACACTCAAATGTTGTAAAAAAGATTCGCCTCCTTCAGGAAGGCGATGAGGGCGTCTGCTGCCGGGGACTCGTCGCCAAGCAGACTTTGTATGCTGGTTCCCTCCAGACCGAAGGCAACCCGAAGGTCCTCGAGCTCCACACAGTTGATGAGGATGTGTTCTACGGAGGCTGGCACTCCGCAGGTTTCGCAGGTTCTCCGGAACGGTGTTCCTCCGAAATTATGGGAGGCCCTGCTATGCCCGGTGCGCAGCCTGGACACCACTTGCTGCTCCTTGAGGCTCGGTCGATCCTTCCAGGGATCGGTGGTCGCCTTGATTTTTCGTAGTTGGTGAGTTCGATTGTTCCTCCACTCGTTGTCCCACGCTCTCCGAACCGTCCGCTTGATCCATTTTTTGATGTCCTGGAACGGAACATTGTCAGAGAACCTGGGTCCGATGGGGCCTGAGCCGGCGAGGTGGTCGGCGATCACGTTCCCCTGGATGCCACAGTGCCCGGGTACCCACATGTATACGGTGTTGGGCGGCGCATGCGTTACCGTCCCTTGTATCCACGGATGCTTTGGTGCTTCATCGGTTAGGGCCATTATTGCGCTTTGTGAGTCGGTAACGATGAGGATCGGCCGATTGGCCGGAAGGGAGGTTGCGTGAAAGACGGCCGCTGCCTCAGCGGAAAACACCGAGCACTGGGCCGGAAGTGAATTGCTGACGACCAAACTATCTCCTGAAACCCCAGTAGGGAAGTAATAAAGCCAAAAAAATGAAGATACCAGCATTATATCGCTGAAAGAACGATTAGTGAGCTGGTTTGTTGATTACTTGTGATTTGGATTATGAACCGTTCCGAATCAAGTGCTGAACATTAAATACACTTTCTTCTGTTCGCCTGTATTTTAGATCGTGTTATTTCAAACTGCAACCAATTTTTAAGCAGCTCGCAAATAATACAGAAAAAAATTGTTAAATTTAAAATTCTGTACCCTGCACGTATCCTACATGAGGAAAAAATCAAGATAATGAAAATTGCGTTGAGTGAGAATTGAGTGTATCACTGTCGCAATTAATGCATTTATGCAGAGAAAGAACTTATTTTTGCAGCAGTAGCTTTTAATTTACAATGCTATAAATACTGAGTAAAACTTTATTTGTTTCCAGATCTTCAACCAACTTACGACTTTGCAACTTAAAATAAAATGAACACTTGTGAAACTTTATGGTTCTCTAAAAACGTACCGAGCTGATCTGGTCATGCATCAAATATCTCCCGTTTCACTTTCTACATTTCACGACTCAATTTATGCCTCGTTACAAGAGAAAGAGAGAGAGTGAACACAAAATAAAATATAAGTAAAAACAGCTCTTCACCTTTCTAGGGAAGATCGTGCCGTATATAAAAAGAAGTCAATTATATGTGTGTCAACAGTTCTTGAGCTTCGCATCCTCCAGTATCACTTGGGAACCAGACAAGATGTCGCTCACCAAAAGCCCTTGTTGTGCTTGCCTTTGGCTCTGCTTGAACCGGACCTACATTCAAAACGGGGCATGCTGATGATGGCGGTGAAGGAGAAGCAATATTTATTTTTGTCATTATTATCGCCCTCTTGACGGGCCAAGATGCGGCCTAAAGTGGATTCGTCAGTGTACTTAAAGCAGGTACCTCTGGCAGTACTTTCGCCCTCTCCCTGGGTAAACAACGCGAAAAAAAACATGTTATCTTTAGATTTCACGAGCGCAAATAACGCATACGAGCAGTTAACATTCGTGACATTTTCCGTAGGAGGTGCAAATATGGTTTGAGGCACACAATTCAATGGGCACTAGTCTGATTACCAGCATTTCCCTTTGCTGTTGTGTAATACTTTTTTTTTATTACTATTGAAAGCCTTCATATCTTGGGAAAACCGTGTAAATTACCGGCGATTTCAAACAATCCCACAGGAAGCTAAATTAATGCTGGAGATACGAAAAAAAAAAAACTGCCAGATGCATACTAATTAATTTCGTGTATTCATATATCCCATGATTTGCATATCGCGTTTGTTTGAATGGATGATCTCAATTCATCACCTGTTCTGGTGGTGGCATTTCGAAGCAAGTATAATTGAAAAAAAAAAAAAAAAACAACGCGGAACCACAGTGGAAACGGCGCAGAATAAACATTAATTTACGATTCACATTTCCACACGAAAGGGTGGCACAGAAGTCACATCGGAATGGGGTTTGGAAAAATGTGCTCAAAACAAACATACACAAAGTTCACATAAACGAATAATGCAAAGAAATGGTGGGTATTTCAACGATTATGGTATGAAGGTATGATTCACCAATCAAAATGTTTTGCCTAGGCATGCATGGATTACGTGAAATGCACAAAGTGCACACAGTTACAATTAGAGATACCGTATGGTATTCTAAAAGATATTGTCATAACAAATATTTTCAAAGAGCATTGTTTGCAGAGCATGTTTAAGTAAACCAAACTCCTAAGGATCGATTAGAATTGGAATTAGAATAGAATTTATCTGGTATACCATTATTTTTCATGTTGCACCGCTTTATTAGAGCAGTTTTATTTTCTTGGTGGTTTTGGTGGTGATTATCTCATGGAAACCAGGCAACTTCATGAAACAGTTACATAGGTCTCCACCAGGGCTCAGGTTTAAATCCGTTTATTTAAATTTTTAATTTGGAAAGCATTGACGAATGCCTTGCTGAATATTGCTCGCTACGGCAAAAGCACCGGACCTACATGGATCATTGCAAGGGGCTGTGCATAAACTACGTAGACAGTTTAGGGAAGGGGGTTGACAATTATCCACGGCCTATACAAAGTTAAAAAAAATTGTATGGACAATTGTATACTCAGGGGGAGGGGGTCAAGAATCCCAAAAAACCGTCTACGTAGTTAATGAACAGCCCCCAAGATGCCTTAGATTTTTTTTCTATTTGGGCAATGAAGCTGGGTATCGAATTCTCTCCGGACAAAACTGAGATGGTTATTTTTTTTTCTTCTAGCAAGCAATACCCTAGCAAAGTAAAATAACCTGAGTTATTGATTTTTGTGATTGTTTGTCAAAAAATATGGAATATGCCATTTTTTACAGATTCAAAATGACCGAATTTCAACTCAAATGTAAATGATTGACCACAACCAACAATTATGCAACGTTTCACGCAAATCCGAGAAGGCCGAGTTTTTTTTTATTTGTCGTGGAAATGCTCTGTTTTTTCCGGTTTCTGATCCGTTGCGAAGTTATGAACCCTTTGCTGATAGAGAACTTTGAGAAGTTGCTCGACCAAAATCCTCAAACACGATTAATGATTTTGTGCTACGAGTGCATGACGCCCCAGACAACCAGAATGAACGTATATTCAAAGTTGTTTCCGGGATTTGCAAACATATACACAAACAAACAAATCGCATTGTATTCTATGGATGCATGGATGGAAAATGGATTGTACGTAGGTACTAAAGTGGAGGCTATATACGTGAAAATTTTCATTTATTTTTAAACAAGTTGATTAAACACTATTTAAAGTCTTACGATGTAAACCGATATAATTTGTAATACAGTAAGATTGAGAAATGATTCATCGCATGTGAGTCGAAAATTTGCATTCTATACGATTAAACTTAAACATAATGCATTCTTATATGCAATGTTGATGTAATCTGTAGCAATTTGCGATACGTTCTGTACATTATTATACGACTTCTGGCTGTCTGGGGCTGGAGATTGGGCCGTATTTGTTCAACTCCAATCATGCTTGTTCCTCTTTCAACTTTGATCTAACAGTGAATCGAGAAATCAATGGAATACCAGATCCTCAATGTTCGATGATTGTGTCCTCAATGTTCACAATCAAGTACCATCAAGTCAGTCAAGAGAAGGGAATTTTCAACCATAAATGCGTCCACTGACCATTAGTTCATTTTCACGGATAGTCTAACCTCAATAGAGGCTATTCGTTGAATGAGGCCAATGAAGCACTTGTCGTATTTTTTGTTTGGAATACGACGTACAGAGAGGTACTAATGTTTGCGGATGGAGTTTTTTTTTCAATTCCTAACTGCCTAAATGGTATCTGTAATACCAAAAACCAGTTATCAGGGAATCTGGATAAATGAATACCGGCTAAAACTCCATGCGCAAATGATGGTACCTTTCTGTACCCTGAGTGCTTTTTTTCAAATTTCTCTGTTCCGGGTAACGATAAAGCGGATTCGCTGGCATCAAATCACCCATCACAATTTTTTCTCAATTACTGGCTGGCACAAGTGGAATAGTGATTTGAAAAGATGGTTTAAAGGGTTGAACATGAACCGTGACTCTATGTGGCTCATCTCCAATCATTGTCGTTAGACTCGCATATCTATCGGATTGGACTCTCAGACAACACTCTATGCGCCTGTGGAGACATCGAGCATGAATTTTGGTTTTGTACCTCATTCCGTGTTGTCAAATCTGAGTGGTGTAAATCCCTTAAGGCCCGAGGAAAACAAACTATTGCTTGCCGCGATCTCAAATAGGGGAAATGTATGTAATGTCGGCCTAAGTGTCCCTAATTTGGGCCCATACATAAATTTAGCAATCGACTAAATTTTCAATAGCAAATATCCATTAGTACCGTCCCAATGACGGTTTATCTAGATACAATTGATAAATAGCAGATTTTTAGCGATGGGCCCAATCTTAGATCCATAGGCCAACATTAGAGCAATTTCCCCTATATGAAGTTGATTAACTATTATCTGAAACAGATAGAATTGAGAAATTAGAAGCAATTTCGCCAATTGAAGTGTCGGTCCTCTGATCGATCCATTTTGGTGTTTCTTTTTAACTGTCCCGTCAATCTTTCGTTTACCGTTCCAGATCCAGAGCATTTTTCGCCACGCTTTCTTCCACGTTAATTCACCGATACAATGACGACGGAGATTAAAACGACAATTCACCTCTATGTACCTTGTGCCTAGTTCACGTCCAACCTGCTTATTATTCAGCCCCCATTCGAAATCAAAAGAGATTTTACCGAATACGACCCATAACCCCTGATATCGTCAGTGATCTTCATGGATTCGTTTCCGTCTCGTCGTTTTCACCTGTCCAGTTCCAGCAAAGGAGATGTGGTGTCCCTTTCAAGCGCGGACTCTACTCTATGCAGCTAGCTGATGTGCTTCTATAAGCTGGTGGTGGACAACGGTTAGATGGTAGAGCGGCGAGTTCCGAATAATTAATAAAGGATTCAGCAGCTAAGTCAATGGGTAGCTCATCAAACGATAACTCAAGAGTCGCTCCGGATACATGCGAGAAAGGCACAACATATCGATTATAGAATGTTGCTTGTTTTTTTGCAATTGAAAGCATTACATGATATTATACAACTTACGAAAAAGTCATATCAGTGCCCTGAAATCGACACATGCAGGTGCATTAAGAGTGGCGCCGGAAGTTTAGTGGTAAGCGTGATTACCTCTCACCCCAGCAGGCCTGGGTTCAATCCTAGCCGACGCCACCGGGATGTTCTGAGGCATAACATCTCTGATCACGCCTTCCTTCGGAAGGGAAGTAAAGCCGTTGGTCCCCGGTTCATGAGTTGATGAGTCGATAGGTAGGGTCCAGGTGTGGGAGCTGCCTCCCTGGCGTCGGTAGCATTGGTGCTCAGCATAACGGAAAACAAATAAAGGAAAAAAAAAACAAAAAAGTTCATAAGAATTAGATGAAAGAAACGAGAAATGAAATTATATCAAGCGCAATTTTCACCGAGGAGTGTATGTTTCCGTTTTGGAACGCTTAATTTTACATGACATGTTGACTTACTTCACGTGTCTTCTTCCTCGCTTTCCAAGCTCTTTTCTTATTGAATAGGGTTAACTACCCCATTTCCGACCTATTAAGCAGAACCCGCACTTAGTCTTTCGTAATCTAGCGCAGTTTAGCACCAAACGAAATGTTTTTATTACTGATGGCTTCCAAAATTATTTACCTTTCCGTATGCACCGTAAGATTTGATAAAGAGAAACAAATTGTTGAGATATTGTCAAAAGTCTAACACTGCTTCGGCCTACGGATTCTAAACTCGACCGAACGCATTGAAATGCCAATGAATTCACTTCGGCCTATCGTATGAAGATAAAAATTGATTCGGTCGGAGCGCTTCTTTTGTTTTGTGGAATAATAAGTGCAAACCTTCATATCATGCGTTCTCATTGACTTCGTTCCGTAGCTTATTAACTAAAGTATCGTATCAAAAACATAATTTACTTGTTAACTCTGAAATCATGGATTTATTTGAAGTTTTCTGCTCGATAGGGCCGAAGTAGTTCTTTTATTTTATTTTATTTATTCGTCAATCAATCGAATCGTAGACTACATATTACAAAAATGATGATGATGATGGTCCCACCTCTTACCCCTACAAAGGTTTGAGCTGGACGATTTATCTTTAAGATAATTAAATATGACATTTTAACCAGGTTCGCAAACAAAATCGAATTGGTTTCAGTGACAGATATAAATTCCCTCTAGAGTTTACAGTTGCTTCACAGCGATATAAATGTGGAAAAGCTCAGGCGTCCACCTCTTAGTTCGCATTTTTGTCCACCTAAAATATTCATAAGTATAACAAGCAATCAAGAGTTAATGAACAATCAACAAAGCATCCAATTACACTAGTAACCCCGCAATCTGATGCTATCATAATTTTCAGCAATGTCAGGAATGCTCACGAACTCCCAACATTTGCCAGAAAACTTACTACTAACTCAAGGTATCTTCCAAATAAGCTTCAAAATTGTATTTTTTTTTATCAAATGTTAAATTCAGTCCTCTATATCTGTAATACGCGCGCGAGGCTCAAACCTTTGTAGACTACTATTTTTTTTAACTACTACTACTATTAAATCAAATATCAAGAATCCATCATCACCATCGTGGCGAACAAAACAGTTTTTTCAGTGCTACAATAATTATTAAAAAGTCGTTATAACAGCTATCCATACAAAATAATCCGTTAAAAATAACTTCGTCAAGATACATAATTTGTCAATTCATAAAAAAAATCACTGGATAACCGTTCAAAAGACAGTTTTCACATGTGAAATGCAATGTCTCTTAAATTCTGCTAATGTTGTTGAACGTTTAATGTGTCTAGGCATCGAATTGAAAACATTTATTCCTTTAAAAAATAATGAATTCTGTGAAGCACAAGTCAAGAAATGTGGTGTTCTTATTTCATCCGCGTTTCTAGTATTATATCTATGATAGTCACTTCCTCTTTCAATTCGATCACACAAATATCGAGGCAGCAAACCGTTAACTACTTTAAAAATGAACACCATAGTCAAATATACAATTCTTTGCTTCACCGACAACCATTGTAAGGCGTCTAGCATCAAAGTTGAGGAAGTGAATCTATTGCCTTTCAAAATCAAACGCATTATTTTACTCTGCAAGCGCTGTAATCACGATATTTGTGTTGCATTGGACAGAAATAATATGGATGGGCAAAAGTCTAGATGAGGAGAGATGATTAATTTGTATAGCTGTATTTTACTGGCAATAGTTAAATCGTTTTTCAATCGACATAGAATTCCATACTTCTTGGCACTTTTCTTGATGACATTGTCAATGTGAGAGTTGAACTTAAGTTTGTCATCAATAATCACGCCAAGATATTTAATCTCCTGAACGCGATCAATAGTCTCATCATCAATTACAACAGAGACATTCTCATTTAATCGATTCCGCGAAATAACCATAAATTTAGTTTTACTTGTATTCAATTTTAACTGCTTACATTTCAACCATCTACTTAGATACTGCAAATCTTCATTCAAGTGTGAGACGGCAACTTCTAAATCCTTAGCTGCAATGAATAACACAGTATCATCTGCAAAAATATTAATGTCGCAAAACCGTAAAACACGTCGCAAGTCATTAATATACATAATAAATAAAAGGGGCCCTAATACACCTCCCTGGGGCACTCCAAGGTTGTTCCCGACGGGACTGGAAACAGAATCATTAAAAACAGTCCGTTGAGTTCTGTCAGACAAATAGCTTTCAAACCATTTATATGCAGTACTCGTAATTCCAAAGCGCTTGATTGTACTTAACAATAAGGGCCTAGAAATGGTTTCAAAAGCGCGTTTCAGATCCAATAAAACAGCAACAATCGTATCTTTACGCTCCAAGTTGTTTTTCCACTTTGCAAACACCAAATTCAATACAGTTTCACAAGAATGACCTTCCCGATATCCCGATTGTTCTGGTATCAACAAAGAGTTGCTATTCAAATACTCCAACAGCTGGCCTTTAACAACAAGTTCTAAGATTTTCTCTAATGTGTGCAACATGTTGATGGGACGAAACTCTCCGGCTTTAATCGTTCCAGCAACTTTTTGAATAGGAACCACTAAGGATTCCTTCCAAATGTGTGGCACATGACCATTCTGCAATGATTTATTAATAAGGTCCAGAAAGATGTGACCAATGACATGAAAGCAATCTTGAATAACTCTAGCATTAACATTATCTACTCCAGCCGATTTTCCTAATGAAAAACAAATAACTCTAAGTTCATCTAATGTAATTGGGTGAAAAACTTCAAATCTGCAACTACTATAAACTGGCTGTTTTATTTCGTCAGGTTCATCGACCAATTCAATAGATTGATTAATCAATGAAACACTGTCTACGAAATAATCATTAAACTTAGCTGAAATTACTGTTCTAATGTGCCATTAAAAGTTATCGACCGCGGTTTGCAATTACTAGGTTTTAATAAAGATTTCAAAATTTTCCATAACTCTTTGCTGTTGTTTTGATGCTGATCAATCTTCCTTTGAACATATTCACGAGTTTTCTTTATCGATTGTGAATACTTATTATGCGCGATTATGTACCTAGTCCAATGATTGTCATTATTAGATCTACAAAACTTTTTGTACCATTTGTCCCGTTTCCGTTTAAGACGCAAAAGATCCAAATTATACCAGCTGTTCGAGTTTTTCAAAGAAACAAACTTTTGCTCAACTAGTTGATTGGTACACGTTTTCAACGTATTAGGACTTATGTTCTATGACTTTGCAGGTTTCTGAAATGTATTTTTAATTCTGTTGAGGGCATACTTAGGACTTATTTGGACAAAAATGTTTTTACTTATAATTGATTCGAAGAGTTTTGGAATGCACGAAATGATAGCAACCCCACGATAATTTCGAATATCGAAGTTTTTCATAAAAATAGGTGGGATTCCATCTGGTCCTGAACCTTTAGTGGCGTAAAAATCTCGTAGGCCATTCCAAATATCATGAACCGAAATGTTATTAACGCCAACAGTAGTTGAAAAGTCAGGAAAATAAGAAAAATATTCATAATCACGATCATTATCTGAAAACTTCGTGTATGTTTCATGATAAAAAAAGTGGCGAAAAGATTACATATATCATCAGAATTATTACCTTCCTTTTCATACAATGTCATTTTTGATGGAAAGCTACACGATTTCATTTTAGTTTTGATGTTATTTAAGAAGTTTTTTGGACTTGATTTAATTGCATTCTCAGTTTTTATGTTATACTGTGCCAAAGAAATTGCATCCTTAAGTTGATCACAAATACTTAAATACTTTTCGAGATTATCACGATTTTTATGTTTTCTGTTTATTTTGTGAGCTTTTTGTTTACGACTTTTCAAGTTAATGATATGATTATTGAACCAAACCGGATATTTGGAGGAATAATTGCGTCGTCTCCTTTTTAATGGAATTTCCTCGTGAATTACGTCAAACAAAATTTTATAAAAAACCTCCACTGCCCAGTCAACATTAACCTGATCCTTCAAAATGGTTTTCCAAATTAATTCATTGAATTTATTTTTAATATTATCTTAATTCGCATTTTTGTAGTCGAACACATTTTCATACTCACTGTCGTTGGGGTGTTGACAGTCATGAACAAATATGGAATACTCGATTGCTGTGTGAAATGCTTCATTCTTCCATAAAGGAGAAATAGATTTACTTACACAGAAATCTTCATGTATATTGCCATAATTATTAATAATTAGTAATAAATATCATGGGTTAACAAGAAATCTAGGAATTTTTTTTGTTGGTTTCTTACATGGTTTATTTGGTTAAATCCTAGTTCTCTACCCTATTAGCTTAGTGCGTGCTCTCCACTTAGTGTCCTAGATGCACTTTCACAGTTATTGATTGAGAGCTTTCGATGCCTGTACCATTTTGGCATTATTACAATTGTGTGGCAAGTACAATCATACTCTATTCCTAGACCGGACCGGGAATCGAACCCAGCTACCTCCAACATGGCCATGCTTTGTAGCTACGCTTTTTCCGACTGAGCTTAGTGAGGCCCGGTCACGTGTGAAATTGTAATTTATATGTGTTTACTTCTATAAAAAAAACTTATTCTACTCGAATTATTGCACTGTAATCATTGCCTGCAATCAAATTGAAATACTACTACTTTCATTCGAAAGGCATTCCAGAACCATACCAGCCACATTCAAAATTGGAATATTTCAAAATGCATGAAGCACGAATTGGCTTCCTTCGGGGATCGCTTTTAGATATAGGTAATAGTTTTATGTGCATTCATATTTATGGCTTTGCATTTTGAAGTGCAAAAAAAAGTGAATCCCAGAAGATTGCCACCAGACCAGGCTGGTGATGATGGCATGACGCTTTTTTGTGGGACAAAGACAAAAAAAAACAATACAGATCCAACAATACAAAATACCACCCAAACGGAACCGACACGTGGTAGCTAGGGTGCTTCATTTAGAAATAAAAAGTATTTGACATCTGATTTACATCCCCAAAATATGAATCTGTAGAAAAACTGGTAAAGATTGATGAAGGTTTCGAGTTTGAATGGGAATTTCTCAAATATCGCTCTTCCTTTGCCTATAGTAGTCTAACCGCAGTAAAAAAAATAATGTGTGGCTGTCATTGGTTATTGTCAATAAGCCTGTTGTTTTGATCAGTTTGATAACAATTCAAGAAAGATAAAAATGTGAAAAAAAAATTCAAAATAGGGTAAATTGATACGTTAATATGTTCAAAATAGGGTTGATATATGTGTCATAAAACAACACCAATTTGATCACAACAATGACAAAATTGTTTATTGTTGTCACGGCAACCAAATATTTAATGTTGACGGTATTCTGAGAAGTTGAACCAAAGATAGATTTAAAGTTAAAATAGTAATTCGCCAAAATCTCCATACAAGCTTCAAATCCTTTGCGAGACCTCTGAACCTTCATCAATCTCTACTATTATTTGCACTGTCTCATATTTTGGAAAAATGGATCGAACTGGAGGGTGGCGTATCCGTTTGCAAATACTTTTTTTTTTCTAAATGAACCACCCTAGTGGTAGCTTGTAGGCATCGAGCCATTCTCATTTGTTTTTTTTTTTGTATCCTGTGCATTCATTTCGATTTGGTTCATTTCGTTTGCAGCGAAATTAATTCCTGAAAATCCTGGTTTGTTGAAAATTGATGCTTTGAGCCCCGGTTGGCAGAAGAGAATGTTTCCTCTCCTTTTTTGTTATAATACATCACTTTCAGCCTTTTCAAATCCATTCGAATAAGCTTGCTTTTTTTTATTCATTCATATGCGGGGATCAGTATCTACTAGCACGAACTGTAATAAATAGCAGCAAATTCAATCACATTTAGTCGAATGATTCTGCGGTGCGCTACAAAAGGTTGGACATGAATATTTAAACACATATGAGTGATATGAGGTCTTTCAATACCATTCAATCTTTATTGTTCGATTTATGTCCTGTGTTGTATTCAGTGCAGGAGATAATGAATGAAAGTGAAACAAAAGTATAAATTGGCTGAAACTGCTCCAATACTTTCAAGGATTCAATCAGCTGTCGCTTAAAACTCTTCTATCTCATTTGTTATGCCGCGGATTCACTTGTTTGACCAACTATGAGCATGAGCATTTTTTTGTATAATAAATTATGAGCACATTTGTATAGTTTTTGGAATTGCTCATAAATTATTATACAAATAATGCTCATGTTGTAACGTGACTCTATACCGGCCTTACAGAAAAGGCTCAAACACTACGACACACTTGCTTTTCAGGGTAAATATAGAGGGAACAATCGAGAAATTGGCACTTACCCGTACGGGAAGAACCTTACAATCATTTAGTTGGACTTCTTCTTCAAATTTACAAATGTCGAATATTGAGGTTCATGCAAATTTATTAATGAAGCCAAAAGCAACTAATACATTTACGGAGATATTATATTTTAAACAAAAACAAAAGAAAGTGTGCGCATTTAAACAATGTTCGTTGTCTAGCTTTGGTGCGGTCGTCGTCGGGTGGGCGCCATTGCAGGTTCTTGACTGACTGTCGATCCGTAGGGAAACATCGATCGTACCGGGTGAGAGAAATTTTGACACGTACCTTTACGAGCGATACCCCGATCGCTGCCGAGATGATGGAGAGTGAGCAGATCGATATCGCTGGTCGTGGTGATGAAGAGCGACACGCTGATCGCCACCGTGGTAGTGAGAGACTCTGCCTCGATCGCCGTCGAGATGGTAGAAGAATGATAGAAGAGCATAGCAGAAATAGTGCGAAATAGGTTATTAAAGCCATGGTCATCAAAAGAGGAAATCGATGGAGAGAATTGATTTTCACCCCTCTGCTTCTAAGCCCCTTAATTCAGTCGTCGTCATAGCAATGAAAACTAGCATCGAACCGCTTTTGGTTCTTGGGTTAAGGCCCACGCATATTAGATCCGGATCGGACGCGTTGCGACAAAGTGACAGCTTAATCTATTGTCTAACTGTCAAATTTAGGTCAACACAACGCAAACGGATCTAATGTGGGTGGCCCTTTACACTTGTTGGTTGCAATTCTTCAAAAATATGATATTACACTATTTTCCAGAGATGCCTAAAAGTCTAATTATTCGATTAACGATTAATCGCATAGATTTTTCCAGCTATTCGGTTAAATATTTATCGAATTTTCAATTATTCTAGCGCGGAACCGAAATCCCTTCTTATTTCTACTCATTTGATTTAGCGCAGTAGAGAAAATAAATTAAAGTACTAATTTATCTGAACAGGAATAGAGAAGAACCATGACGTGAAACAGGATCATAAGTTCGCAAAAAAAAGTGTTAAGCGTCTTTCTACTAAAGGCTAAGATTTACTAACTTGTAGAGAGAAGGAGTTCAATTAGAAAAACTAAAAAGGGAAGGAGCTTTAGCTGGGTGGACACTGATATTCCGCGGCCTTCCAACTTGTCGCAGACATTAGTTCAACCCCTGTCCAGCAGCAGACGGGCCGAGACTCTTGCGAGTGCCCAATCATTGAACAGAATAATATGGGATTGTCTGGTCCAATTTGCTGATCCAGCTGCGTACACGTCATCATCACCTTGCAAAGGCTTTAAGTCTGTACTACCATTGGCCCTTTTCAGGTTTCACCAAGGTTTTCCAAAGGAGTTAAATTTCTGAACATGTTCCAACTAAAATTCATATCAAAAGGTTTTTTTTTCAGGTCAATCAAAGTCATATTAAAGAGTATTAACAGAGAGAATCCCGCTCAAATTCCCATTCATATCAAAAACACAAGCTCCTGCTGCAGTTAACAAGCATAATTTATTATATAAAACCACGTAGTCCTACGTCACCATTACGTACAACCCCATAGGGCTGTCCCTTGTAGTTTTTTTTTTTTTTTATCAACAGCTCAGATGCACCAAATGGGCATACAACAAAAAACGGATCGAATATGAAGCTGAAAAAAAATCCACTTATTTTTTTAATCATTAAAGGGAAATATTTCGCAAAATAATAACAACAATTTTGATATACAGTTTATCAAAAAATGGACGCAATTTTATTGGTTTATCGATTAACTTTTAGACTTAATTGGCTCAGTCAGTATGAAGTTTGAGCAGTTTTAGTAAAACCATCGTGTTATTACTGTGGCATATTAAAGATCCTTATGCAACATTTCAGAGAATTTCATTCTATGGACTTCAAGAAAAAGATGTTTTTTGATTAAAAGACGTTTTACTAAAATTACAGGCTTAGTAAAGCATGTTCAAATCTAGTATATTTGACTAACCAGCTGCCTTGATTTTAAATCTATCTAGGTTATCACATTAAATAAAGAGGGCAACGACATTAGACGATTTTTTTTTAACTAGTTCGTTTATTTGGTAGGCTCAATCGCGTTAGCTTTACGGAACCGATAGTTCATTGTTCTTTATTTGTAACAAAATTCACTTAATTCTATGTCTAGTAGGAGTTGGGCCGAGTACTCGCGGCTTACTCGAGGTTAGAGAGGTACATTGTCGAAGGATAGGATCAGGGGAGGAGCTTGGGGGTAAGGTTTCGTTGTCTCATCAGAGTGTTGTTGCCAGTATGAATGGTAGTGCGGTTCTAGTTTCGTCTGGAGTTCGACCGGCTATGGTGACCAGTGGGCGATGATGAGACTCATCGAGACGGGGGGACACGACAAACAAAAACTATTAAAGAGAGACAAAAGACAAAGGAATTAAATTCTTATACTAGACATTTGAAGAAACACATAAACCGACTGCATATAGCAGATATCACGAGTCCCTAACACGTCTCTGATAGGAACATAGGGTTGTCTTCCTTGGGCCTCAAGGGTATTCAAAAGTTGCTCTCTGGCGGCGTCATTATCCGTACATTGCCAAACTGCGTGATCGATGTCATCGTAACCGTTTCCACACCGACATATGTTGCTGTCCACGAGGTTTATGCTATTGAGAGTAGCATCTAGCGAGTAGTGGTTGGACATAAGTCTACTCATCACGCGAATGAAGTCACAACTTAAGTCCAAGCCTTTAAACCACGCTCTCGAAGAAACATTAGAAATAATTGAATATAACCACCGTCCAAGATTTCCATTGTCCCAATCGGCTTGCCAACTCGAAAGGGTACTCTGACGCACTAAATGGTAAAATTCATCGTGTGAAATTTGCCTGTCATAAAATTCGCCTTCCTGCGAGTCCGCCTTCTCATTGCCTGGGATTGAGCAATGTGAGGGTACCCATACAAAGGTAATCATATATGATCTTTCTATCAGTACACTCATCTGCTCCCTTACCTTTAAAAGGAAATAAGATGAGTGCCTACTTGGTTTCATCGACCGAATAGCCTCAATCGAACTGAGACTATCCGAGAAGATGAAGTAATGGTCTGCGGGCATGTTGGAAATCATCCCCAATGCGAAGTTGATTGCTGCCAGCTCAGCAACAAAAACAGGAGAACAGAGAGAATTGTTGTTTTATAAAGCGTTATGAGGTCTCCCGGATGAGCACCCCACCATGAGCCGCAAATTGAACGGAGAAAGTTGATCCTCTGCTGACATTTTTGCTTCAAATGCGTAATATGGGTATTCCGAGTGCACTTTGAATCAAACCAGATCCCAAGGTACTTGCAAGACAATGATTGAGTAATGTTTCTGCCCAAAAGATTAAGTTGCATTTGGGGTGGGTACCGCTTTCGAGTAAACACTACCAGTTCAGTTTTCTGCGGCGAGAATTCGATCCCTAGATTCCTAGCCCAAGAAAACAAGTTATCTCAGGAACTTGGCAATGGTCCTTGCAAGTCCACGGCATGTGGACCTCTTACGGAAACCACACCGTCATCTGCAAGTTGTCTTAGCGTGCATTGTTCTGCCAAACAGTTGTCAATACCTTTGACATAAAAGTTATAAAGAAGAGGGCTGAGACATGAGCCTTGGGGCAGGCCCATGTAGCTAATTCTGGAAGTTGTCAGTTGTCCAAGGGAAAAGTTCATTTGCTTTTCTGACTACAAATTGTACAAGAAATTATTTAAAATTCCGGAAAGTCCACATCTGTGCAGATTGCCGCTCGGAGACGCTTCTGGAAGAATGTGATGTGCTGGAGCTGAGTCCGGACAGACCTTTTTAGCGAAATAGAATATCCATCGGTTGGAGTATTCTTCACTCTCATTAGAAAATGAGCGGTTACGCATGTTGCGAGCCACCCTCCACAAGGTTTTCATTGAGGTTTCTCGCGAGAGTCCCTCGACGTCATTAGACGATTGTTATGAGTTTTAGTATTAGTATTAGTGCAATCCTCTCCAATTTTAATGAAACTTTTCACAAGCCTTTGGTATAAGAAAAATCATGTATTTTCTTCAGGTCATTTTGTTTCAAGGCTAATCTATGTGTTTTCATATATACATTATAATAAATCTTAACTTTGAAGCCTTTGATTGTACAGAAACTGAGTCTGAGATGAAATAGTAGGGAATTCAATTGGAGTTGGAAATGTTATACATAATGCGAATATCTCAGTTTTTGCTTCAAGCGATAATTGAAAAACTAGTTGAAATTAATATCCTCATGGTGCTCAATCAAATTTGATTACAAATTGACTCAAGTTAGGTGATTTTTGGAAGCCAAATGGATCTGTCTTCTGACACAGTTACCATGACACTTTGAAACTGAAGCTGCTTTTCTTGTAGCTATATTTATCCGGAATCGATTCACCAGTTTTCCGGAAGCCACAATGAAAGCAATAGCACAAGCTCCATGGAAATTGGCTCCTCTGTTACCGTTTCATGTTCTTAAGTGGAAGCAATTGTGATCAAATTACTTGAAGGTGGGCCAGTTGGTAGGTTTTGGCTCGTTTCAACTTTCGATATTACGCCCTCGCTTACCCGGTGATGTAGTTAAAGGATCGTGTGCTCCGAAATAGAAGAACGAAGCAAGGTTGCATACTTCTATTGAAGCAATCATTCCTCATTTGCATATAATAATATGCAAGTTTAATATTGGAGCGCAGCGGAAATAACTGAAATAACTTAATTTTTCTTGTTGGCTTCAAACTAGATTGCCACACTTAACCAGTATTAGCTAGGTACTAAAGTAGTGTGGTGGTGATTTCAAGTGGGAGGGCGCTCGATAATTGCAGGATTATTTACATACTGGCTCTGGGGTTTGGGTTTTCGGTTAAGCTCAACAAGCGAGCATTCTGAAATGAGAAATGGAAATCCTCGAGAAAGCAATGGTGATTTTTTTATGTATATTGATTTAGGTCATGCAGCCAGCGGTAATATTATTAATTTGGTAATTTGTAAAGCGAGACATCATTCTTAAACATAAACTATCCACTACACAGCAAAAAAATAATTTTGATATCACGTCAAAGTGTATGCACTACAATCATGTCGAAAATATGGTGTAATATTACTTGCTAAAAAGGACAAAATTATCATTGATACAATGCATGAACTGACATTACGCTGCTTTTACTGCATTTGTTTATTTATGTGGTCATAAAAATTACATGAAATTTTCGACATGATTGTAGTGCATCCACTTTGATGTGATATCAAAATTATTTTTTTGCTGTGTACATTACTTTAAACCCTACATGAGTTCAGCAACATTCATTGCCATCTTGTGCCATTTGGGCTTATCTGACGTGTCCATCTTGCTGTGAAATTTCATAACTGACTTCCACTGACTTTTATCCTAATGGGTAACTATGTAACTGCATATACTCTCGTCCAGCATGAAAAAAATAACTGTATCCTCTACATCATGAAGATTTACGTCAAGGATTTTCATTTTTGATAAGGAAGCTGTAGAAACTTTTCTTACTCATTTAGCCGTTTTCCTTGACTGGCTTCCGGAAGATGTGCAATGCGAAAGCTAACTTACTTCCCCCGGCTGCCATCACTCGCTGTAGCGCTGTTGCTAAAAATGGTTATATCCAGGAAGAGGAACGGTCGAATATCTTGGGTGGGTTGCGACGGTAGGTAACAGTTATAAAATTGTTCTTGCAGAAATAAGGAAATTTGTTGAGATTGCAACTGTAATTAAAATTGAATATGAAGTGGAAACGAAACTATAACTGCGGAAAATTGAAAGCGTTTCCTGGCAACGTTCTTTTGCTGACAAGGCTGCTACCGCCAAATGGAATCTTAGCGCTTGGTATAAAGATGTTGGCTGTGTGTGAGAAAGGCAAGATGTGGTTGAAATGACGCAATATTAATAAGGAAACAACCGAGACCGAGACGATTCGCTTCTACAGAAACCTGAGATTACATATTGAAATTGAATCTCCTATCTTGACGTAGGTACATCAATGTATTTTCCTGTATTTTGTGTAATGGAGGCGAACCAGCCTAAGGCTGAAAGCCTCCTAAATAAAGCTAAATAATAATAATAATATTTTGTGTAGGTTTAAGCTTAATTGTCTGTAATACATTTTTTTTATAACAGGACTATGGAATTAATGGAAAGAAGGGTTTACTACTAAGCACAACCCGCACTTATCCTGTTTTTTGATCGGATATGAACCCAAAAACGTAGGGATACTCTACTAACGATGGCTTTCAAATTGATTTATCTTTCTTTATGTACCGTTGGATCGGATAAAGAATCAGAAATTATTGAGATATTGGATCTGGATTTCCTGATCATGAAAATATCCATGTATGCACAATTTCATGCATGTAAATTTTGTTTTCACGTAAACTAGCACCTGGCGAAAAAAAATTTCACATAAAGATGGACGATTGCATACAATAGATAGAATATTTGATAACATATATCATAAATTTACACGATCTACAACGTATACTTGAATTTTATATGATGCTCCATTTATGTGCATCATAGTAACAGAAATTTACACTACTTTTTCAAACTGCTTCCTGATTCCGTCCTAACACATTGAAACGTCATTGTTTTTTTTTTTTCGTTCTACGAATGCAGGCAGAAGATGACCGATTTGCTTTTGTTTCGAGAACAAGGAGTATACATATTCATACAACGCGCTCGTATTGTCTTTGTTTTGTAGCTTATGAGCTAACGCATCGAAACAAATGTTAATAATTTTACATTGTGAAATCATTGATTTTATTGATGTTTTTTGATCTAAAGACCAAAACTTCTCAAAAATATAAGGCCGACCTGATATTTTATGCAATATTGAGACTCCATCCCTATTATTAAGTAAGTAACGATGTAACAAAAGCAGTTGAGGGGTGAAGGAGTGTTGGATGCAGTTACAGAAACAAAATATTGCTTTAGAATTTCGAAAATAATTTTGTTTACAGAATACTGAAAACTTCAAAAGTTGCATTAAATTACCCAAGTTCCAGATTTTGGAAGCCTGAGATCTTGAAAGTTTTTCTAATCATCGATGTTTGAGAATTCGTTTTGCAGAGTAACGATTTTTTTTTCGAACGTCACAAGGCCAAACGCTTTTGGGCTGAACAGGTCATTAGCCCAAATTTCGGCAAGTAAAGGATTGAACTTATGTAGAATTTTGTTTGATATTATTTACTTGATAGATTTGTGTCCTGAAGATTGTGCAGTAAGGACAATCCTTAAGATGAATAAGAAAATAAAACTTACAATTTATGATAAGTTTTCATGATTCTGGAATGAAGCAAATATTTAAAATGCTAGATTTTGATAAAAAGGAAAAAATAAAATAAAATCAATATATTGAGCCTTGGCCATTTCTCAATGATCTTGTACTTCAAAATTGCACAGCTCGAACTTTACATCACATGATTATATAATGGGAAGAATATGTGAATAGGGTAACTGATGATGGTTGGACCTATTTAGGCCGGTTTCACACGACGTCAATATTCATGTCGTATTTTTTTTATGAATTCAACATATAATTATGAAAAATGCGTGATTAGGGGAAAGATCTACCTTTCTTGTTTCTAATAATAACATAAAAAGTTAAATATTATGAACAAATGATTTTATAAAACGTTTTTATTCAGCAAAGAATTATGATGTTGGTTGGACCTATACTGATCTTGGTTGGACCTAAAAAATGATGATGGTTGGACCTATTTTTGCAAATGCTAGTTTAGCCCATATTTGTTCAAAAACTTTGTTTAGAGCTTATTGGCATCATGAAAATACCCTTTTTATACAGTTTTTATGAATTTGCTATATGAAAAAATCAATAAATTTGAGTTTAACTTCGTTTTTAAAAAAGTTCACTTTCCACGCATTAGGTATTCATAATGGCTCAATTTCTCGGAAATCATTGACCCGATGTGGAAAATTTTTAACGTCAAACTATAAGTATTGTGGTCCTATTGAAAGCTATTGAATATTTTTGGAATCGGTCAACTGGTTCCGGAGATATGGCCGGAACAAGTTCCAGGGTATATGGAACATGGACTCAAAATTAGCTCCAAATTCGATAACAAGATCAATAACAAAATTGAGTGCCTTGGACCACATTGGCCACTTTCGAGCATGTTCTGGGTGCCCCCGGGAAATTTAGGGGCTTAAAATGACAGAATATCAGAACTTAATTCCAGTTTTATAGTTTTTTTTTTCTCCTAGGAGTTTTTTTTTCGGAAATAAGTTTCAGTTAGTAGTTTTTAGTTTGTTAACATTTATTTCAAGTTAATTCACACACAGAAGGTGTATGAGAAGAGCTTAATGTAAATTCGTATTAACAGATTCTTTCGGCGTTTTCGTGGTAGTTCGAAAGTCGGTGGTTACCCTTTCAACCAACCTGACGATGGAATTTCTCCTTTAAATTTACGCCCAACTAGTCCCGCAAGGTCTTTAGCAGCTTCCAAGATCTTTTTGGTTGTCTTGGGACTGCCAGAAGCAGCGCACATACAAACCCAATCCCCTAGCTGGTTCTCCAAATCAACACTCAACACTATTTCCCTTCCATATTTCTTGCCGTGGCTTCCCTTAATTTTTGCGTGAAGTGTCGTTTTCGGAATATTGTACCTTTTCTGTGCCTGATACTCGGTAAGTGATTTATTTCTTACTAGAAGAACAGCCTCTTGAAGATTTTCGACCGTAAAACTCTTTTCTTTAGAATTTTTTTCAATCGAAGAAACTGATCACTTGGCCAAAACGAAATCGAATTTCAAATCAGCTGCGCATGAAGGATGTAGACAAACCAAAGCGCACCTAGCGGCCGTCTTAGGAAACACATAGGTCCAACCATCATCATGCGTAGGTCCAACCATGATCATATTTATCTATTCGAATTTCGTCAATTATTCAAACATTTTAGTGAAACCAATTGGTAAATGGCGTACTAACGTGTTGTTTACACCATAAAGCAGTATTTTACTGCATGAAAATAAAAATAAATGTAAACAATATTCCTTTTTTGTATGTTTGAAAGTAAGGCATGATGACGAGCTAATGCGTGGAAAGTGAACTGTTTTAAAAACACATTGAAACTCAATTGTTTTGAAGTTTTTTCAATAAAACTCGCATGCAAATTGAAGAAAAAGAGTTTTTTATGATGATAGTAAAGTGATCTTTGAAAACAAAAAATTAGCGAAGATTGACTAAATCAGCGATTGAAAAAATAGGTCCAACCATCATCAGTTTTTGGATAGGTCCAACCAGAATCAATTACCCTATTCAGCAATTTTTAATTATATGTCGTAGTATACACTCCAATATGTCGACCTTATTTCACCCTGAATCATAAACACAGATGATACCTTCCACATTGTGGAGTTTTGGCGATTTATCTTCGTATTTAGGCTACAAACAACATTCGTTCAAATTTGTTTATCAGCTTACCCTATTACACAAATGTACCAATACGCATTGGATTGGTATTGGACGGAGAAGACTGTTCCGCAATCTTCTATTTCAACCAACCAAAGCTTAAGTAAAGGAAAACTCATAAATCAAGACGTGAAAATCACAGCCAAACGTAATACCTTCGTGACATTCCGGTAATCCTTGTTATGTGCACAACATTTAGCAGCATCAAAGCACAATTTATACTGAAATGTACGTCTCAGCAAGACTTCTAATACCGTGAAAAGCTGCGAGAACAGAAAATCGATTCCCTTTTCACTGCACATGAACGAATATCTCTTGCTCTTTCGAGGATCCATTTTAAAGCGTCATCCAGCTCGCTGAGCCATGACATGTAGCTTTAATTTGGAAACCCTTTTTCTCATTTCCTGCAATTTAGTCTGAGATGAACTGGAGCAAAGCCACAGATGAAAATCGTTTTCTTAGTCTTCTGGCATCAGAAGACAACGAGTACGTCGTCGTCGTCGTCGTCGTCGTCGACGGTGGACTAAGAACGGAAGACGACGACGTCTTCCTAAGTTGTCCCCTCCAATGTTACGCTAAATTGAAAATGAGATTACCGGAAAGGAAAAGTTTTCCTCATCTGAAAACAGCAAACGTTGTACCACCAACCAACATCATCACTCGAAAACAAACGCACGCCGAACACGCGTGGGGACAATAAATAAAGATTGGGAAAAGAATTGGGGATTCCTTCTGGGAAGAATCGAGGCCCTATCTGAAACTTTTGGGCTCGTTATCGGTTGATCGAATCGGAAAGATAGCAAGAACGACCGGAATGGTGACGGACCAGCACGATTGTTCTAGTCCAGGAATGCTCATCAATTCACCGGTGTTGGAAGTTTTGCTTTGCAAATGAGATTAGAACAACTTTTGATTGGAGGAAGCTGGATTTTGTCGAAACACCCTTTTGTCTATTCTTAGGATTTTTGGAAATCAGAACTAAAGTTATCAGATCGTTGTGTGCTGGTTAAAATTTATTTTTATAGACCAATTTCATATCAATGCAATTTATGCATTTAAATCCTAAAGTACTACTTTTACACGAAGAACATGAAAGATACGAAATGTCATAACCCTTTTTAGTCTAATCTAATTTTGAATAACTTAGCTTAGACTGACAGCTCATATTAATGGTTTCTACTCCGCGATGGATCAGAATCAGTGGAATTACACATTGAATCAACTGTCACCGTTCATTCCCAATGTACAAGTGTCTCTGTTTGTGCAATGTCATCTATATGAGCAGCTACCCTACCCACTGTACCACTACAATATACAAAACAAAGCAAAAATAAATTAGTGTCTCGAATGCCTCCACCATGGCAGGACGGCAAAGCAATCGGTGTTGTTTGATTTTATGTACTGATCACAACGCAGTAGGGTCCTCCCGTGCGCGATTATATGGTGCCGTGACCAACCACTTGTAACCGACGGGCAAACTACATCGTTTGATTAGAAGCAAGAGAAGCAAGCGATCTTTCTCACAGACAGTCACGGCCCGTCGTGTTTGCTGGCTAAAAAAACGAGAAAAAATCGTCCCCGACCGTGCAGCATGGAAAATCCTTCGATTCGGTACATTTGTGGGCATTTGTGATATCGGAAAAATTTGTGAAAGATTTTTTATTAGAAGTTGATCGCCATTTGCTGCGTTGTCTATTGTCTGCGGTAGATTTTTCCAGTAGTTCGGCTGGAGGAACCGGAGAAGACGCTACCACCCCGGGACATTCCAGAAGCAATAGCAATAGTAGCAGAACCACCACCAGTACTAGCAACAATAACAACAATAATGAAAATAGCGGTCCATTACCATTGCAAGCCCGTTTGCTATCGACGGAATTGGTCGGATTGCTGACCAAATCGCAGCTGGTTGGGAACGTTTGCTTCGCGGTGGACAATCCGCTACCGCATCAAAGGACTTTGACCCCGTCGATCAGTCTTGTAACTCGCTTCGTAAAGACTCTTAACTGTTTGCCGATTAAGCAAGCTGCTCTTGCCCTTGCCCTTGTCTATCCGTGCCATCCGGAGAATGTACGGAGTGCGGAAGATAACGCTCGTAGCTGCATTGCCGATCTTATTCAATCCTATATTGACCTTAAATCATCCCTAACAAGTCAGGACGGAAGTCTCAACGACGTCTCTCAGGAACTGTTACAGCACATTCTATCGTTGATATCCCACGAGAAACTTACGGAAAGTTTGTACAGCATCTATGTCGGGACTTCCCTCGGGATCGTGTTCCGTTGTTCCTTGCTCCGCTGCTGTACCCAGAAAATTCAGAACTTTCAGCCGAATCGGTGAAGGCCAATTCGCAGCCGTTGCTCCGTTTGTCGATTATGGATACATCCTGGGGTAGTCTGGTGATGGAAATCGGGTACGGTTTCACGGCTTCGGTTGACGATTGCAAGAATCATCTGCTGAAGGTCGGTGGCCGGGAGATTTCCGCTCAGGATGTATCAAAGATCATATCGTCGATGTGTCTAACCCATGCGTCGCTTTCGGAGAGCAGTATCATCTGCCTCTGCCATGGCAGGACGGTCGGAATCATTATCGCCTTTTATTCATCAAATCACAACGTAGGAAAGGTTGTGCGCGATCAGTCTCCTTAATTTGAAGACCAATAACGGTGCCGGAAACGTCTTTACAATCTGGTAGGAGTAGGGAAGGAATATTAGAATGGCCTTTGTTGTTTTGGGAACCGTGTTTACCTCTGCGTTCCCACAAAGATCACAAGAGGTAGCTTTTGTTAGTAGTTTCGGTTCGTTGGATCAGGATTCACCTTGATACGTGATGCGATCGTAGGTTTGATATAAGGTATTGTTTTCAGACATTGACGCGAATAAGACTGGCATGGCTGGTAGGAAACTGATGAGACCCTATCAACTCAGTAATATAAAGGGACCTACGATAAAATCCAGTATGCAAAAACGTTCGAACTAGACAACCGAGCCCCTTACATACAAAACAACAGGGGGCGACCCCGGCGTAGTGGTTAACATCCATACCTCTCACGCCAAAGTCACGAGTTCAAATCTCACCCCCGGACAAGTCACGAATGACCCAAGAGTGTTAAAGTGACTATTATAAAAAAAAAAAAATAATAACAAAACAACAAACCAGTTACATGAAACTCTTAAAATGGAATAATGTATCTAGAAAACCGTTTTTTTCGCAGTTTGGATCAAGCTCCATCTCACAAGCGTTTGTTTCCGTACCGGCGATGACTGCCACAAAATGACATCATCGCAATGATGACATGAAAAAACTACAGCTACGATGACATTCACATAGAACGATCTCCTCGGAAGACTCTATTATGTTTTAAAACCCATTTTGAATCACAATTCGCTTTACCGCCGAGACCATGCGGTATGACCCGACTAAGGGAAGATGCATTATGGAAAGTTTCAAACGTTTGTTTACGTTTGATGTTTGTTTGTTTGTTTGTTTATTAAGGACATTTTACATCTCCGCGATGCATTCATGTCCGTACGTTTGATGAATCACCACCTTAGACCCTCTTCCCCTGTAGCGTATTGTTCTACATGATTGGTCACCCTAAAATCGAAGACAACGAATCAAGAAGACTGGCAACTCTTCCATTTTCTCATACAAAAGCTTTGAGACAGGTACAACCGTGTCATCTGCCGCTCAAAGGTAAATGCTTTGAACGAATTTGATAGCAAAGATTACATCCTCAGAAGAAGGGTTTGTGTATTTGCTCATTTTTCTATGCGTTGCTTCCACCTTCACTCAAGCGCAGCGCCATTGTATCTGTCGCTTGGATTCTGGCAATGTTGCCAGTCTTCTTGATTTGTTGTCTTCGCTAAAATGCTACGTCATTTATGCATCTTCCCTTGGTGGCTGCCCACAAAGACAGTTTTTAAGAGGTTTTAGACGCTTAGTATTTTTCACCGAGCTTTGTTGTTCAATTTTAATTTTGATGCTAATAACATAAATGTGGTACAGCTTAAGTGTTTTTTTTTAAATTCCATTACTTCTTGGTTTATCAACAATATCACCGCCTTGAAAATCAAAACTAAGAACTCTAGATATAGCTAGAATTAGGGCGTAACAGCTTTTGCAAACATTAACTTCTCTCGACTATTTCTAGGAATTCAAGGCACGCTCACGCAAACCAAAATTGAAGTCTTCCCCTACCCGGTGGTATTGTTGCTTTGCGAGGGCGAGTCTTAACTTTCCAGAAATCTTCGAAAGAAGTAATAATTTCCGAATGCTGATACGCCCTATTTCCAGCTCTATCTAGAACTATGAAAGTGATTATGATTTCTAAATTTTACACGGAAAGGTGCAATCTAAAAAAGTGTTTATTTTGCGATCAAGTTATATTAATAAAATCTGGTTATTGCTAGGGTAGTGGAAAACTTTAAAAAATAATATCTTTTCTAAGTTAAAGTTTTATACATAGATTTCAGATTTTCTACCACCGTAGTAGTAACCAGTTTTAAAAATGCTCCATTTGCGAAATAAAATCATTTTAAGATTGCACTTGTAGGGTAGGTATACCAGTTATGGTTATGCGTTCCTAATATGGTGTGTTGCAATTATGGCCTATGAAATTCCCATACGCCATAACTGGAACAATCCAAAATAGGAACGTATAGCAATAACTGGCACATCTACCCTATACCTCCCCGTGAGACAATGTTAAATCAGGTTGGTAATATCGTGCCAAACGTGATTGAGCTATCGGAGGCCCATACATCTGGTGCTTCATCATAAATTACCGTAGATTGATGTGTCGTATAAAGGGCTGTGGAGTCGGGTGAAAATCGATCGACGTCGACTCCGATTCCTCTCTTTTTAAACTCCGACACTTCGACTCCGGTTCTTCGACTCCGGCTCTTCGACTCCGGCTCTTCGACTCCGGCTCTTCGACTCCGGCTCTTCTACTTGGGTTCTTCGACTCCAGCTCTTAGACTTCGGCTCTTCCATTTGAATAACATTTAATCAAAAAATTAGCATAGGAAATAATTCTATTAATACTATTTTTAGAATATTTTTCCGACACGTTTTTAGATGATGACTTCTACGGATCAAAATCCAACCGACCGTAGTTACGTCTGAGTCAGACGAATCGAAAGAACAACAACTAACCAACTCCAAAGAATTCAAGCCCAGTGTTTCGAATCGAACGGTTACAGCGAGTTCTAACTTTCATCTGTAAATCCACCCAACAAGCATCATTGCGAAGACGGAGGTGTCATCGAACCCCGAACCACGGACAGAGACCTCCTCCCAGTCGTGACAATATCATCATCAGAGCTTATCACTATCAACAAGGCATGAAAAGTCACAAGGACACAAGGATGTGTTCCTTTGATTACTGAAAACTTGAAGTAGTCAGGATTAGAACTAGGACTGTGGTAGATCTTATGCGCGTAGAGAAACTGTACGCTAGCTAATTTGCAGGGTGCCCCAGCAGTTTCATCAAATTTACGATTGACGCATAATTTTTTTAAAAGGCGGATACGGCTGTTTGACAATTTACCCTAGCTTTCATTCGTGAACGTGGAGCATTTGTCGAACATATCGCTTTCAAGTTGCTAATAATTAGACTCGAGACTTGAACCAACAAATCATTTAATTTAAGGCAGTACTGAATATTCAGCCCCCTCCTTAAATGTATTCTTTTGCGCTGCGGAAAATTGTTTGAAAATTTCTGAAAATCATCAAGACAGAATCGATTTTCAGCTCTTTTCAAATGCGAAATTTCATTACTTCGTTAAATATTTGCTTTTTCCCAGCATACGGACCATAACGAGTGTCTGACAAAAAGCTCCTTGTCAGCTGGATATCTTTTTTCATTCGTTGTTGCACGAAATTGCAAACCGAAATAAAACATAATGAACGAACTTTTCACCGAACATCACGTACACAATTCGTGGCGTCCAAAAAAGCAACGTTTTTCCATCGCTGTACAAACAGTTGAAAAATTATTTTCCAAATCAAATAAAAAATAATTCTTCCTATTTCCTTCTTTTGCACTAATTTTCCTCTCTTTGGCTGTTCTCTTTCGCCTTTTTTTTCCAGGCTGTAAGGTATAAAGGACCAAAATGTACCCTGGAGCAAAATGCCCGATTGATATTTTTTTTTGTGCAGAAATGCTAGTTTAAGTACTGAACTAGCAATGCTGCATATCAAATTCATAAATTAAAACGGGAATGCTATGAAAACCCGCATCGGGAGTTTTAACCCGGGGTGCAATTTGGACTGTCTTCCCCTACGCTTGAACTGTTCGGTACCTACCCCATTCTAGAAAATTAGGCTTGAGGGTAAAAAAGGGCACATAAACACACACAAGAACGCTACGCTCGCTGTTAGGTCCAGTCTAGCGACTGACAGCTTCGTTGAAATACGTTAAAAAACAAACGCGTGGATTCGCCGAGTGTAGGAAAAATTAACGAGATGAATGATGCCCCGTAAGCGTGTATAATGACGGCACATGTTCACGGATTTTTTTTTCGCCTGCATTTTACCCCCACCAGTTACACTTTGTTAGCCCAAATGGGTTCTAAAAGAATGAAAACAGCAGCTAGAGCAACAGGAACAATTGCAATAGCATCATCAGCAGAAGCAACAGGAATAATGGTAGCTATAGAAGATAATTTTTCAGGTTAGGTCGCAGGCAAGGTTTACTGAATTATTATACATTCAGAACTTCTTGCTGCGGTGCCTCAACTGAGTGTAAATTAGTCAATACGTGTTCTGACTCAGGTCTTTATAACGAGTTTCGTTTAATCAAATGGGTTGCTTGACCGAATGCCGTTTGCTTAATTACTCGAGTAAGAAATTTATGAATAGTCGTGAACTAAGTAATTTTTTTATGTTTCAAAACTACAAATAAAAAGTGACTATCAGCAATTCAAGAGCAACACATGTAAAGGGTCTATGTCATAAATGTAAACAATGACTTTAAACGCGGTTCAGGGTTTCATTCAGGCCATCCAGCGGCACCCGTGGTGTAGTGGTAAGCGTGGTTACCTCTCACCCCAGCAGGCCATCTGGTAGATCATGTTTGCTCTAGTAGATGGTATAGTTAGATTGCATGGGTGTATTTTGAATTTTCACTAATGTCACTCTAATAAAACAAATTGTAAAACGAAGCAAGGTATGTTCTTTTAATTGCTGAAAAATCATGATCCCATAATTTGAAGAAGTTAGGACTAGAATTCGGTGGTAGATCGGAACCCGTAACACTCCACAAAGAAGTGATCCACCCAAGCTGCGGGGATTAGGCATTCTGTTACCAAATTTTCTACATCTCTGCGTTAATTTTTATTTCAGAACCAATTTGTCTTGAAAATATATCCACGATATGCCTTAGTCTTGTCATTTTAGTGGAATTCTCATTGTATTGAAATTTTAAAACCAGCCTTCACGAAATATTCCCAACAAACAATTTGAGCTGATTAAAAGCTGAATAAGCTATTTCAATGACAATCACTGCACACATCATTCTACTGCTGGCAAACAGGTTGTACTGAAACTTGTAAAATGTTAGACCAGGGCTTCCAGATATGTTTGTCAAGCCTTTATTCAATTATTGTGAAGCCATTTTTCCGCGCCTAATAAATTTTGGTGAGGTTGTTGTTTAATGACTTATAAAGCTTTGTTTCACCACTTTCGTGACTTGGGTTACAAATATCAACCACCATGTTGTTGCTAAAAATAGCACAGGTGATAGGGACGTTTATATGACCGTAAAGCAGTGATTATTCGAGTGCAAGAAAAGTCACTCAAGACGAGCTTCATACACTTCTCTCAAGAATAGAGCAGATGGAAACAGCGACCGGTAATCCAGGATCATGAGTTCGAATCTTGCTTGTAGAAACACCCGGCGGAGTAGAGATAAATTATTGTGTGTTTGTGTGTTTTTTTTCGACCTCATGTTTACTCCGCACATCGAATGTGAGGTTTCGTACCTGCACGCTATTGTGAAATTGCTATGTTTAAACAGAGGGCATACAAGAACGTTTCATCGTAATATGGCCGCTTTGTATACGCCAGTTGAAATGTCTTTATTTTTCAAAACACCTCAGCTGTCGAAAAATCTTTAAAATATGTATTACCGAAGTATTCATTTCCACGAATACGTTGTTGAGCCTAAGATATGTTTCTAATGCAAGTTTAATAATGTAGGTCCTAAAATGCTCTATGGTTCTAAGCCTAGGGTACGCATATCTCTCGGAACTTAATTTTGAAAAAAAAAAAGTATTGGCAAGGGGTGATGCACATATTATTTAAGAGGGGAGGGGTGGCAGTTCATGATTTTGTGACAAGCAATGCATAAGGTATAGGAAATTAGGTTAATTTTTCCTCAAATTAGCGTGACATAATAAATGGATCGCCCCCAATCAAATAGGCCACCGTTCAGTTTAATGTCTAACCCCAAATGAATCTGCGCCAAAAATGTTAAAGTTGATGAAGGTTTAGAGGTTGCGCAAATAGTTTGAAGTTTGTATGGAGATTGCTCTGGAAGCATTTTTAATTTCTCCGCTCTAACTTTGGTTTTAGTTGTCCAATCGCTTTAAATATGTGGTTGCTATGATAATTAACAACAAGTTTGTTTTTGTTACATGCAGTTTTTTTTATCAATTTAAGAAAAATTGAAATGTGAAATAATGAAATCGTATATAAATTGATAGTTGAAGATGTGCCTGACAACAATATCAATTTCAACACAACAACGAAGCTTCGATATTATGGCAACCACAAAATCAATTTTGACAGTATTCTGGCAACTTGAACTAAAGATATAGCAATAGCAGTGACATTTAAAAATTTCCCTTAGTAATTCGTCATAATCTCCATAAAAACTTCAAACCATTTGTGCGACCGCTAAACATGCATCAATCTTTACCATTTTTTGTAATTGCTTATATTTTGAGGTTATGAATCAAACTGAAGGTTTGCCCATTTGATCCAAAATACGTGCCCCAAAAATCCACATACTCAGATGGTACGCAAAAATATTGCGTAACGGCGGAAAAGTTTCAATTTATGTCAAAAGTTTTCAATTATTTACATATTTTCAAAGGACTTTGGTTGGGATGAAAAGTTTTGCTTAGTAAGTTACTTCATTAGTGTTTCACGGCGTCTTATTTTTTGGTAATTTTGCTTTCAACATGATCTAGGTTCATCAGTTGAAGTTTGATCTCAGTAGTAAAATGCTTTGATAAATGTTATTAGATGGCATAAGAGATCGCTACCGTAGCGAAGTGTTTTATGTAACTTAAAAAAAAGGATTTGGGTTCATTAAATACACTTTAAACACGTTTTTCTAAAATTTATCAACTTTCATACAGACTCAGCAAATCAAGCAAAATATTTTGACAAAAATTGTTTAATATTTTACATACCTGCAGCCAAGGCTTTAGGAATTAACACTGATAGGCAAAATAAAGTGCCCACCTCATAATTTTTTAAATCGCCCAAAATTCTCGATGGGGTTGAGGTCCGTCGACCGGAAGAAAGACTTGGTCTTCTTGGCCTTGTGCTTCGGGTCCTGCTGAAATACAAACTTTTCTTCAAGGCTCGTCTGGATCGACGACTTTCACGAGGCTTCCCACTCCATCCCCAGACCATCTCATTTCCTCCTTCATGCTTCACCGTACCTTGGATGTGGCACTCCTGAAGCTCCTCACCCAATCTGCACACACATGAACCCACCGCTTTCGGTTAAACAGCTCGATTTTTGATTCGTACGTCGAGAGAATCGTTTTCCAGAACTTTAGGGGCTTATAAGCATGCTCCTTAGCATGCCGTTTGGCTTTGTCTGCCTTGCTGATAAATGGTCGCTTCCAGGCAACTTTGCTATTCAACCTCTGTGCTACGAGACGGCGACGAACAGTTCGACCGCTGATAGCTGAAGGGTTTCCTGGATCTCGCGGCCAGTTACCTTCGGGTTTTTCTTGACTTCGTGCATGATCTTGGTGTCCGGTCTCGCATCAGTTTTACGTTTCCTGTCTCTGGCAGGGCAATTCACAACTGATCCGAACGTTTTTAGTTTCAGATCAATTTTCCCATCCGCTGCCTTGCTGATACTGAACTTCCCAGCGACAGCCCGGTGCGAATCACCGTTTAGCACATCACAAACCACAAATTTTTAGATGCACAAGTGAATTGCTTTCGAAACAACTGCGTTCTCAATTTTTTTCAACTGAATCATATGCGATCACGTGTACAAATGCAAAAGGTCTAGCCTTTTGCTTCAAAACATGTCAAAATATGAAAACATAAACAATCTAGGGGTTTTTCAATTAAGTGGGCACTTTCTTTGTCATTATTTTGACGTAGGATTACGTCTTTCGGCAACATATTGGGGTGCAATTTCGAACGCGTTACGAAAAGTGGTCAGGTTTTTACCACTTATAACTCTGTCAAACGCAGATGGATTTTAAATCTACACAAGCCGTCGATTGGAATGTCATCTACAAATCTGATAAAATGAACTTTATATCAATTTTCATAAGGTCACTATTGAAGATTGCACAAATGTCCAACTGTTGCTATAATAATGAAAATTATCACCGATTGACTGCAAAAAGCAGTTTTCCTAACAAAAATTTAAAAATCGAATTCACTCCAGTCTCACCAAACAGTGTTTATTAAATCACCGCGGGTGGTGAGTGGTGATGTCCAGTGATCATCATAATCAGCAGCAGCAGTTCTTTCGGTGCGTGGTGTTGTAGATTGTTCTCCAGTACTGGACGAAAGACTGCCCGCAACCGCGAGCAGAGGTAGAAGTTGCATGGCTACTGTGTGTGTGTGTGTGTGTGTTTTTTTTTTTTTTTTTTTTTTTTTTTTGGCAAGGAGGAAACCTTCAAAAAGGCCATCGTGCCACCGCTTGACGACTGGGCGCACAGTCGCGGTGACACGGTGTGTGGGATTCTTACCGCACTAAAACCTCCTTAGACGCCTTGCCCTTTTCCCCCGGAACCACTTGTCGTATTACTTCGGAGGGGGCCGTGCATTACGCACCTCACTTTACCTCAGCTAATTGGCGCTTCCAGTTCGCTGATCGTCTCTCCAATTTGTGAGCCATTTATCTCCCAGCGTCACGTTCTACTCGGTTATCCCTGGTGGTGGATACAGCCTACTCTGACGGAGAGTTCTCCCGGCTTCGGCTTTCAGTTCGCACTTGTGTGAGCACATTACTACTTTCTAGTTGGTCTTCCCGCCATTTTCGCTGCAGCGCTGACATGATCTGCGTTACTGCTCTGCTGACGGCGTTAAAGGTGCCCTCCTCTCGACACATTTCTTCGACGACATTCTCCGTGCTAAGGGCGAGCATATCCTCTCGCACATCATCAAATCTAGGACATTCGAAAACCACGTGCTCTGGTGATTCTTCCACATTCCCACACTCCGGACAGAAGGGTGACGTTGTGTGTCCGAACCGATGCAGGTACTTCCTGAAGCAGCCATGACCAGACAGGAACTGCGTCAAGTGGAAGTTGGCTTCTCCATGCTTCCTGTTCACCCAGGTCGAAAGAGTCGGTATTAGCCTGTGTGTCCATCTACCGTTCTCTGCTGCATCCCACTCATGCTGCCACTTAGCCATCGACTCCGTTCTCACCATTTTTCGTACTCCTCTGGTTTCTCTCGTCATATAGCACTCGTAGTCCTCCGCCAAGGTGATGCCGATTGGGATCATACCGGCGATAACGCATACTGCCTCCATCGAAATGGTTCTGTACGCACTC